>NC_134834.1:76724152-77045339 GCF_004210375.1 Tachypleus tridentatus | reverse complement strand
TGACTAGCTGTCTTCCCTCTAGTCTTATACTGCTAAATTACGGGCGGATAGCACAGATAGCCCTTGAGCAGCTTTGCGCGAATTTCAAAACAAACAAACATTATGCAGATAGTTTTTGCGTAATTTTGTGGTTAAACAAATAACATATTTAAATGTATCAACTGTATTTCGTAGACAAGAAAAATACATATTATATGTTAAATTTCTCGAGGCGCACAATGGTAATGGTTTATTCAAATGAAAACTGCAGACCAAACTGTATGTGATTATTAACTTTCTTTTGTACTTGTACGATAGTAAATTGTATTAACCCTCTATTAAATAGTTGTTGATAGCTTCAATTATAAGAGGATTGCTTATAATTTATAGCCATAATTTATGAAAGAATCCATTCTATTAATTTTATTACTTAAACCTAAAACCTCAGAGATCAACGTAATTGCTGTACGAATGAATTCAAAAAGTAATTTAAATCAAATTTACAATGAATCCCCTACCTATTTTTTTAACATTAATGTAATTTCAAAAGATGTTTAGCCAGACATCAGTTTCAGAACTTATTTATATCTCCCGTGTTTTAAATGGGAAGAAACTTGTTCAGACAACATTTTTTTTTTACATTTCATCGAATTCTTTACATTCTGAAATATATGCAAATTAATTGTAGAAAATTAATTTAATTTTGCGATACTTTAGAGACGTTAGTGTTTAGTATGTTGTTAAGGCATAGTAAGCCTCGTAAAACTTATTGAGTTATTGGTGGCTATATGTTTTGTAGCCATTGGATGGTTTTATTTTGCTAAAGAAAAGAGGGGAAAGAACCTAATTAAAAGTAATTTGATCCTTCTCGATCCAAGAAATCTCCAGAAGAACCAGCCCATCAGGGAAATCTTTTATTCTAAGAGGAAACTTGAGTAGGAATAAAAGGTATCAATTAATCTAATCTTCCTACAACCAGCTATGTTTCTAAGAGTACTTTACATGGGAACGAACAAATGAATGTACTTCCACATAGTGAATCCCTGAGCAAAGAAAGTATTGAAATAAAATCATATTAAAACCTTTCAGAACTAACTGCGTTTTTCGTTTTCTTTCTCTTATTCACCAGTTGACTTTATTTGTCCAGAAAGTCAATTCTGAACAGTTATATTAAAAAAAAGAAGTTTGAATGCATTTGTAATAAATTTAGAAAGATTTGTACACTTCATGGTATCATAACAACAGAATATGTTTGTTTTGAATTTTGCGCAAAGTTACTCGAGGGTTATCTGCGCCAGCTGTCCCTAATTTAGTAGTGTAAGACTAAAGGGAAGGCAGCTAGTCATCACCACCCACCGCCAACTCTTGGGCTACTCTTTTACCAACGAATAGTGCGATTGACCGCACATTATAACGCCCCCACGGCTGGAGGGGCGAACATGCTTGGCGCGATGGGGATGCGAACCCGCGACCCTCGGATTACGAGTCGCACGTCTTAAACCACCTGGCCATGCCAGGCCCGTAACAATAAAAGAAATTAATTCTTTTCAATCTTAATTTATCGTCTCGGGTCACGCAGAGAAAATGAAAGAGTGTTAATTTTATAAAGAGTTTTAAATCACAATAATTGTTAATTATTTACCAAAAGCTACACAATACAATTTTTTTTGTTGAATTTTACTCCTACTGATAATTATAAATTTAAGTACACATTGTAATTATTTCTCTAAAACGTGTACAATAATATGTAGGACAGTTTTAAAAGATATAAATAAAATCAGTTAACACGAAACTTGCAAAACCTGTTAGAGAATATTCAAACATCTTGAAAATCTGGAACGTCAATTTCAGCTATGGGTATGTTTGCTTAACTATGAATGATGTTTAAGTATGTTAGATTAACAACTTCCCGATTATATCGGCTGGATGAAACCTACGTTACAAAGGATTATGAATATCATCGTTGTGTTTGGGAAGTAATATTATACTAATTTTTCCCCAGTAAATATATAATAAAAATCACTTGCTTTTACAGAATTGGAACATATTTAACTGTCCCCCGCTGGTACGGCGGTAAATCTATGAATTTACAACGCTAAAATCAGGGGCTCGATTCCTCTCGGTGGACTCGTTAGATAGTCCGATGTGGATTTGCTATAAGAAAACACACATTAAACTTTCTATAGTTCTGTGAAGAATGCTAAATCATCTGACCTCTTAAATACATTTACATTTGCAGTTTATAACGTGACTTAAACTCTAAAACTGTGTCAACCTTAACAGGCTTTAAAAATTAATTCAGCCCAATAATAGATCAAAATTAGTCTATACTTATATTCGAATAGACAAATAATACAAACTATTCAGGGAAAACCTTATAAAGTGTAGCGCTACGGTACAGGAAGTCAAAATATATATTAACAAATAAGATATTTTAATATGTTTGCTCAGTGCAAAGCTACACAATGAGTTACGTGCTTTCTGCCCAACACGTGAAATAGAACCTCACATTTTAGTGTTTAAGTCCGTCAAATAAGGGTTGAACAGCAAAATGAAAGTAATACACACACACATGTCTATGTGCATATAAGAGGAGAGACGAACAGAAAACATCTAATTAAAGATGCAGTTTTATCAGAATACTTGTAGATACAATAAAACGAATAATAACAGCAAACAATAACTTTTAATGGTTGTAAAAAAAGCAACTGTACAGAAATTCTTCATTTGAACAGAAACCAGTTTGAAGTATTGGCATCAACAAAAATGAAACTTACCTTACAGAAACAAAGAATGTTAAACTAAATGACAGAGTCGAAAACACAACACCTGGAGAAGTTAAGTTATATGTCAATGATGTAGAAGAAAAAGGTGCGCTTTAGAACGTGTAACGATTTCCAACTATTCTAGGAATTCAATTTAAACTTGGAAAACAAAAAGAAACATATATTGTGGAGAGTTTTCTCGCAAGGAGATGTAATCCAAATTTTACCAATTTTGTTTAATACTAAATCTTTATAAGTAGCCCTAAAATTTCGGGTTACTAAAAATTCAGGTTCCATGAACTGTGAAGAAATGTTCGTTTTGTTTAATAAAATATAAGACAATTTTATGAACATTATCAAAGCACATCTAGTCAGAATAGAAAATATTTTATGGACAATAAGTAAAGTTACAAGAAAATTATACGAGATTGGAAATTTAACTATTTCTAGTGTCGAAACGCTATATTATTTTTCGGTCGTTTTTATCACTCAAATAATCAAACTGCTTCTAATAAATTCTAGCGGAGCAACTTCATTAAATATTTTAGGAGATGTATCTCACCCAATAAAAGCGATATTTTAAAACTTTTGGTATTTGCATTATTAATAACTGTATGAAGGGCGCCCGGAAATTATATAATTTATTATAAAATTAAAGCACGATAAAACAGTAACAGTTACGAACTTACAGACTAGATGGAAAGAAACTAGTAATCCCAACTCACTGCCAACTCTTGAGCTATTTTTTTACTAACAAATAGTAGGATTGACGATCACATTATAATTTCCCAAGGCTGAAAGGGCGAGCATGTTTGGTGTAACGGGTATTCGAACACGCGATCCTCGGATTACGAGTCAAGTGCCTTAACCACCTGGCCATGCCGAGCCTTTTATTAATCATTAGGATTGTAACAAATTAATCTTTGAAACCTTGGGCATGGTCAAATAAATAATTCGAAAGGGTTTGAGCTTATGAGTCCAAAACTTAAATTAGATTTGAAATCAGTTAAGAGATGATTGAGTTATGAGCTAAAAGTTTATGCTTGAGAAAACGAGTTAAGCGCCTTAACCACCTGTTTATGAAGGGGGGAGCATCACAGTAGTTATTGCACTTTTCGCTTATTTACACAGTGTTCCCAAGTCAGTACATTTGAGGTACATACAGACCATGGGATCGGCTCATCAAAGTTCTTTTTTGTTGTTGTTGTGTAACATTCTCCCTGATTTTTGAAAATGTTGACAGTAATTCTTTTAGGATTTTTAACTGTTGTTTTTTTTTTCCTACATTTAAAACAGTGTCTTTGCACCGGAATAGGCAATCTCATCTCTGCCAGCCAGCAAGGCACACTCAGCTTTCTCTGTCGTCAAGTTGTTTAATAACATATTTAGTGACAGCGCATGCGCTATACGTGATCACATTATGAAAAATTATATCGCAGACATGTGCCTTTCATCTACTAGAAACAGCTTGAATTTTATTATGTTTCTGAATTCACGAAGCCATCTGGGAGATGTAAAATAATTGCACCTTCATCAGCATGTACGAAAGCATGGCACTTTATGCTATACTTGAATGTTGTTACAGTAATATACTTAACGATAATGAACAGACTCACCAACAATCATTATGGCATACTGATGCGTGCTATTCTCTTTTTTAAATTACTGCTGATACTAGACAGGGGAGAGCAGAAACCTTCGTGAAGTTATTCAAGATCTTTAGTTTAGTTCTTCAAATAGCTTTGGACTAAGAGTAAATAAGAAAGGGAAAAAGTGACTTTGCTTTCTGGAGTCGTAGACGAATGGATACGACTTTAAGGGTATCCTGTGTCATGCTACTGTGTCCATTACCTCACAGTTTAATGGGTACCACATGGTATCTGAACCCATTCCGTCTATGGGTGTTGCGTCCCTAGTGGCACAACAGCATGTCTGTGAACTTATAACGCTAGAATATGTAACATCAGCCAGCTCATTCATCAAAGACTCTTTTAATTTCAAGTCTAATCTAAATCAACTTAATCATAAAGCCTTAATGGCCAGTTTCGATGTTATATCACTCTTTACAGAAGTTCCAACCACTGAAGCCTGCAAGATAGCCTTAGAACTCTATATCCGACACCCTAACCCAACTATAAATATTCCCAGCAACCAATTAGCAACCCTCCTAGAATTCACCACGATAAAGACAAACTTTATGTAAAACAACAACAACTATATACAAACAAATGGCCTATGCATGGGCAACCCAGTATCACCAGTTCGAGCCAATATTTGTATGACACAAGTTGAAACACAAGCAATTAACACAGCATTACATCCACCACTATACTGGTACAGATATGTAGATGACACGGTTGCGGAATTCAGATCTACAGAACACATACTTAATTTTTTCAATCACATTAACTCTATACATCCAAACATTAATTTGACATGTGAACAGGAAGAAAACTATCAAATATCATTTCTTAACCTCAAAATTACAAAAACCGACACACAATTTAAAACAGAAATCCACCGAAAAATCACCCATACTGGACTATAGATTCCTTGAGACTCAGCACATGAAACAAAACAAAAACTCAATATACTAAGAAACCAAATAAACACAGCCATAAAACTATGCTCAACAGATAAAATTAACGATGAATTAGACAAAATAAAACAATACTTCGTCAACATCAATAAGTTTCCTCCACAAACCGTAGAAAACATTATACGCACACACCTAGACAAAAAGCAAAATCAACTTACAAAAGTAAATATACCACACGATTTAAAAAATCACGAAACCATATACTGCTGCATATCATATATTCCCGACATCAGCAGAAAAATAACCAACATTTGGCAAAAACTAGTAACAAAATATGACATTTTAGTTAATTCCAAATTTATTCAAAAACCAGGCACTAAACTGAGGTCTATACAATGTAAAAACTACACTGACAAACACCACACCAACATTATTTATAAAATACAATGTGATAATTGCCACGACTTCTATATTGGAGAAACAAGTAGAAAAACGGAAACCATATTCAAAGAACATAAAAAGTCACCTTCACACGTTTTCTAACACTGCAAGTCAAATAAACACAACATAACCATAGAAAACACTAAAATACTAAATAAAGAAATAAACATAAACAAACGCAAAATTAAAGAAGCCTTACTTATACAACAACTCAAGCCCAAAATAAACCAATAGAAAGGAACACCTTTATACCTATATTTTAAAAAATAATATAATAAATAATATAAAATTATACATTCAAACATCTAACACCGCTCTCTGCATTCCGACACTCAGTTACACAACCCCTTTCAAACATGTGGTCAGCTTCCGGTCAGTTACCTCTATCTTTCTTTGTAAACCTGACGATGACCGAAGAAGGTCGAAACGTTGTTCGCTTCTCTAAGTAAAATATTTTCTCAACCCAAACGAGCCGTTTTTACATAAATATGTGTTACAGTTAGAGCTGTAAGTGCACGGAAATCTTGGACATAGTATCACTACTTGTTAGAATTAGCGTCATAGTACACTATTTGTTAGAATTAGCATCATAGTATCACTATTTGTTAGAATTAACATCATAGTGTCACTATTTGTTAGAATTAGCATCATAGTATCACTACTTGTTAGAATTAGCATCATAGTATCACTATTTGTTAGAATTACCATTATAGTATCACTATTTGTTAGAATTAGCATCATAGTATCACTATTTGTTAGAATTACTATTATAGTATCACTATTTGTTAGAATTAGCATCATAGTATCACTACTTGTTAGAATTAGCATCATAGTATCCCTACTTGTAAGAATAAGCATCATAGTATCGCTATTTGTTAGAATTAGCATCATAGTATCACTATTTGTTAGAATTACCAATAGTATCACTACTTGTTATAGATATAGTATACTATTTGTTAGAATTACTATGATAGTATCATTATTTGTTAGAATTAGCATCATAGTATCACTATTTGTTAGAATTAACATCATAGTATCACTATTTGTTAGAATTAGCATCATAGTATCACTACTTGTTAGAATTAACATCATAGTGTTACTATTTGTTAGAATTAGCATCATAGTATCACTACTTGTTAGAATTAGCATCATAGTATCACTACTTGTTAGAATTAACATCATAGTATCACTATTTGTTAGAATTACCAAATACGCGAGCATGTTTGGTGCAACAGAGATTCGAACCCGCGACCCTCAATTTACGTGTCGAACTTCTTAACACACATGGCCATACCGGGCCAAAAAAAGAGAAAATATAATAGAGCTATAACATTGTAATACATAGAAAGTCTCAATTCAATTCTTTAATATATACGAAATAACAATTCCAACCTGAAACTATTTTTAACATGTGTAAATGAAGTTTTAAGGTGCAAAAAATATCACAGTGGCGGCTTATGTTTAATTACAAACACAAGAACATTAAGTACTTCACTATCTGCAATGGATATTTTATTACTGAAGTAAATCTAATTTCTAGACATACAATTGAGAAAAAACGCTTCAAACATTTTAAATAATATTCCATAATTTAAGTCGCAAAGATCTCAAGTGTAAAAGCAAGGAAGAAAAACATGTAATAA
Organism: Tachypleus tridentatus; assembly: GCF_004210375.1. Taxonomy (NCBI): domain Eukaryota; kingdom Metazoa; phylum Arthropoda; class Merostomata; order Xiphosura; family Limulidae; genus Tachypleus; species Tachypleus tridentatus. The sequence continues at coordinate 77,037,972 of NC_134834.1, read as the reverse complement.
AGTTAAACACAAATAAACAAAGCAGCATACACAGAAATAGAAAATGATGTTTTAAGCTACATAAGGGCATACAGCAAATATATATATATTTATTTTGAAACATATTTCTGCTTCAGGTCCAGCGATATGAAACTGAAGGTTTAAAATGATGTATTCAGGGTTCTATATTGCCTGCGGTGCATGGACGTAACACAGAGGCCCGGCATGGCCAATCGTGTTAAGGCGTTCGACTCGTAATCCGAAGGTCACGGATTTGAATCCCCAACGCACCAAACATGCTTGCCTTTACAGCTGTGGGGGCGTTATAATGTAACGGTTAATCCCACTAATCGTTGATAAAAAAGTAGCCCAAGAGTTAGCGGTGGGTGATGATGACTAGCTGTCTTCCCTCTAGTCTTATACTGCTAAATTACGGGCGGATAGCACAGATAGCCCTTGAGCAGCTTTGCACGAATTTCAAAACAAACAAACATAACGCAGATAGTTTTTGCGTATTTTTGAGGTTAAACAAATAACATTTTTAAATGTATCAACTGTATTTCGTAGACAAGAAAAATACATATTATATGTTAAATTTCTCGAGGCGCACAATGGTAATGGTTTATTCAATGGAAAACTACAGACCAAACTGTATGTGATTATTAACTTTCTTTTGTACTTGTACGATAGTAAATTGTATTAACCCTCTATTAAATAGTTGTTGATAGCTTCAATTATAAGAAGATTGCTTATAATTTATAGCCATAATTTATGAAAGAACCTATTCTATTAATTTTATTACTTAAACCTAAAACCTCAGAGATCAACGTAATTGCTGTCGAATGAATTCAAAAAGTAATTTAAATCAAATTTACAATGAATCCCCTACCTATTTTTTACCATTAATGTAATTTCAAAAGATGTTTAGCCAGACATCAGTTTCAGAACTTATTTATATCTCCCGTGTTTTAAATGGGAAGAAACTTGTTCAGACAACATTTTTTTTTTACATTTCATCGAATTCTCTTACATTCTGAAATATATCCAAATTAATTGTAGAAAATTAATTTAATTTTGCGATACTTTAGAGACGTTAGTGTTTAGTATGTTGTTAAGGCATAGTAAGCCTCGTAAAACTTATTGAGTTATTGGTGGCTATATGTTTTGTAGCCATTGGATGGTTTTATTTTTCTAAAGAAAAGAGGGGAAAGAACCTAATTAAAAGTAATTTGATCCTTCTCGATTCAAGAAATCTCCAGAAGAACCAGCCCATTAGGGAAATCTTTTTTATTCTAAGAGGAAACTTGAGTAGGAATAAAAGGTATCAATTAATCTAATCTTCCTACAACCAGCTATGTTTCTAAGAGTACTTTACATGGGAACCAACAAATGAATGTACTTCCACATAGTGAATCCCTGAGCAAAGAAAGTATGGAAATAAAATCATATTAAAACCTTTCAGAACTAACTGCGTTTTTCGTTTTCTTTTGAAAACATAAAGAAACGCAAAATTAAAGAAGCCTTACTTATACAACAACTTAAACCCAAAATAAACCAATATAAAGGAACGCCTTTATACCTATATTAATATAATAAAATAAATAAAATTATATATTCAAACATCTAACACCGCCCTCTACATTCCGACACTCAGTTACACAACCCTTCCAAAAAGTTACCGGTCAGTTTTCTTTGTGTATCTGACAATGACCGAAGAAGGTCGAAACGTTGTTCGCTCTTCTATGTAAAATATTTTCTCAACCCAAACGAGCCATTTTTGCATATATATTTCTCTACAAGTGGGTTTTCTCGACATCACTGACTAGCCTCTTATGTCTTACCATGAACAACATGGATTGTTTTAATTGTAACGCAAGTGGTTATATATACGTGGCTGTGTATGTGTTTTTTAAGCAAAGCCACATCGGGCTATCTACTGAGTCTACCGAGGGGAATCGAACCGCTAATTTTAGCGTGTAAATGCGTAGACTTACCGCTGTACTAGTGATGGTCATATAGGTGGTTAGTTTAAACAATAGACTAAATATACTTATTTTATTTATTTGTCTCAAATTCAGTCTATAGAATTAGATCTCAGTTCGCTTTAGCAACTGAGAAATGCTTAGATTCGAAAAGGTACTCAAAACTGTAAATTATGTTAAGAGTTAACTACAGGGCTGATTTTACTCTAACGTAAATTCAATGACGGGATAAACTAAATCTTACGTTACTGAATTTACTTAAATATTTAACGTCCATAACACTTTTCAGCATCAATTTTTTTTTCATTTTACGGTTATTTTTTGCTGCAGTTACAACAGAAAGTGTTCGTAGCCCTGCGTCGTGAGTAGTTTTTCCTAATAACTTAAAACATATCATGATTAGGAAAATGAAAGTAGAGTATATTATAAATATTATACTAACACACATCTACATAAATTTTTATGTAAATTGAACGACAAATAAAGTGTTTATAAACAAATGAACAAACATAAGAGGAGCAGAAAGTGTTCATACATTTCAGAACGTGTGAAAAAACTGATATTCCCGTAAAAATTTTGTCTAGTTTGGCGGATAAACTACATTATACCATTCCAGAACTAGACACTGGGTTCATAAGATTGGAATTTAGCCAGCAAATAATGTACTTTCGGCAATTTAGCGCCGTTTCCGTCATTATCTGTTTAGAAGCACGATTGAGGTATATGCAAGATAGCATGTAGATAAACCCTTTATCTATTGGAAGAGTATTCTTTGGTCATACAAGACTAAAATCGAGCTTTTCGGCCACAATGATGTTCGCTATATTTTCCGTAAGAAGGGGAACGAAATCTTCCAAAGAACACCGTCCCTACAATTAAACACTGAGGCGGATCGATCATTCTATAGGGTTCCATCAGCTCCTTTGGTGTGGGCAGCCTTCACCGCGTCAAGGGAATCATGAAAAAAGAAGAGTACGTAGATATATTAGGCACTTATGATGCTCGGAACTTACGGTTTGGGCGTCATCGGATCTTCCAGCACGACAATGACCCTAAGCACACATCGAAATATGTGTAATCCTGGTTGCAGAGGAACCATATAAGCGTTCTGGAGTGGCCATTGCAGTCACCCGATCTCAACCCAATTGAAAACGTTTGGCATGAGTTGAAGACCAGGGTTCATCAGCATCATCCAAAAAACTTGCAAGAGTTGGAGGCCTTCTGTAAAGAAGAATGGAAGAAAATACCAGTCGAGTACTGTCAAACGATCATGGAGGGCTATGAGGAGAGATTGCGCCAAGTAATTCACCTGAAAGGCTACACAACTGACCATTAAAGTGGACACACGAACACTTTCTGCCCCTCCTATGTTTGGTTATTTGTTTATAAACAGTTTATTTGTCGTTTAATTTACATAAAACAATTATGTAGATGTGTATTAGTATATTCATAATACACTATACTCTCATTATCCTAATCGTGATACTTTTAAAGTTATGAGGAAAAACCTGCTCACGACACAGTGGTACGAACACTTTCTGTCGTAACTGTGTATCTTCTTCAGGCCATAAAGTCAGGGTATGTTTACATTGTATGTTCTAAATGCATACATTTTTGCTATTCACTCTCTACAGGTACTGCTGGTCTTTCCTTTTGATACAGTGGCTCTTCACTATGTTTCTTTAGTTGATTACAAAATATCCTATGTAGAAAGAAGTCACACAAAGCCCGAACTGCTTTTTTTTTTTTAATTTTCATTGTTAGCGCTAAGCCAAACAATAGACTATCTGCGTTCGGTACGTCGAAGAAAATTAAACCCCGAATTTTGGTGTTGTAAGCCCATAGACATATCGCTGGTCAACAAGGGTACCTTTCTTTAGATAAACTATATTTCATTTTGGATACTAGTTTTTTCATAACTTTCTATTGTCATATGATAATGCAAAAATGTCATTATTATTACAAAATGCGAATATTAGTTATTAAACAAATTATTGTGATTTCTGAGATTTTTATGCTGCAAATCCCTAGTCAGATCTTTCAGTCAACATGGCAACCCTGTCATTCATATAAGTGTGGCATATACGTATTTCCTATTGTATATTTATGGTGGAGGTTTGCGTTGTTCGAAATTGTAAGTTCGAGTCCCTGTGTAAATAAACTCTCTTCAATGATATGCACACGTTCCTGATAGCTCTCTCCACATATATTATATACTATTTATTAATGAGAATAATGCCCATGAGGGAAGATAACTGTAGACATTAAATCTTCCCAATAATCTTATACCCATCGCCCCTGTATATATAATTTGTGAAATAAAACTTAAAGAGAAACTGATGTTCGCAAAAATGTTAGAAAAATAATTCAAGGATGGGTCAATATTAATCTAATATTAACCTACCTGATTTAATGGCCAGGCATGGTCAGTTGGTCAAGGCGCTCGACTAATAATCTGTGGGTCGTGGGTTCGAAACCCTGTCAAACCAAACATGCTCGCCCTTTCAGCTGTGGGGACGTCATAATGTTAAAGCGAGACCCACTATTCGTTGGTAAAAAAGTAGCCCAAGAGTTGGCGGTGGGTGATGATGACTAGCTGCCTTCCCTCTGGCCTTACACTGCTAAATTAGGGACGGCTATCGCAGATAGCTCTCGTGTAGCTTTGCGCGAAATTCAAAACAAACAAACATTTCCATCCATTTAAAGTTCCTTGAAAAGTGTATCATCGGTATTGTACAACCTTTCTCCCCCTTCAAGAAAACTATCTAGCGAACTACGATATTTTAATTTCGGTTTAAATTTTTAGTTTAATGTAATCTGCAAGATTCTGTACGTGTTTTTTAAGCAGTTAATAAATTTAAAAAATAAAATAAGAACGACAATGAAAGTACTCGAGTCGGAGATAAATAGTAGAAGAAGAATGTGTACAAAACATCTCTAAGAATGGGCTTATAAGATAAGAACGTAGTAAATGTAAATCTATTTTATTCTCTATTATTACTTGCAAATAAAAAGTCATTACTAAAATTTGTAAAATTTTGTTATAAGAAAAACGTCAACCTCAACCATAAACCCATGTGACACATTTTACAACATGCTCATGAACCCAGGAAAGGAATCAATACATTTAGAAATAAATGTAGTTTAACTTTTTTTTTTTTTTACTGTGTGCAGGTCACACATCTTTAGTTAAATCAATAGTGTTCAAAAGAAGTTCAGTTTCACATGTATGCGCTTTAATTTTGATTCAAAGGTTTATCATTGTGACTAATCTTGATCATTAATAAAAGATGATAAAATATTCACATTACGAAGAAAATATACAATACAATACTTAATAATTTGAAACACTAAATACAAAATCAATATAGATTAAGAATTATCTTGACAAATAAAAATATGTTCCGTAGAAATATGCTTTACTTTCCTTAATCAAACTTTAATAATAATAATAATAAAAACTCTGTGAGACAGGTGCAGAGACTACAATCCTTCTTTAATAGATTTAATAGAAAAGCATTTTTCAACTTTTTGTACCAAGGCGACTACCACGGACACAGATGGCTCTACCCGGATATTAAATTGACCAATCAGCGATTCATAGTGTAGTGCCTATAAATAGTTAATAATAGTATCATTCATTAAAACTTTATTTTGAGTGCAGACTGTTTCTCAAAAATATATTCAGTAGATAGGGGTTTGTTTTGTTAAACTACTACCATACCGGGGGCCCAGTATGGCCACGTGGTTAAGGCACTCGAGTCATAATCTGACGGTCGCGGGTTCAAATCCCCGTTACACCAAACATGCTCTTCCTTTCAGCCGTGGGGGCGTTATAATTTGACGGTCAATGCTACTATTCGTTGGTAAAAGACTAGCCAAAGAGTTAGCGGTGGGTAGTGATGACTAGCTGCCTTCCCTCTAATCTTACACTTCTACATTAGGGACGGCTAGCGCAGATAGCCCTCGAGTAGCTTTGCGCGAAATTCAAAAAGCAAACAAACAAAACAAAAACAATATAAACGGCTTTTTTTGGAAAACGCTGTTTTACAAAAGACTTCTTGTTACTTTTTTGCCAAAATAGTTTTAAATAACATGTACTACGTACTTAAACTGAAAGTTATTCTAAAGTTTTGGTGTGTTTCTTTTGTGTAATGCGTGTGTTTCCTTATGAAAAAGCCACATTGGACACTGTTGTGCCACCGAGAGAAATCGAAACTCTGATTCTAAGGTTGTAAATCCGAAGACTTACCGCTGTCCCACAGACGGACTCTCCACAAAAAATAATACTGCTTCCTGTGAGTGCTCGAACTCTGAGTTTCTACAAACTAAATATTCTAATGAAGGTTTGTCCTAAACATTGTTAAAAAAAGAAAAGGATTTCCTAATGGATTAAAGCAACAAATCTGATAACAGAACTAAAATTTCTAAATTTGTGTAGCTTAAGAAAGAAATGATGAAACGAACTTTCCAAATACTGATTTATAGGCACCAACTTTAAATCACATTTAAACTACATTTCGTTCTAGCAACGATTGATATCATATCACGTTTAAACTTATTTCTGAAGAAGACCTTTAAACAAGTCCTGTATGCAAGTCTTGCGATCCTCACCAGTGATCGGAATACTTTTAAATATTTGTTTTGGACAACCTGTTATGCCAACTGGTCTTTTAAAACGTCTTTCACAGTATCTTTTATTGTTTTACATACCCCATTCCTCTACTTTTTGGCCAGACATTTGGTCTTTAATTAACCAGACTAAAAACTTGTTATAATTCAGTAAAGGAGTGGTAATTTGAAAGTGTATATTACACATTGTTTCCTTTTAATCTTACGAAAAACGACCCGTGTCACATTGTTCAGCACTTTTACTAAAATAAAGAAATGATTGAATCCAGCCAGATCAAAACAGATTGCTTCACTACGGATTACCATCAGTAAATACGAAAGTTCGTGTAGAAAGTTTGGCATCTTGTCAATAGAAGTAAAACAATGAGTAAATGCAGTTAAAATAGGAGCTTCACTCCAATCTGTAAACAAAATAACTTGCACATCCCAAGGACTGTGTTCACAAGTTTCTAGTCAATGTCAGATCGATATGTGATAAATGAATCATATGTCTATTCAAGAGTCTGCAAAACTCGAAGTAACTTATTATTCTCTTGTAATTGATAACACATTTCAAAAACAATAAAGAAAGATTTTATGTATGTATGATTTCTCTAGTTTATGACTATAATGATAATTTAAGCTTCCGAAGAGTTAAGAAAATACCCAAACTTAATACTTAATTTATCTACTATTAGACTAATTTACTTTACCTCCTTACCAGGAATAAATACCTACGTTTTAGGGAAAGGCTACAAATAAGATATGGTTCCGACAAGGCAAGGCACTCAGCCACGCATCCAAGTCAACATGCCTGTTCCTCTTGAGGGCGAACGTGCAGAAAGAAATTCATTCTATACCATCCATTCACAACTATCTCTCTTGGACTTCTGAGTGTGTGAATTAGTCAAACAGTTAATAGTCCACTTAAAGTTAATGATCTTTGGTTCATTGAATAAAATAATGTTGGTGTTCAGAGTCCCTTTTGTCAGATGATTGTAAAGAAGTCTAAATAGCAGCTGACGTGGTAACTTATACTATACGCCCACCAGGTAAATATATTTTGATTTCTTGTGCCAAGCACTATGCCTACTAATAATATTGTGCACAAATAATTAAAATTACATTAATCATCCTCGTGGAATGGTCTCTTTAGTTAGTTTTTTCTCGTACAAGTAAGTAGAAACACTTGTTTGGTTTAAAGTAAAACCATACACCTACTCTAAATAAAAGTAATAGTTTTTTCTGCTGGCATAATAAAACAAAACAATTTCTCTAAAATGTCTTCCATTTCATAATTTAAAAATTTATGAAACTTACGGTTTTGTGATATAATGTTTAAGCCTTTTTCTTTCAAAATTGCAGCTGTACTACTTGTAACTATGTTTACCATGTTTAAAACAAGCTGTGGTTGCAAACTAAGGTGAGCCACGAATAAATCAAATTTCATACATACCATCAGAAAAGAATGCCATAAAATAGGTAACAATAACATCTATATACGAACATAATATCTAAAACAAATATTTAAACTACAAGATAGTTGAAGCGACTTTTCGAAATTTTGAGTTTGAATTACCTACGCATGCAAAATAAGTTATACTCATAAAATATTAACGAAAACCAAGTGAGTTTCTACTCTGATAAGCCAATGTTTCCAGATTAAGCTACGAGTAAAATCCCGTTCAACCGTGTTGCATGGCCATTCGATTGTTCTCTTACTTTTATGTATTAGTATTTGTCGCGGTGTTTAATAAACGAATCAGAAGCGTTTCTGTTTGTAAAGCAGTTTAATGATTTTAAATCAAATTATTCTACTTGAAAGTTACAAAGATTTGTAAATTTTGGTGTGAATTTTATATATCATATCTATATCATTTTCTAAACATATAAGATGATATATATAACGTACACCCTTGATGGTTATATTGGCTTGAATACTTTATATGTTCTACAGAAATTATTCAACGCTAAATTCACAAATAGTATCCATTTTTATCCATAACATAATTTTTCGCAAAACGCCATATGTACTTTTACATATGTGAATATTTTTTATTGAAATGACGCTTTGTTATGCTTATGATGATAACAATAGCTGGCAATAGATTTATCTACATCAAATGCCACTTGAGAGTCTTATAGATCATTTTAGAACTCGCGAGAAATACATTTATTTATTTAAACGGTTAAAAGCCGCATGATGTGTCATTTCTGGTTAATATTAGTTTGTGCATGTACTTTGACCTTTAATCTGCTATAAGATCTGTTGCTCATGGACCTGATGTACCTGTACCTACACCACCGGAGACTTTTGAAACAAGTTCATCTGATTCTGAATCTGATGTTAATAGAAATGATGATAAGGGTTGTCACGAGGTACGTGAAACTCCTTTAAAATACCTTTTAAGCATACTTGGTCGGTAGAGTATACTGCAGCATTGATAGAAACGTGAAAGTTTCTATACAACTACTCAAGTTTTTGTAGTAACATTTTGTTCAAAAAGTGTGGAATTTTTCGTTAATGTAGTTGTTATAAACAGTATAATACATTTTAAAAATAAAAATATACCCTGTAATCCCAGGGCTTTCCAAAAGTAGATCTTTTTCGTAAAGACAAAGATACTTTTTAACTCAACATAATAATAGTGGCTTAGTCTTATTACATTGGCAAGAACTTTGTGGAAAATGTAGTTATATTGTATGTATAGTTCTCATTCTGTCATGTTATATTACAAGTATTAATAAACGATTTAATCTGTGGATCACAGCAGAGAAAACATCGGATTTTTTTTGTATCCAAACCAAATAATATTAGCTGTCTTACCAGAACCATAGTTGTTTGCTGGTTCTTGCTTTTAAGTAAATATTCTAACAGTGCAGCAATAATCTATTTCCCAAAATACGGATAAAAAAGAACAGTAAAACAACTTATTGACCTTAGTGGAATAAAATGTAAATAAACAAATAGGTATGTAAAAAAAAAGAAATCTATTTGCTGACCGGTTAAAAAATATATAGAATTATGTAGTTTCTCACTGTGTGCGTAAAGCATGTACATACTACAACAGAACTGAACCGTCCTCTACGTTTCTGAAATAAACGTGTATCTGAAAACCTTTAGGACTAAGTTAATATGAGATTTTCAGTACAAACCGAACAAGCTGTTTACGCCATCAAACCTGTAAAGAAAATATTTTTATTCTTTAAAGTTGACGTGTGAAACAAAGACAAAATATACATATATTTCCAGTTACAGTATTTATTGTTCAAAATAAGTAAATTAACCAGTACTTCTCAAGACACTTTCTTACAGCTATCGGTTATTACTACTATAAAGACAGTTTATTACAGCTTTAAGTAATTACTACTTATAAAGACAGTTTCTTATAGTTGCTATGTGACCTGTATTTCTCATGACAGTTTTTTATAGTTGCTATGTGACCTGTATTTCTCATGACAGTTTCTTATAGTTGCTATGTGACCTGTATTTCTCATGACAGTTTCTTATGGTTGCTATGTGACCTGTATTTTTCATGACAGTTTTTTATAGTTGCTATGTGACCTGTATTTCTCATGACAGTTTTTTATAGTTGCTATGTGACCTGTATTTCTCATGACAGTTTCTTATAGTTGCTATGTGACCTGTATTTCTCATGACAGTTTCTTATAGTTGCTATGTGACCTGTATTTTTCATGACAGTTTTTATAGTTGCTATGTGACCTGTATTTCTCATAACAGTTTCTTAACCTTTTCATGTTGCTCTTATTGGTCATTTACAGCTATAAGTAACGGATTTCTACTCAAAGCGTTTTATTCTTGTTTAACTATTATGCTTTCGTATTATCCAAAGCTATCCATATCAATAACGTATCACTTAGACTCAGTCTTAGAGTATATTAGGTACACTGAATGACCCCACGTTTCTCTAATGTTGAGTTATTGTATAATTTGTAAACAGTTGTCTACATTCTGGAGTATGTATAAAGTATACGTACCTGGGCGTGCGTACAGATTTAATTTACTCGCGTACTAATTCTTTGTTTAAATCTGTCTAATGTTTTAATTGTTATTTTACCTAAACAAACTTATCAACACTAACAATAATTTGAATTCACTGAATAATCACATTTCAGTGTTTGAACAATACGTACTCATTGTGTGTTATTAAGTTGGTGGAGATTCATCTTATAGAGCTATTCCTCTAAGTAGAGTATGTAAGCCAACAGTTTCCAATTTGTAGGACGTACAAGAGTTCTTAATGTGTTGAATATAGTAACACATTCTAAAAGAGTAAAATGTGCAGCAGTATTTTTCTTGGTATATAACATGCATTGATGAGACAATGACGTTCGGAAACTAGAATAAATTTTTTTTGCTTAGTCAGATGATCCGTTTTATATTGTTATAACACTAGGAGATTTCAAATAAAAACAATTATACGTAATTGTAGTTTAATTATTAAGATAATTTTAATCCAAAATACTTCTATTTTTCTATAAAAAATAACGTATATTTTGTACGTAACTTCAGTCTGTAACGACTTATAACAAACAATAGATTTATTTTTTCCTCCGGCTTGAAATGATTTTATAATATTCCACAAGATGGCAGAAAATACTTAGAGTATACGTGTCCATGTATCGACAGAAACACCAAATGTAACTTACGATAGAACGAGCATTCACTCCTTTTCAGAATAAAAGACGGGAACAAACATTAACAAGTTTTAAACCCTTTTAATGTTATTGATATCTAATATTTTCAGAAATTTTTAAACATGTGTAGAACCAAGAATAATAAGACTATATGTATTAATATCTAAACAATTGGAAAAAATAAAATAAAACGAGTCGTACTAACTGGACATACACATAAACCATGGTGCTATGTTAGTAATATTTGGAGGCTAAGTTCAAAATTCTGTGTTCTTAACCCTCATACACACGGTGGGGGTCAAAAATGGGCCCACTTGTGTTTAAGTTGTTATAGAAATATCAAAGGTGTGACTTTCGGGCTTAAAAATGTACCTAATTTAATCTATACTAATAACATACTATACTAATACGTTTAACATGTATTTTATGCAAATGGGGTATTACACCCCTTGTCTAATGTCAAAATTCACGTTTTCCACATTGGGGGTCATTTTTGACCCCCGTTTAAAAAACTCAATTACATTTCTGGTAAACAATCAAATAATATATTGATATGAAATTTTGTGTTCTAGAACACTCTATAAATGTTCTCGAGCATTCTAGAATATTCTTATCTACGTTGCAATAGAGAGCCCTCAATGATTATGAATCAGGAAAACCTGAAATAATATCATACTATAACTCCACCAAAGGAGGAGTCGATACACTAGACCAAATAGTTAGATTCTTTTCCACAAAAAGAAAGACCAGAAGGTGGCCAATGGCACTATTTTATAACATTCTTGATGCTGCCGCATACAATGCTTACCTTCTCTATCGCCAGCGCCATCCAGAATTCGCATCAAAGTACCAAAAAAGAGCAAGACGTGAATTTCTGAAGTCGCTTACTGATGAATTACTGCCTGAAGAAGATACAAATGAAGTGATCCCTCCAAAAAGACACAAAGTTGCTGAAGAGAACGTTAGGAAATGGTGTCAAATATGTGCACGTGATTCAAGGAAAAAAACTTCTTCAAAGTGTATCAAATGTAGTAAAATGGCTTGCAATGACCATAAAGTTACCCAGAGTGTATGCATAAATTGTATAGAATAAATATTTTGTCCAAATTTATACTTTACTTATATGAAAATAATTTTTTTTAAATATTTTTGGTGGGGGTCAAAAATGACCCCCAGTTTGGGCCAAGTAATTTTTTTGAGTGTGTGTACTAGGGTTAATAGTAGTGTTTTAATGACGTATATATTTTAAGCTGGAATATAACGTGTGGTTGGCTATCAAGAAGCTATAATGCAAGCTTTAGGATATAAGTTTTTATTCATATCTTCCGTTTTTACCAATTTGTTTTTATTTCTATTTAGTTTTCTTTAATTTTTTTATTTCATCATAAATAGTTTCGTATTCACAAATGGCTGACTGGTGGTTTATGGAAGCTTAAGTTGTGGGAAGGTTTCTTTGAGCACACATATAAGATAATAATTTTAAAAGTTATTTACTATAGTTTTGGTTTCGTTTTCCATTTTCGTGGCCGCGATCACATATTAACCCTAATAGACTGTATTTCCATTGCTGTGTGGATAAAGATTCACACATCATTTCCTCTTCGGTAGCCCATCACTCTTAACGGCTCAGTGATGAGTCTGAAAATTTGTACGATAAATATCAAATTTCGATATATTTGGTTGGAACAGCACTGATAATCCACTGTGTCGCTTTGTACTTAACATAAAATGAACAAAAATTCTCTTGGTATCCTTTACTATTCTCACAGTGTACTTTGTATTATAATTTTATTTGCTTGACTTCTGTATGCGACGGTTTGTGCTTTTTGGCTCAGCTGTCTGGAAATTTGATCTGTACACAAGCACGCCATTCGTTTACTTCTTGTTTATACATAGAAAACAAGGTATTTGTTTGTTGTAACTTAAGAAGCTACTAGATGTGTATACGTACTGATTTATGACGTGTGTTTAATATCAGATTGTTTTGATTTAAGTGGCCAGGCCCATGATTCATAAGATTCAGCCGTAGCACTCCATAAGTTTGAACTACTGACCACAGGGAATGCAGGCAGTCAACAGTGCTGGCTCTTTGAATCGAACAGCAAGATTAACTGCTACTTTTATAACACTCCGCAGAACGTGTTCAATGTCGTTATGTCTCGAACTTTAAAGTTTATTTATCAACATGCTATTTATACATAAGTAAATAAATAAAATTATTAGCAATAATAATAAAAAAGGTTTACGTATAGAGCAATCAAGTTAAACTAGAATACTAAGTGCATTGTGGGAATGGTAATACATATATAACAAAGTATATTGTCTGCTAAGAATCCTAATCATCCATTTCTTTCCTGTTTATTGTATATTTCCTTTTTCAGTTAATTGTTTACCTACATTGTGTGTCTGGAATATTTTTGAAATATTTTCTCTCTCTTAATATTAATTTAATATTAATTTATTGACGAACTAAACACTCGATGGTTCACTAAATTCACTAAACATTATCGTGTACGAACCGTTTGCCATCTATGCTGTGCACGCCACGGGTATCAAAACCCGGTTTCTAGCGTTATGAGTCATATTTTTGTAACTGACTGCAATATTATTCACTTATATAAAACAGGCAATGGACTATTTTAAAAGTTATGGAGTAAAGATTAAGGTAATTTTCTTTAGAATGTTATATTTCTTTAAACTTATTTTTGATGTATTATTAGTACAACGCGTATTTTCTTGGTAATTCTCTTTAATTGTTTTCATTCTCTTTATAAGTTTCAATGTCCCTTTTACAGCCTAAATCCAAACATTTTCGACACTATCATACTTCTTTCTGACAAAGCATAGTATTAATAATATTCTCTTTATCCTACGAAAGTAATAATGATTAAGAAGGATTATTTTTCTTTCATATCAATATGTGCGACAACACAAATCATGGAACTTTAACGGTTGCTTTTATACTTACGGTGACATTGAACCAACTTCGTCCAGCCATACCCTAAAAGCTAAGATGTTTAGATCAATACTTACTGTATACTTTACCACAAAACTACAAAATTTGATGACATAGACATACAACTATGGAATAAAAATGATCTCCTAAATCATACCGTCACAAAAAAAGCAAACAAACTTGAGACATAAAAATAATTTTTTCAGGTCCAAGCTTATGAAACTTAAAATAAAATAATGCAACACACTTTGCACAAGTTACCTTGATGTAGTAACAATAAATAGCTACCAATTGAACGAACCCATGTCTTAATATATAAAAAAAACAAGCCTACCAAACAAACTGCTCAAAACGAGTAAACTAAAGTGAATAACACTCATTATTTCTAAAGTAAGCACAGCAGAAGTCTTTAAAATACAGCGCGTGAATAAAAATAAGAGGAAAATGTAAGAAAAGAATAGACTACGTTGCACAGCTAAGTACTGAAAGGATAAAAAAATGTTAACCCAGAAAAACCTCAAGAAAACATGAACATTTCCCATTAACCATGTGATGCTTTCTAGATTTATAAAACAACTTATTCTGGTACAATATGTATGCATTTTTGACCAACACAATAAATAAATGAAGAATTAATGGACATAATATTCAATGAATGTACTTGTTACGTAGAAGATTTCAGAGTTCATTACTTTTTATTTCCATGATCTGGAAAACTATTATATATAATTTAATTTCAGAAATTTCACATACACACGCGTACGTACACTCAAGGAATGAAATAAACACTACATAATAATGGGCGCGACTGCTTGTTAAAATAGAACCAAAACAGGCATCTGTTTCAAATACATACTTATCGTTGAAGAAGATTCTGCGTAGCTATGGTAACCCTTTGGTCATCTTCTATCCAGCTTTAACTTGATTTTTTTCTCGTGATCACACTGCTTGCCCACAAAATATTTCTCGTGAAAATAACCTTGATTAAAAAACTCAATACGATAACTCTTTAGTGTTTCATAATGCATTTTTATTACACTGTATGACTTGATTTATACTCACGGTAATGCTTAGGCCTGTTACTTGTATTGATAGTACGCACTGAAAAATTAGCGAAAATTGTATTTGTGTGGCCATTTTTAATGTATACTTTACATGCTAATGTGTATTCAAACACAGTTGTTCAAAATAACTAAATTAAATAAGGATACAAACTATATAACAAAAAAACCCGAATATTTAACAGCGTCTTTATAAAACACAAAAGAAAATAATCGTGAATATATATATATATATATATATATATAAATATTTAACAGTAAGTCAGGTTTCCCTCATGTTGAACACTAAAGAGGAACACATTACTGAATATTTAAAAGTATCTTTTGGATACATTAACTAAGTACGTGTTCCTATGAGTAAAGCGTCACCACGACTTAAAGAAACATTTTGTAGATTCCACGGTTTGCGCATTCTCTTTATCTGGTACAGATTTGTCTCAATGGAGAATAAAACGTTCGCTTCAGAAACGAATCTTGCAAAATTTGCAGTCAGTGATTTCATCCCGAAATTGACACCTATGACGTATCTTTCTTCGGTAGGGAAGTACCTTTCTAACGTGATCAGTTTACCGTCGTCAAAATGAAGAACGTAAGTGAAAGGTCTTCCATCACATACAGCACTCTTTCCGTTGTATATCGCTTTCATCCACAAGGAAGCGGATTCGTTCCGCGTGGCTATTAACTGTCTTATTAGAGAAACATCATCCGAGCACTCTTCCACATTTTGGCTAGAAAACTCAGGATGAATAGGAAGCCAAGGTGAGGTTAAGTTTGAGGTAAAATTAGCTTCAACACTCGAAGTCCATTGCATGGGACATAACTGACCTTCTCGATAACCCTTAAAAATGTAACAACAATAATATTAGCCAAATTTAGATACATTACTTTAACTGAGGATGAGTTGATTTTTAGTTCTTGAGACTATTCGGGCTTCAACTTTCTGATATATTAGGACGTGAAATATTTTGACTTGTCTTCATCAGCTCTTTACTTACATTAACAGAACATTTGGCTTGTCTTATCAAGTCTTAACTTTACACTGATAA
The DNA here is from genome assembly GCF_004210375.1 of Tachypleus tridentatus. Taxonomy (NCBI): domain Eukaryota; kingdom Metazoa; phylum Arthropoda; class Merostomata; order Xiphosura; family Limulidae; genus Tachypleus; species Tachypleus tridentatus. The sequence goes on along the minus strand of NC_134834.1, from coordinate 77,021,678 downwards.
AAGCTAAAAAATTTGTATTGTCTTTATTAATTTTGCGAAGACAGTGGCAAAAGATTTGGAAGTATTTGACAGGTTTTGATATCAAGCAAGAGAAATCCTTGGTTTTTACTTACCAGGTAAAACCTACATAGAAACTTTCTCGGACATATAAGCCAGACAGCTGAAGTCCACGCAGTCTCAACAATAACATATAAATTCAAAAATATATATATTAATTTATTAACTCTTAATAACAACTTAAAGTAACTTTATGTAATTTAAATAATTTCGCTTGATAATTTGATGACAGAAGGAAATATTCTCTGCAAAATATATTCTTATATAACACTCTCTACCTTAATAATTTTCTTGATATTTTAATTATGTGTTCAAATAGCCCTCTCTTTAAAATTTAAATATAATATACATGATTCCTAACGACTTTGCTAAAACTTCTATTTAACACCATGTTTAGGCTACCTTTTGCAGAGTAATTGTCTAAATGTGATGCAGTTTTATGCTTTTATGAAGTTTTTTCAAATTTGATACACTGATAGATGTTTTCAACCTGCAATTATGAGTCTTATGTGGTGTAAATATGAGCTACATTATTGAAAAAAAAATATTTTAAAATGCGCACGCCTATGCGAAAAGCCACTTAGCTATCGTTCTAACATTTTTACTGCAGCTTCATCTAAGATATGGCTGTTTTTAATATTAACATAAATTAGCATAAATAATGATTCTTGATACAGCTGTAATGATTGGATGGTAGTGATGACAAGAAACAGTTAATCTAGATTCCATGACGTTACTATAAAGAAGCTATTAACATTAATATTTTAAAAGGAAAAAAATATCACCATATATTTTATAAATAATTTGACTGGGTCTGTGAAGTAAAAATTTATTCCGAATAATAGGGCTGCAATCATAAAAGTAATGTGGGTTATTAACAAGTGCCACTTTCTTATTTGGTTTGGTTTGTGATGTTTGTTGACAATAAAGTCATGATGTATAATCGAAAACACCTTAGGTGTGAAACAACTGAAGAAAAAATACGACCTACTGAGTAGACATTTGCTGTAAAAATCTTGTCAGTACTATTAGTGTATCTACCAGTTTGATCGCCAATTTTGAGTTCATTCCTTTGAGTCGTACAATCGACAGTTTTTTGGCTGCACCTTTTTTCACACCTAAGGTGTTTTTGATTAGGTAATAAATACTAAATATAAATTCGTTTTAACTTAAAATATACTAAAGCTCTGAATAAATGAAATGTTGAAGAACTTATTGCATACAGAATTGATTGATTAGAAAGGTTGAGAAATAAAATACAAATAAAAATAATTTCAATTAAGAGACAATTATTTTCAAAACACATAATTCTAAATATTGGATTTTCCATTAATAAAACACATATAATATTCTTTGATTGCATATCGAACACACGAATTTGTTTTTGGTAATTCTATCTTATCTAAGAACTGCAAAGTTTTCCATTTCTTTCTTTCTTTATCATCGTCAAATCCATTTCACTTTTCTCCTTCAGCCATAATTTTCTCTTCGTCATTTGATTTTGTGATGTGACATGCCAATCAATATCTGACCAAAACATTTTTACAAAAATAAACAAGAAAATACATAAAACACACAAAACTCTTGCATAAACTTGTGATCTAATTTTTAACAATTTTGATACATCTAAAGTTAACTATATTATATGTTTTTGTTTACATTACGACTACATCACACTTTTTTAGAGTTATATACAGTTTTAATTCTTTGGCAATTTCACATATATATATATTGTCTTGGCCCAGCATGGTCAGGTGAGTTAAAGCGTTCGACTCGTAATCTGAGGGTCGCGGGTTCGAATCCCGGTCGCACCAAAATGCCCGTCCTTTCAGCCATGGAAGCTTTAAAATGTGGTGGTCAATCCCACTATTTGTTGGTACAATAGTAGCCGAAGATTTGGCGGTAGGTGGTGATGACTAGCTGCCTTCCCTCTACTCTTATACTACTAAATTACGGACGGCTAGCGCAGATAGCCCTTCTGTAGCTTTGAGCGAAATTCAATAAACAAACAATATTTTGTCTTGTTGGACCATTTGAACTAAACAGTTAATGTGCTAATCATACAAATAATTAGTGCTTTAACAGTATTAGCATGTACCCTATCTCACGTATTTTATTTATATCCAGTCACGTTTTTCATCTTGATTGATAGAGTTAGTTTTTACGTCTGTACTATTGTACTCTACCCTAACCTGCAAAACAAATATGAATCTAAACATCATACTGATTTAAAAACGTTTATTTGTAAGTTTGTTTGTTTTTGAATTTCGCGCTAAGTTACACGAGGGTTATCTACGCTAGCCGTCTCAAATTTTGCACTTTAAGACTAGAAGGAAGGCAACTAGTCATCACCCTTCACTTCTAACTCTTGGCTACTCTTTTACCAACGAATAGTAGGATTGATGGTTACATTATAACGCCCATAGGTTGAAAGAGTGAGCATGTTTTGTGCGACGGGGATTTGAACTATTGAACCTCGGATTACGAACCGAGTGCCTTAACCACCTGGCTATGCTGGGCCAATATAACAAGGCCACATCAGGCTACCTGCTTAATCCACCGAGGGGAATAGAACCCCTGATTTTAGCAATGTAAATCCTTAGACTTACCGCTGCACCAGCGAGAGATTTCTGTCTTTTAACAAACAAGTTACTGGCAGATGCTCTATATCTCTTTTCTAGAGTAGCTGTGAACATGTTAAGTTTAAACAGCTTAGTTTAGGATTTTAATAAGATCGTATACAACGTGTGAAAATATTACTAAGCTATTGTTAATTGTTTCAAGCAAGTTCAGGTATTGTATAAAAAGCCATAACTGATCTATATTGATCAAATTAAATATGTTAAATTTAATCAATTATCCTTAAAAGTTTTTGGTTTTATCAGGTACAAATATATATATATTGCAAAAATCACATCTTTAGGCCATTACTTGCTAACTAGTACAAGGCTAAATCCTTCAATATTTGTAGTGCATACTAGAGGGATATATAACATTTAAATAAAAGGTAAGAAAAAAACTTTTAAACTCCAAATAATTATGAAATAACTTTTATTTTAACTAATGTTTCACCTTTACAGCTTCATTGAGGTTAGTACATACAATTGATTGATATTAGAATATTCATTAGATAACAAAACTGCTTGTAATAAATACAAACTATGGGTGGTACACGTAACTAAATCACCATTCAAGAAACAACACGTCGAAGCAATATATTTGACACAGTTACTTTTAGTTTAACATTTTTGTACTCTGGAATATCACACAGTCTTATAACTTGTTTTTAACACTACACTGATAGTAAGCTATGTATCATTTTCACTTACTGTTTCTTAGCAGCTTCTATTTTCCGTCTATGCGTTTTTTAACTAATTCTAAAACACATCGTGGTTTTTTTCACTTTTATATCTCCTATAAAAGTACTAAGTGTTATATTTTAGTATAGCAATTAGTGAGTATTATAATTATACAACATATAATATTAGAACTATAGTGAAACTTATAATAATCTATATATTGTTAGACACACGTTATGACGTATTCGAGAAACTGAACATTACAAGCAGTTTCATAATTTAAATAATGTTCTAGTTTTAAACAGTTCTGTGTTATAACTCTGATGAAGCCGCAAAGATAAGTTAAAATAAAAAAGTTCCTTTATAATTATTTGTAGTATAACTCTATTTTTTGTAATCCTTTTTATCAACATATGTAGAATTACCTAAACAAATAACATGCTTAACGCAGATAACAGCGAATTGTAAATTTAAGTATAATTTAATGTTTTTAAATCCGTCTCTAATTTATAACCTAACTAAAACATGTATCGGTTTGTTAACAAAATTCTTTCATTCACAAAGTAAAAATGAACTATTTTTAAAGAAATAAAATTAAATGAGATGTAATCTTAAGAAGTTTCGGAATATTTTTGTTTAAATTACTAGTTTTTATAAAGTTGCATTTTAGGAAACGCACTTTCCTACTTTTACCCGTTTTCTTTCCTTTGCAGTTTATCTGGACTGAAACCCAAACACTCCTCACCACTAAAATACTTTATTATTTATTAATCATACAATTTTGTATTATAGTGCAAACTTATTTCCCGGGATTACTGTTGTTGTTGTTTTGGATTAAGCACAAAGCTACACAATGGGCTATCCGTGCTCTGCCCACTACGGGTATCGAAACCCGGTTTTAAGCTTTGTAGCTTCGCAGACATACCGCTATGCCACTGGGGAACCCGGAATTACTATTATCAAAGTGTTTCTAAAATTAACTTCTACGCGGTTTTGTTTTGATTTACTTTGTGACATTCTGTTCTGAGTGTTACTAGAAATCTATACAGATAAAATATGAATTTTTCCGGTGTTTTTTTTTTAATATTCTATTTACTTTTGAAACGTATTTCACTTTTCTTGTTACTGCTGAAGTCTTGAAGCATTTTTCTTGGGGTATAGCAACAATTTACTAAAACGATCTTAATGTGGGGTGATGTCTAATAGAGTATACTGCCAATAGCTCGGGCATCAAGCAGAGTTGTGTACACTCTAGTGGTATTAAGACTCACATAAAAGCTGTACAACATGGAAAGAATTGCTGATAAGAAAGCTTTCCTAAAAATGCTGACACACGCAAATGTTTTTTTTCAGAATAGATCTCAAAACATGACAATGTAATACTTTTCAGGCTGAACAATCCACAAATTCAGGTTCAGAGCACGATCTCTTTTTGTATACCCATTCCTGTCAAGGAGTAGTTGATAGAGTGGAATTCCAAACGTTAAGGCTTGAGAAGTCGAAACCTGGCGGCTGGTACTTTTACATGTATTCTTACACATTTTTAGTTTATCTTTCACATATTCGATGGAGTTATATATAATTATATGCAAATCGTTATGAGTAACTGTAAACTACCAGAACTGTCGAGTTTTGCTTTTGAAACGTCTTTTAAGTGACTTGAAATACCTGTTTGAAAATGGATTTTCTTTATGTAGGGGTTGAGATCAAAAAACTAATTCGCGACTTAACAAAGGTTCTTTTCGCTTAATTATTGTTTCTAAAATAATTTGAATATTTTTAGCCCACATAAATTTTGTTTCATTTTTATTCAAAAGTATTGATAACAAGCCCCCCGCTAGTACAGCGGTATGTCTCCGGATTTACAACGCTAAAATCAGGGGTTCGATTCCCCTCGGTGGGCTGAGCAGATAGCCCGTTGTGGCTTTGCTATATGATAAACACACACACACATTGATAACATTCATATTGTTTAATTCAAGTCCATAACTGTAAAATTACTCTCCAACTGTGAGAGGTCAGTGAAAGTTTAAAGTTCAAACGATCACACTGTGATTGTGTCAAATCGTTTTAGATTTTTTTCAAACAAAAAATATTTAAAGATATGTGTGCGTATAAACCTAACATATTTGTATCCAATAACCTAGGTTTTGTTACCTTGTCCGTAAGGACATCTTTCGAATCCTGGAGTTTAATCTCGTCTCCGTAGAACAACGAAACTGACCCAGGTAGCATCAATAGTAGAACCATGGCACCCAGAGTATAAGTTGTGCCTATCTTTGTAGCCAGCCTCGTAGTCTCAGCGCTACCTAAGTGCCAATTAATCCAAGACGACTGTGAGAAGGTGCTCCATTCATCAGCCACGGTCAATTGCGTTTTAATGTCTAGCGTATGTGAAAGGTTGAAGTTTAAATGAAAGTCTAAAATATCACAAAATTTTAATAAGGAGATCAGAAACCGAGACTTTTTCTCTCTCATGGTTTCAACAAAGCGAGATGAGACGAGTAATATATTTCTTCTTGTATCTGTGCTGTACTTGTTCAGCAGAAGGCGCCAGTATTTCATTATAACAAAGAAATCTTTCTCAACTGTGGTCTGGAGATGTTCTAGACCTTTTATATAAAATCCATCTACACCTTTTTGCAGCCAAAATTCAAGAGCTGAGTTCATTTCTTTTTGAACATCAGGATGTGACCAATTTAACAACAACTCTCCACCAAAGGGTCTGTTAGGACTTTTTTTTTCTTCGACATGGTCATCTTGAAAATTAGTAATCTTTTCCTAGAAGTCAGAAAGTACAAAATGTCCACTTCGTTATTTGATTTAATTTTTCACAATAAAAGGCTAATCAATTAATGTTTCCTTTACAAATAAAAACTGAACAAGCTAATCTTACTGAATTCTGTGACATATATTTCATATTTGAACTTAATAAAACTCTGTAATAACATATTCTCCTTTTTGAAATATATTTTACTATATTATTATACGATTAAAAAGATGCCGACACATATTATGCATTTGAAATTGATTTTTAATGGCTGTTCGGTAACAGACAAGAGTAAATCATCAGTTTTATATATAAATTTATGATAATTTTAACTTTAACATTAATACTATACATTTATAAACAAATTATTTTTATTTACATTAGCCTTGAAAATGTTTCGATGATACAAATGAAAACATCGAAGTTTTTCTTGTTGATTTTTTAAAGAAAATAATTCGTTTCTTAAGCGATTCTGCAAAAAATTGTAGCAAGCAATGTCTTGCTAATAACAGATAAAAACGTTAACGCGTGTTCAACTATTCTGCGAATAATAAATGTTGTTTACTTACCTTCTTTACAAATAATTTATCAAAAATCCTCATGATTTTTAACAATAAACACAGAGACGTTTTTTTTTATATTATACTCTAAGTCCACAGGTGTATTAGTTTTAAATTATTTTATATTCAACAGATGTATTTGTAATTACTTTGCTTGTAACTCTCAAAAACTATTTTACCTTTGTTGCGCTGGTTTCGGCGTAAAAATGTCTATATTTACCACTTTTATTCTGCTGCCAATGAGCTGCCCAAGGGTGCTGGTCGCTGGTAATTGTTGGGTTAATGTCCAATATCACGTGTATACCACGTGCGTGAATGTCTTGCACAAGCTTTTCAAAGTCAACAATGCTGCCTAGATGCGGATCAACATTCTTGAAGTCAATAACGTGTGTATACTCCAAAGGATAGTCTAACGCGCTGAAAATAGAATTCAATCTTATCGAAGCAACGTTTAAGTTTTGTATATAAGGTAGCCTCCAGCGGAGTCCGGCGAAGTCACCGAATCCATCGTCATCAGAATCTTGAAAAGAAGCCGGAAACACTTCATAAGATACAGTACCCTGCCACCATTCTCTAGCCGGAATACAGTGGGATGTCTGAGACGTCACTGACATCAGCACCACACAAAACAATCCAACCAGGACACACACAAACACTACAAAACATCCCAAGCGGAATCCAGCCCAGTTCCATTGAAACACCAGAACATCTAATGGGCAGGAACTTAAAGGAAACTCTCTAGTTCGTAAAGAATAGTTTGAGTCAGTCTCAGCGGACGTGCTCTGTCTATCTTCCTGTGATAGGCGGATAACGAATGGCTGCAAGGTTTCTGACTCGAGTAAATTTGTGGAACATTCTGGTTTCTGACTCTGTTCACTGTCGGTAGAAGAACACCTAGATATCAAGCTGGTATTGGATTTAGCTCTTTCCTTCATCATAAGTTGTGGTCCATCAGAAATTCCTAAAACTATATCTCCATTTAAGCCAGAATAATTATTATCCATTCTGGAAAACTGGAAGTCACTGTTGGTACAATTTGCGAATATGATTATTTTAGAAAAAGCGCACAACTTGTTGAAAACAATCAGTCCTTCACTGCGGGTAGTAGAAGGGTACCTAATAAAAAATATTATGTCATTGTCAGAGAGTTAATTTAAATAAAAAAAAAACTTAACTGAGAAGATATTCTTGTCTTATGAATGTTTTATATACGTCGTGAAAATAATACATAAACCGTTTTCAAAGTTGTTGTTTGTTACGATAACATCAAAAGTAATTAATTTGTTTTTTGAATTTCGCGCAAAGCTACTCGAGGGCTATCTGCGCTAGCCGTCTCTAGTTTTACACTTCTAAACGAATAGTGGGATTGACTGTTACATTATAAGGCCCCCACGGCTGAAAAAGCGACCATGTTTGGTGCGACGGAGATTCGAACCCGCGACCTACAGATTACGAGTCAAACGACTTAACCCACCTGGCTGGCTAACAAGGACACGAGAAAGTGTCAACCTTGTATCCACATGTAAACTTGTTGGTCGTAACATTATATTAGATTACTTTACACAGTAATGTGTACTTACCTGCCATTAAGTAAAACTATTCTGTATTGTTAGACAGAAGTGACTAAATACAACATATCTTAAATGTAGAAACACGTTAACTTACCTTTCACGAGAATATAGAAACACATATGTAACGATACCCTTACAATCTAGTTTTCAAAGTACTTATTTTACTAATTCAGAACGACAAAAAATAATTATCGAACTTGGGTTAATAATATATTTATCATTCCTTTGTTCTACCCAAAATTGTCTTAAGTTCAATTACTTAAATTAACCATCCTTGCCTTTTTCTCTATTCTGTTTACTGCCTAATATTTTCATTTACAAGTTCACTTCTACTGCGTATTACAATCGTTATATAAATAATATAGCCTAATGAATAAGCTTACCAGGCGACTTTATTGAAAAAAATATTTCCACAATGAACTACATTATTCTTCAGCAATTTAAATATTAAATTGAAACTGAAATAAAAGCAGCTAAATTATTTTGCTCCTTAAGAAATTACAGGTCTTATCTTATGTCACGATTAAAACCGAAATTCAAAAATGTATCGATGATACGCAATTTATAAACACAATCAAACCATTCTGGTGCACTATTTGCAACAGTTTTTAGTTTGGTTTGTTTTTAATTTCGCACACAGCTACACGAGGACTATCTGCGCTAGCCGTACCTAATTTAGCAGTGTAAGACTAAAGGGAAGGCAGCTAGTCCTCACCACCCATCGCCAACTCTTGGGCTACTCTTTTACCAACAGATAGTGAAATTGACCGTCACTTTATAATGCCTCCACGGTTGAAAGGACGAGCATGTTTGGTGTGAAGGGTTCCATGGTTTTACTGTTTGAAGTACGACAGGAGTGTTCATACCAAGTTTCAAGTTATAATTGTGGAAATAATAACGAAAGTGTAGCGCAATTACAAAAATAATTATAATCTAGATATCAAAGCATTTACTTTATTTCAATATTAATAAATATATACGTATTACATATATATACAAGTTGGTTTCTATACTATAGAACAAAATATAATTAATAATGATATTGCATAAAATCTTAACTGCTTCTTCTTTGTTTCCAGTTTTTCTTTTTAGTGTTATTGTATTTATCACCTCTTTTTTGAAGCATGTTTAGCGCAGCAGTAATCCTAAACAACCATTATTTAATAGAGCGTACGTAAGCTAAATCCTCCTAAACACTCGAGTTTTGCCTTTCTTTTCAAATACAGGCTTATCTCTTTACTCTTGTACAAGAAAAAAAAATGTCTCGTTTCCTCATTGTCAATTGATCACGGGGCCTCTTTTCCGTGTCAACTACACGTTCACACATTGAGGTAGAAACGCTAATGGTTTTCTTCCCAAGACATCAGTTTAGTTCAACCAACAAAATATAGAAGTTTGCTGAGATTACAGATCTTGTCACTGGTTCGACAAAAATGAAAAAAAAAAAGTTATAAGCCCACCAGATTTTCCGTTCTTTAAGATTTTTTTTTAATTACAGTTCGTTCTATCGTATTAAACGAGAAGACATGAAACTTAACAATGCTCGAGTTTGTTTTTTTTTCTTCGTCATTCGTAAAGACAGCAACTGATGTGTCATTATTAAAGAAAAATTGTATTTTGAGTTATTTTTCTATCGTATCTTTTGTAAACAGAATTTTGAAAGTTGAAGAATTCAAGAACAGTCTTTCTTGTTAGTTCTACATCCATTATTTGGAAAATGAAAATTTTCCAGTGAGCATAACGTTAATAACAAGTGCTATTCCTGTAAAATAAACAATAAATTGACAAAGAGAACTTGCAAGATTTTCAATTTTAAACAGTGCTGTTTCTTAGAACAGGGTGCAATGAGTTATATAAATCGTAGAAGTAAAGCATGCAGGCAATTATAAATAATCCGAAATATGAAGATTTGAACTCACAACAATCGTGATGTTCTCCACTTCGCGTTAAAATACTTACAGTATTTTGTAACCCTTCGAATTACATTAAAAACGTAGTTTCATGTATGTTGTAATTGAATTATTGCATATTTGTATTCATGAAATACATTAGAAAACTACGTGGATACCAATTACAAACCGATTTTTTTTTCCTCTTTCAAAATGAAGATAATGAATCCAGTTCCTTCAAATTACACGAATGATTCTATTTTTTATTTTTTGTATTATTAGTGTACTCAGTTTAATTATAATTGCACGTTACTGATTTTTATCGTGTGTGTTTTTTTCTAATTAGGCTAAAAATGTGATTAAAATCACGTTTGATTGTAATTTGTTATTGGTTTTTACAACTAGTGTTAAATGCAAAACACTTCATGCTCGAAGTTCCAAACTTTACGTTCTTTTTTCATAAAAAAATCACACAACCAAAAAATATTTGTTTTTGAAATACACGAAATTTAGAAATCAAAGTTTCTATAAAATGTAACAGTTTTTAGCTTTATTTTCATTATGATTATTCTGGACTGAAGTTTCGAATTCTGTTACAAATTTAGACTTTGCTACAAACGTACTCCTGATATGGCCTGCTGGTTAGAACAATTTACTCGCAACCTATGGACCGAGATTTCGAATCCCGTTGGCGTACATGCACGTTCTATCATCTGTAGAGGCTTTATAATGTGACGGTAAATCCTAATATTCGTTTCTAAAGACTAGCGAAATAGCGAAGGATGATATCAATTATCTTCTTTCCCTTTAGTATATCATTTCAAAATTACGGAAGACTAATACAAATAGCCAGCAAGTAACTTTGTGTGAGCTTCATCAAACAGACAAATAAAGTTAATAAACGTACTTAACTGTTCAAATAGCTTCTTTTTAAATTATGTTTCCTATAGTCTTGTATATAGATTACCTTAATCAAAAATTTTATTTGGATCATTAGCTGAATTATATTGAATATTGCCCAGAATAAATTTAAACTATCAAAAACATCCTACTTTGAATTCCAGCAAGTTAGTGTTAACATTTGAACTACTTTGAATAAGAAATTATTTGTAAATGAGCCAGGCATTTGAGTTTAAAATTAGATTCAACATTTCGTAACAAGAAAGCAATCAAATTATTCTTTTGCACTTTATTTTTTAAACAAGGATTTAGTATGAAGTAAACGCATTTTCTCTCCTTTAACTCTCTTTCAACCACTAGATAGTTTTAAGAAATTAATTTTATGTTATTTATATTTTAATGCAGTCTTCTACCACTTCAATTTTTTGTTCCCATAATGTATATTTCTGAGGAAATATTCTATTTCTATTTCTCATTAGGTTTTTGTAGTTGCTATCAACTATGCAACACTAATAATTTTCCGTCAGTATGTAAAAATGATATTCCAAAAGACTAGCTTGGATTACTTATAGCAGAATTTAGCATTGACAGTTGTTCTAAAAGTTAGTAACAAAGATTGGTGGACTTCATGAATTAGAATACTATCGCACTCATGATCTATTTACAGTTGCTTTAAAAGCGTGGCAAGTATTTTGTTTGTTTGTTTTGAATTTCGCGTAAAGCTACTCGAGGGCTATCTGCGCTAGCCGTCCCTAATTTAGCAGTGTAAGGCTAGAAGGAAGGCAGCTAGTCATCACCACCCATCGCCAACTCTTGGGCTACTCTTTTACCAACGCATAGTGGGATTGACCGTCACATTATAACGCCCCCACGGCTGAAAGGGCGAGCATGTTTGGTGCGACCGGGATTCGAACCCGCGACCCTCGGATTACGAGTCGAACGCCTTAATACGCTTGACCATGCTGGGCCCTCTCGTGGCAAGTATTTAATACGTTTCGTTTTTATTTTAACAACACGAATTGTGTTTATTAGTAAAACTTAGAGTGTATACGACTGGGTTATTTTTGTTCGTTATGGGTTAAAGATAAACATAAGAATCTGTAGAGAAAGAAATTAGGTGTTTCTCCCAGAAGTGTTAATAATTAATTTCCAATAAATAACTACCATTGAATGATTGCTTAAAAACAACTATATGATTGAAACAGTAAAAGATAAACCTCTACGTATGGTTCCTACTTGGAATTTGGGGAAAAAAGGCATTTCTTACTAAACTTTTGTCAACGAGTACAAATGTTTATTCTTACCCAGTTTTTGACTTTTTGTGTTTTCTCTACATCTTTTTTTTACGCACCTGTCTCTATCTCCTGAACAAGAATAATACATGTAATATTTCATATAACAAATAAATAATGTTGTAAATAGGTAAATATGCAATTACCGTTAAGCTGATAGAAAAGTTTTTGTTTTTAATCGTTTTTCTCGGAGTTAAGTTTGAGACCCACGATGGATTTTAATCACACAACACTTTATAATCTCAAGTATTTAAAAATTATTCATTATAATAAAAGAAGAAAATATATTTACTTAAAAGGTGTTATGTTGATAGTAAAAATTATCTGAATCATACTAATTCTGTCCTTATTTTGTACATCCTAATTTTATACATGACAACACACTGTTTATAAAAAATGACCGTTTAATACTTCTGATATAATGAAGTTATATACTATGAAGTATGAGATAAGACAATATTGTATTTTGATAAAAATGGAGACAATTAAGTAAGATAAGTTACTAATTGCACTCTCGTTAAAGGATACAATAAAATATATTTAAAGGCCCTAAAATGCATTGGTTTTCTTTGGTATTAGAAGCTGAGTGCGGCTTAGTGGTTAGCGTGCCAATACGAAGCTTGAAGGTTTCGCACTCAGAACTTTCAGGCCGTGGGTGCGTAATAAGAGTGAACAATCAAATCCTTTTATTTTATTAGCGTAGTCCACGAGTTGTTGATGGGTGTTCTTGACTAGCGCAGGTATACTTAGAGTCTGTTTGGACGAAAATTATTAAATAACGACTTGCTGTTAGTTACTAATAGCGATTACTATTTGTTTTTATATGGAAGATATAGTGTAACACAGGGTGTCCGAAAAATTTGAAACCATAGGCATACTCCGAGGAATGTTTTTAATGTGTTTCACATACTGTAATTGTAATTCGAAACAAGTTTTGATTAACAGCAGGTTTAACTTGAACTTTTCATGCTTTGACAACACCATATTCAGACACGTATCTGAAATTAATACAATCTGTAATTCGTCTATTTTTCCCAGATTTTTTGACACCCTGTAATGTCAAATCGGAAATGAACTCCTAAATCACCCATGAAAATTACTTAAAATATGCCCTCCCCAGTGGCTCAGCGGTATGTCTGCGGACTTACAACGCTAAAATTTAGATTTCGATACCCATGATGGGTAGCTTTGTGCTTAATTCAAAACAACAACTTAAAATATTTGACTTAAATATTTTGCCCTGTAATCTTAAATTAGAAATGAACTCCTGAATTACCCATGAAGATTACTTAAAATATTTGACCTAAATATTTTTCGTCAAAGCAACATATAAATATTTTACAAGCAAATGATAGAGTCGTCTTTGTAATTCATCTAAAAATTTCTTAACTAAATCAACAGAAAAAAAAACAAGGTTTTGATGTGTAAATAAAAAGCAAAGATTTACTTTGGAACTAGCTGTCAATTACAGGCTAACTTAACGCATGCGATAATACTTAGTTCTTATACTTTCGAAAAGGACAATCTAATTGACGTCCTCGAGAGATAATTAACTGTCTACTAGTGTAGTTGCTGTATTTCCATTGTACTCAAAAATATCAATAGTTGGGGAAAGTCTTGTACAAAAGACACTAATATAATCTGTGTTATTTAAATAGTAAGTAGCTGAGATAATTAAACGTTAAACTTCTGTGATTTGAGTAACTACAATGTGGCCTTAATTACGTCTAAAACTAATTTTTGTTTTTTAAATGCTTATGATATGTAATTTATCACCAAAAATAGCATTCGGCCATTATCAATAACTCGCCTACCAGTTCTACTGGTAAAATACTTGAGAAAAGTGATTTGTATTAAATCTTTACTCTTACATATTGAATTTTATAACATACAGAGGTTGAGTACGTTAAGTCTCTGTCACCAGATCCGGTCGTACTCTACCAGAAAACCGTGAATCTTAACAATAGCCCTACAGCATAGTTTTCATTGAAAAAAGCAGGTTCTACTGTGTTAAAAGTACACCAGCTCTCCTTAGTATCTCTTCATAATTCATCTAATATAAGCTTATTGCACAGAAATCCATAGATTTTACTTCCAATGACTTGACTGGCATGTTTTGTATAGAACTGTATGAATATATGTTTGACCCTCCGGTTGCTTGATGTATCTGATGGTTAAATGGATATGTCATTGAAGTCACTTGTGCCCATTTTACTTGAGTCACTTTACCAGATGTAAAAACGTTTTGACTGTGTTGTTTAAGCTGTAGTCGTGGACTATCACTATCACTCAGCTTACGACGGCTAACATAAGACTTTATGTAGGTTTGTTTGTTTGTTTTTCTGGCCGGTACTGTCTTCCTAAGTTGATATGGATTTCTTTGTTTTCCAATGTCATTAATCACGACGGATGTCAAACTCGAAACTTGTAAGTCCTCTATCTCAACACATCTTTGAGATTGCAGTGTACAATTATTTTACACTGGGTACGACTATTACATACCCTTTCTAAAAGTGATCAATACTTAATAGCATGAGACTATGAAATGGTAAACAGTCAAAATGTAGTTTTGATACACTGCGTTCCGCCACCTTAGTTTGGCCAATCTCTTACAATTTGAACTCAAAAGCTACTTTTTCTAGATATGAAAACTCTATCACGTTTTCTTAGACTTAATATTATGAAAATTTTAGGAGTAATGAAATCTTGAGATCATGGATATTTTGTTATTACAGAAATCGTGGGATAAAATATTTATATTATAGAAATGGTTATGCTATTAAAATCTCGGCAGTATGGATATATTGCGATTATAATTAGTAGATGATCAACTGACACCATCTGACAACTGAATTAGAATCTATCCTAAGTAGGACTTCTCATCCACAAAAGGTTGGAGAAATGGCCAAATGTTAACCATCCTTTGGTTTGGAACTGAAATGCTAGTAAAATTGAACATCGTATATTTATGGCCTTGCTATCTTTATTGTAGGCCCGGCATGGCCAGGTGGCTAAGGCACTCGACTCGTAACCCAAGGGTCGCGAGTTCGAATCCCCGTCACACCAAAACACGATCGCCTTTTCAGCCGTGGGAACGTAGTATTGTGACAGTCAATCCCACTATTCGTTGGGGAAAGAGTTGGCGGTGGGTGGTGATGACTAGATGGCTTCCCTCTAGTCTTACACTACTAAATTAGGTACAGCTAGCGCAGATAGCCCTCGTGTAGCTTTGCGTGAAATTCAAAACAAGGAAAACCTTTATTACCCACACGTGACCTCTAATTTAGATGAACAAAGAGTATCATCATGTGTGAAAATTGGGTGAATAACTAGGAATATTCACACAGCTCATCTGACTCAGTGTTTGCTGACACCCATCCTCCAAGATACCGTGTTACATACGTATGTAGTTTTGTGTTATTCCAGCTGTTTATGTAAACTACATCTAAAGATTATCTAACAAAGAATGTTAACCTTTACTCTGGTTACTACACTGATGAAAATTCATTTAGTGATATTTACAACGTTACCATTAAGTATCCAACAACTCAGTCAGTTTTGGTTTTGCTTAGAAATATGTTCATATGACGAGAAGTTCCTGAATTCTGCGCATTCTTAGATATATACTTTTCATTTAAAGTTCACCACATACAGTCAATATGTTGTAGAAGTTTTTTTTTTTGGCTACATTTCTTATGGTTCTAACATATACATAGTGTGGATATTTTGTGTCTTGTTGTTATGAGTAATAAAAGTATAGTGATTGTTCGTCACATCTTAAAAGCACTATCTATAATATGAAACATGATACGATTTCATTTCACACGAAAATTATATAATACTTTCTTACCGACTCACGACACTGAGTTTGATTTAATTACAAAACATTGTTATCAAAGCTGAAGGATTATAATGCCGTTTTTGTTTATTTAACTCTGCATATAGTTATGATTTTATTCCATTTCTTCCCTTTATATATTTTAGTCGTTATTAAGTATGTATTTTTGTTCCTCTTTTTCTGATTTGAAGAAGTAAATTTTAAGATGTTTTTGTAATACAGAAGTCACGATATAATAATAAGTATTATTATGTCTACAGCTTATTAGTTTAATTTAAGCATTTATTAATTTAACTTTACCAAATAATATTTTCAATTACTTCTTGATTTTTTATTTAAGGTCGACTAACAGTTGTTTGTGTTAATACAAGTTTAGATTCGAGGTTTATGTGTTAACTGATATTGTTGTTACAACTCCTGTGATTTTTTCAATCATCAAATGATTAATCTTTGCTTCCTAAAATTTTCATTGTACAGTTTTCAAACTTGCAGCATGTTATTACAAAATGCATTGTTCTAACTTGTTTTGGAGTGTTGATTTGTATTTTGATTGTTATATTATAATGTCTAGTGAGTTATTTAAAATAACCAGATAATATTGTTTTGTAACTACAAATTTCCTGTAAGATTTCAGGATTTGGACTTTTGTTATTTTCTGTAATAGTGTTTTTATTCAAACGCTCGTGCACTGAAGTGAAGTAAATATTGAAATGTTGTCTAAAACGTTTGTTTTGACACTATTTCATTTTTCTCTGTGCCTTGTTTTATCTCAGCCTGTGAAAAACAATTTTGTAATATTCATTGTTTGTTCTGTATGAGGTGTTTGTTTAATCTCATTATTATGTAGTGACGCCATGTAGGCATCGGGTGAATAGTCAACTTGTGTCTATGTTAGCTAGTTAGGATTTTAACTTGATAAAAATAACAGTTTGCATTTACGATCCCCCATTATCCATTTTTAATTTGAAAGTAACGTTCTATGAAGATGAATCGAGGGAACTGATGAAGAAGCTGTCATTTTTAATCGTCTTAAATGGCAGATGAGTGTGAGTGTTAGATCTCCTCAGCTGATTGGTCAAACTATGAAGTTGTAGCTTTTCTGGAGAATGCTATTTATCGATTCACTTCCTCTCTTTATGTCCACTATTGTAAAACACTTTATGTAGCTTTCTCTCATTACGTGTCTTTTCAGATTTCCCCGGTCCGGCATGGCCAGGTAGTTAGGACGTTCCACTCGCAATGTGATGGTTTTTAGTTCTGGTCCCCGTCCGACCCAAGTTGCTCATCCTTTTAGTTGTGTGGGCGTTATAATGTTATAGTCAATCCCACTAGTCGTTGATAAAACAATAGTCTAAGAGTTGGCTGTGAATGGTGATGACCAGTTCGTTCTACTCTTACACTGCTAAATTAGGGATAGCTAGAGCAGATTTTCTTGAACAGCTTTGAGCAAAATTCAAAACAAACAAACAAACAGCTTTAATTTTATTCTTTCAAGTCTTTTACGTTTATTTTTATTTCATTTTCAGTTGAGTTATCAACTATTTGTTTCAGTGCATTATTCAGTTATTACTGAAGCATGTGTAATGCTAACTTCATGTTTTGCACAGAATTAATACTTGTGTTTTCCGTTACACATCTTCTCAGTTAGTGAGTTAAGCCTTTAAAGTGATCGTCACCATTCTTCCATTATCCGTGGATTCGAATTAACTCCTGAATCGTTAACCTTAACCACAATTTCTCATCATCTGAACACTGAAGAGGAAAGTCAGAAAAGAAATCTGATTCTATTCACCACTGAAGGGTTGATAAAGAAACTCAGCAATAAAACTTGGCTCTTCTTCAAAGATACCATTCCTTCTAAATAACGTATATAAGTGATTAGGTTTGTTTACTACCTGGAATAAACTTAACTAATTATTTATGGTGAAAAAGACAGCAAACGTTTTTAAACTTGTCTTCCGATAATTACATTAACATGTAAATGAGATAATGGTTATGACGGGCTACAGGCAAACGAGGACAGAGGCCGTTTTAATTAACATTTAGATGTAGCTGAACAACTAATGCAGAAAGGTGGTCTAGTCATCTTATCACGTTGCAAGACCAATCGAAGAAACCAAGAACAGAACGTTCTGCTGAGCTCAACCTAAAACAGGTGTATGAGAAACTTACATTAAAATATCTATGTATCCAAATCACTTGAAGAATGTACACTCCAGGATATACGTAAGACTGGCCGTAGCAGAGGAAGAAGTTATAATGATGTGATCATTGTAGAGATGTGTCTAAAATACATCTATGCCATTGTACACCCATGTACAAATTATTCATACATTATTTATAATCGTGTTCCACATAGTATACTATGAAGTAATCATCATGAGGGCCCTACGTAAGAATAAATCTGATATGATTCACTGTACAGTAAAAACTGATTAAATCTTGTTTGTTCAAGGCACAATAGTTAAATTAACTTTCCAAATGATGGTAAAGCATAATATAAGGGTCAATAACTAGCACAAACTAGCATGAGGCTAGAAAATGACAAGGCAGACTATTTTTATGGACAAATTTGGCACTAGAACTGTTTCGCCTATACCATATATAGTTAATAAAGTTCACCATCTCGGACATATATAAGTTAGAATATCCTGCGTTGTGGCTATTAGCCAATGAGGTCTATCTTTGGAGTTAAAACAAATGTAAAGATAACGAACTGAAAACTGATGAATAATAAAGATAAAATATTCATCTGGATATAAGGAAACTGCAGTTGACCTTCGTCATCAAGCTGTTATTTCACGAACTGTTCTTTCTTGGCAGTAGAAACAGGTAGAAGCTGAATGAATGTATGCTACAAAATATTTCTTAAAACAGAAGGATGCAAGAAAAATTGAAGTCAAAATTCTCAAGGTTATTTGTAGGAATTCTGGTTATGAACATGTTGCTTAAATCATACACGTGTAAACCTATTATCCCTCCAGATACATATCTACTATCAACTTGAGTAGTATGACTAATGGGTGGATTTTTATTGCTATTCTACATGTAGATCGTAACTTTTGACGCCTTTAAAATACTACAAAATATAAAAGGCCCATTATGACATTGTTAAATTAATTGAACAATCTGATCTCCTATTCAAAAGAATGGATTGGTTTAAGCGATCGGAAACTCTAATCATATAGTCATTGATTATTCTGAGGGAAAATATAAACATGACAGTTTTTATTGTAGGTTGATTTTGCGTCGCTCTGTATATTGCAAAGTACAGAAGTAACAATAGCTTATTGTATACTGTGCTTCAGGATCATAAGTACTGACCCTGGAAATAGTATGAAAATATCAACATATTCTTGTACGTCTATTACAACCTGGCTTTTTATTCAATGCTTGGATTTAATTCACACATGAATTTCCAGAAGCAAGATGACCAATCATCACTGATTGCTCATTCCTAGCAGATAGAAAAAAGGATAAGCTAAAAGAAGTAATGTGTGACGTATGGTCAATGAACGAAAAGCTAGAAGTTTCATATATTACGCGATTAGCACAAATTAAGCATTATTTTAGAAGAAAAGACCCTTATAAATGTTTCGTAATACATAATATTTTAAGGACTGAAACAAATTATAGTTGTTGTAAAATAGGACCTTGATGTGACATATTGAGGACTTCAGACTGTTCATTCATTAATAAATAGTTCTGATAGGCATTCCTAAAGTGTTTTAGTGTATATATCTAATATATATTCATATCATATAAATTAAAACAAATAAAGAAAATACATACCTACCTCACACTGAAACTTTCCTCAGGTTTTTTTAAGAGCAAACTAGTGAATTATTTGATTTGTTCGTTTGTTTTTCGAATGAAGCACAAAGCTACACAATGCGCTATCTATGGTTTGTCCATAACGGGTATTAAAACCCGGTTTCTAGCGGTATAGGTCCACAGACATACCTCTGTGCCACTGAAGGACTAATTTCTTCGTGGTTCATATGTTATAATTCCTCGTTCCTTGTGTTTAAAAATGAAAAGATAAATTAAACGATCTTGGGATTTTCTGTTCCATAAAGAGCTTTTCACTCCTCAACACAAAAAATAAGCTTCATCCGTAGAATCGCTAATAGATGTGAAAGAAAAATTAGCACAGTTTCTACGTTTGAAAATGTCGAATGCAGTCTATTCAATACATGTCACTCGGGCAAGAAACGTTTTCTTCTTTGCAAACTTTAAAAAGTGTACTGTCTATTATTTAACCCCCCCAGTGGTACATCATATGTCTGTGGGCTTACAACGCTAAAAGCCGGATTTCGATACCTGTTATGGGCAAACCAAGTATAGCCCATTGTTAAATTTTGTGCTTTACTACAGGGTGTTTGGAAAGTCACTGTGCAGTATTGTAATCATATTTCAGATTTTGATCCCAGTATGGTTTTAACAACTGAAGAACGTGTATGGCTCGTCGAACACGTATTCCGAGAAGATGGTAGATACACAGATGTGGTGCGACAGTGATTTGCTGAAAAATTCCCAAATACACCTGTTACACGTCACAATGCAGTTCGTAACCTTGTTGATAAGTTTCGGGAAACAGGATCAGTGGATGATGCCAAACGCTGTGGAAGGCCAGCAAAGCTATCGGAGGAGAAACTGTTGGATATTTCTGACAGTGTGATGCAGAGTCCATCAAAATCATTACGAAAGTTAGCTCAGCAACATGATATTGGTCTTGGAACTGCTCATAAGGCCGTCAGAAAGAAATTAAAGCTCTTCCCATACAAAATAATGGCGGTACAAGAACTGGAAACAACTGATAATGAAAAACAAATACGCTATTGCAGATGGTTTGACCGATTTATCGAAAAGAATATAGCTAATGTGTTGGATGTGACCTTTTTCACCGACAGAGCATGGTTCCATTTCTCGGGTTACGTTACTTCACAAAATTCAAGATTGTGGTCATCCGATAATCCTCACAGTTTGCACGAAACACCCCTACATGATTTCAAGGTTGGTCTGTGGGTTGTGATTTCCAAACGTCGAATTGTTGGCCCTATTTTCTTTATAAACACAATAAACAACAAGCGCTATTGTTCGGAGATTCTTCACATCTTCATCGGTCAGATGACAAGTGATGAAATCAATTACTCATGGTTTCAACAGGATGGTGCACATACCCACACATCTTACAGATCTATGCAGTTATTAAAGGAATGTTTTGGAGATCGCATTATTTCCAAAGACGTGTCGCCCCCGCGCTCACCAGATCTTAATTCACTAGACTTTTATCTTTATCTATGGGGAGCAGTAAAATCTGCAGTGTATCGAGATCGTCCGTGCACGCTGGATGACTTGAAAGCAGCGATAACAGCATTCATTCAGTCTATTTCAAGCCAGCAACTGATAGTGGTGTTTAGAAACAAAATAAGAAGGATCCAAGCCTGTACTGATCCCAAAGGAGGTCACTTTCAACATTGTTTATAATTGTCATTCATATTTACCTCCTGTATTCTATATTAAAACAGGTCTGTTAATAAATATACAAGTGAACAGTGACTTTCCGAACACCCTGTATAAAGAGGTTCTTTAAATGATTCAGTGTCTACATCACACATCTAAGTTAGATAAAAGTTTCAAACATTCAGGTTTTTATTTTGTACCTAATTTAATATTATTTTAATATTTATGTTTGTTCCAGTTTTATCTATATTGTTAAATGTGTATTGCGCAAGTCCCTCCTATTCTCTAAATTTTTAGAAGATTCTTAAGAGTAAGAATTAACAATATATGTTTTGCATTATCGCCCACTGAACTTTCGACAATTTCGCCTAAATATTATAAATCGACGCGCCAACAGACAGTATAATGTTGTTGGTCTGCTACAGTCAATGTATATAAACCTCGGAAGCTATAATTGTGATAAACGCTTATTAATCAAAAAACTACAGAATTTGACCAGAAACGTTTGTAGATTTCGAACACTACAAATTGATTAATTACGTGAATTAGTTTCGGACGTAAGTATTTGTAAGAAAACATTGAATATTGTCGTCGATGAAAGACATAAGTGGGTTTCAAGCTGGCCAGCTGTTAAGAAAAGTGTACCAACATAGAAATAATTCGCTCTACGTGAACGTCAATAAAAGATTCAGTTCCAGACCAGATAGAAAACTCAGTAGAGTTTGCAGCCCAGCATGGCCAGGTGGTTAAGGCGCTCCACTTATAACCTGAGGGTCGCGGGTTCGAATTCCCGTCGCACCAAACATGCTCGCCCTTTCGGCCGTGGGGGCGTTATAAAGTGACGGTCATTCCCATTATTAGTTGGTAAAAAAGCAGCCCAAGAGTTGGCGGTGGGTGTTGATGACAAGCTGCTTTCCCTCTAGTCTTACACTGCTAAATTAGGGACGGCTAGCGCAGATAACTCTCGTGTAGCTTTGCGCGAAATTCAAAAAACAAACAATTTTTAACACGAAGAGTGTGTTTGTCTTACAGAAAAGTCACATCAGGTATCTTAATTGACGTTCCTAACATTTACCAGCCAGATGTGAAGCATTATTGTAGGTTTGTCTTCTACAGTTTTTGATTTCTCAGTTTACTACTTACAAGGTATTTAGCACAATCTCCTCTAATTTCTTGACAGTGTGAGAGTTTATTGGAATAAATAAAACATCTTTATTTGCTCATTTTTCTCAATGTATCTTGTTATAAAAATAAGTTGATCAATATGACGTCTGGTGTTAAACCAATAACCATGGAAACATTAACTGCACTTTCAAATTCGTTTATAAATGTAAGTTGAAGCTAATTTGACATTAATTTTACGCACTCATCACAAGTTTGATGTATAACCTTACGTATTATAATTTATCTCGAAGGGGTCTCCGATTTATTATGTTACATACGTTGAGTATTACGATTTCAAATATCCGGAAATTTGAAGTTGGAAGTTAAGTGAATATTAATATGTATCAATTTTATGATATTTACCAACAATATTGAAATACAGAATTTTCTTTCTTGACACAAATATATTTTAATGTACAAACAACAATACAATTTATAATAACGATTATTGCAAATAATTATTTATGTACAAAAATTTTACAAATTCACAAACAATATTTAGGCTTCTATCTGGTCTGGAACTAAATATTATATCCAGGTCCAAGAGGCACAAATTACCTTTATGTTGATACACAGATATACTTTACTTGACGGGATGCTAGCTAGCTCTATTCTTGTTTGGCCTAACGTTTACAAGCTTCCTATTCATAGAAGAAGATAGATATTTAAGGTCCTCGTAGAAATGCTAACGTCAGAAGTTAATTCTCTGAAATGTTCGTGATGTTCAAAACATATAAACGTTCCTCGTCAAATTCTGTAGTTTTCCGTTTAATAAGCGTTAATCACAATAATAGTTTCCAAGGCTTATAGTATACTGACTGTAGTTAACCAACAAATATTCTGTTATTTTCTCTTGGCTAGCTTTTATACAAATTGTGCGAGATTCTCGAATGCTAACAATGTTCACAGACACGCTAGTATTTTCGTAAACCATATATTGTTGATTCTTGCTCTCGAGAATATTCTACAAATTTAAAGAAAGGCGGAACTTGCCCAGTACACATTCAACGAAATACGTCACATTAATGAAACTGAAACAAATGTAGATATTAAAATAAATGTATAACAATAAATTTGTTCCAGATGTGACAAATAGCTTGTAATTCCTTCTGGACACTGATTATTATAACATCCCAAATATATTTTTTTAAATCATCAAATCCACTACGGTACTCAAGACAGCTTACCTTTCTTGTTTTAATTAAAATTTTCTTCATGGTCTCTAAATCCTAATCCTAATTTGGACAACAACTGTACAGCAGCTATAAGCGTGTGAAAAATACACGGTACTGTTTTGTACACTATCCATTTGCTTTCCCAATATGGTCGCAATTGTTATAATGCCTTGAAATTTTGTACGTAGCAAATATGTGGCCTTTGGCTATTTCACGCTCAGTTTATTTGTTTGTACGTTTTTCCAGTCACAAAAACATGTAATAAAGTCACTTGTTAGGCTTACTTTATTATTTGGTAATAATTTTCAAACGTAATAATACACACATTTGCTTGTTGTATTGTAGAAAATACATTGGTTTTTTCCGTTCTCACCACTTCACTTTAGACGAATAAGGTCTGAGGTGATCTTAATGCTCACATCTTTGCTCGTGTCTTCAGTATTTTCGATTTTTATATTATGTAACATTCAATAACTTTGTTGGTAAATTATATCTGGTCATAAAGTAATATCCTGTGAGTAGTTAACAGCTGGACTTCAATATTTTTAAAGTTTAGCTTCATTTAGGATTAGTTCATTATTGCCAGTTAAAGCTGTATTTATTTAATCATCAAAGATTCGTCAGCATCTTCATCGGTTGTTTTCTCAAATAAACTAAAACTCCTTCTCATTAGGCCTAACGGTGTTCCAGGAAACGGGAAGTTACACCACTCTGCTTCTGTAGATGTTTTTTCTTTCGGTTTTCCTTCCCTTTTTATTATACTATACAAATATACTCTTTTCATAGTTTTTACTGTACAATGTGATTTAAAATAATCACACATTTTCATTTCAAAAAGTCACTAAATATCTGTATTTGATAAATTTGCTTCACTAAGGTGCTTACAGTAGTTATTCACGCTTGAGAATGCTTGTTAACTGGACGGTACTTATTAGAACAAAACTAGGTAATAAAATGCATGTTGCAACTTGTGTTGCAAGATGAAATCTGTTACCTTTTATGCACATATGTAGTATTTAAAAATTGGAAGTACATAAAAAAAATAATATGTAAGAGATAAAATGACAATTCATGATTTAAATAAATCTATTTCCAAGATTATGAAGAATTTAATTTTAAAAAGATATGTACAAAAATACCAAATTAAACTTCCTGAGTTGTTGTAAAACATATTTATTTAAATTTATATTTATGTACTAGAACTTAAAAAACAACAACGATTACACCAAGCTATGTGATACATATTTTTCTATGACTGTTTACTTATTTTTTGTATGGAACATGAAAGTGTTTTTATTTGTAAGCAAAATATTTTTAGAAAATTGTGGATATTTTGGAAACCTTCCAAGAAGGTTGGCACGCCTAGTGTTGTATATGAATTATTGAAATGTAAATAGATAAGTTTTGGATTATTTAAATGGTGGAAATACAAAATTGTGTTTTTTCGAATATATTTAAGTTGCTAAAAGGATGTTCTTAAATATCGTACATGGAATGGATAATAAGCAGAACTAAGACTTTTCAATGAATGACAACTCATTTATCAAAGTGAATTTCAATGAATGACAACTCATTTATCACAAGTGAAAGTGTGAAGGTGCAGCGCAATGAACTAAGTTTAGACGACGGCCCGGCATCGCTAGGTGGATTTAGGCGTTCGACTCGTAATCTGAGGGTCGCGGGTTCGAATCCCCGTCACACCAAACATACCCGCCCTTTCAAATGCGAGGACCTTATAATGTGATGGTCAATTCCCCACTATTCCTTGGTAAAAGAGTAGCCCAAAAGTTGGTAGTGGCTACTTCCCTTTAGTCTTACACTGCTGAATTAGGGACGGTTAGCGCAGATAGCCCTCGAGTAGCTTTGTGCAAAATTCAAAAAAAACAAACAAACAAGTTTAGACGAAATCTAAGCCACAGATTTTAATGTTAAGATATATATATCGCTCTTCGTGTAATAAATGAAAATTAAACAATATTAAAAAATATGTCCTTTACATGTTTCATAAAATATAAAACATGCACATATATATGAACATTTTTAATTTAGAGTTTGGGGCCCATGAATCGAGGGCCATTGGTCAGCTATTTTGGCTGGAGGCCAGTTATCTCTCATATCTAAGCAAATTTGTTAATCCATAGACGTAAGATATTACAATGATAAATCTTCTGATCTGCAGATATGAAAAAGATTTTACTTTTTTGATTTAAGTATTTACTCTAGAATTTTTGGCTTTTACTCCGATAATTAATCAAGAAAAATGTATTACTAATTTAATTGAAACACTTTTTAAACTATTTTGAAGTAGGATTTTAGGCTAATAAATCCTGTAATAGCCTACCACTAAAATCGATTTAAAATGAATTTAAAAGTTATGAAGCGTTAGATATATAAATGTAAATTAACATAACTCTATTCGATACAAACGATTCTAAATACGTTTTAAAATATTTTGAAATAAATAAAACTGATGTGAAGCCTATACATCTGATATAAACAATGTTTAGAGATAAGCGTGAACTTACTGTTATAGGTTGTTTCTAGACATTTGTATTGTTGTTTAATCGGAAGTCTAACGTAACCCAAAGGACATAAGTTTGATGTCTTGAACATCATCCAAAGTTTCAAAACATTAGGAAAGATCCTATGATATAGGGGTGAAAAATCGATAATGCAGAATTGTGGTTTCTATAATTCAAAAAGATTGGTAGTAGAAGCCAAATGTCATCCACTGTGATCATCGCTGGGAGCAGGCTGACGAGACAACCACCAAATCGTTAGCTTCGGAAAAGGCTTATTTTTTATTCAACTTATACACTGAAGGATACAGCAATATCCACAGAACAGAACAGTTGTTGAGTCCCACTAAAGATATAGGGGTTCCTGTCAAGATAACTTCCAAAGTATCGCTAAGAATGTAACCACTAGCGGATTCTCTCAGTCATCTATCCGAAGATCACTCCTTCAGTGACTAGACAGCATATAATGATAAAGGGCCAAAGGTCATAACAGATTTGTACCATAAGACACGGAAAAGATCACTTTCTTCAATTCACCAAAACTGTTATTTCCTTTTAAGTTTTACATACTTCATTTATATCTACGAATATTAATGTTATTAATAGTCAAGAATTACTTCACTGCTTACTATAGAAGTTAAATTGTAAGGTGCGATTTTTTTCCTTTACAATGTAATCGTTTACTGGACTTTATTCCAGGGAGAAGGCGATATTGTAGCCTATGATTTTAATCTTTAAGTTTCTTAAAATTATTGTTGTTGTTTAGCTAGTAGCAAATCATGTTAAAGATTTAGGTGTTTCCAAGCCAGTGAGAAGGATCACTTATATCTCATGATGCTTTCACTCTCAGAATTGAAATACTTAGGCGAACTACATGAAACTTAGAACAAAGTTACTGAGCAGTAACAGTATCTAGTTTCAGCTTAATAAATAATGTATTTTAACTTAGTTTTCTAACAATATTATGTCCTGAAACTTCCCAAATCTTGTTATTACGTACATTTGTTAAGCACATTAAATATTATTCTTTCTTTCCTTTTAGAATTTCTTATTGTTGATTAGAAGGTTCTACTTTAATTATCCAATGGTTTCCATTTTATTAATGTTCGTTATCATGTTCCCTTTGAAACTTTATTTTATCGAACACATTAATAATTTAATACCAACCTTTTTAAGTATTGTTAGATAAAAATAGGTGAAACAATTCTTCTAAAAATATCCATAACACCAAATATGCTTGCCCTTTCAGCCGTGTGGCGTTATAATGTTACGGCCAATTCCACATTCAAAACAAACCAATCTAAAATATTGTTTGTAGGAATAAATTTATGTGTAGTAAATATACTTTGTTTAAATAAATTAATAGTTGTTTTACTTTTTTGCATTGTTTGAATACAACAAGTTTAACAATGATATTCAATGAACATCACTTAAATATTTTGCCGTCGCTACTGTACTCCTTAAACCTTATAAAGGTGCCTGATGTCTGCTCATAATTTTCAAACAAATATAATTTAAAACGAAAATAGCTTCACGTCTAAAGAAACTAAATACATTTCCAGGTCTTTGAATTGTTTCTAAGTTTTCTAAACTTCCCACTCCATTTAAATGTTTTATCTCAGTACCTAGGTCTTGTCATTTTCCCACAAAGCCATAAGTCACTTCTCACGCTACATTTTTCACTTTAAATTGATTTAAATAGTTTATATTCTGCTCTAAACAATGTTACTTGAACTCTGTCTGTAGTTATGTTAAAAGTTGAGTTTCATTAGTCGTTGCTCACTCATAAAAGGGTGTGAACCGAGGGGCTGCATTAATAAAATTCAGAGAAAAGAGAAACAAAGCATGAGGGAAAGATTCGTGTTTCTTTGTAAAAATAAATATCTGCTTTAGGATAAACTGATTTTTTTTTAAATTGATAAGTGCATTGTTTGCAGGCGAGACTTCCCGGAGCTACGTCGATATAAAATTTTGTTCATCAAACAGTTTTTTTCAATACAGTTGGAATTATTATTTTTACTTCAAGAATTTTTATAGTATGTATGCTTTTCACCAGTTGATGAAGCATGATTTTATTATACATACCATAAAATATTAGTGTTAAGCGTATTACAGTTTCAAACAATACATTATTTATCTAGTCCCTTAAGGAATTTCAAATATTAAAAGAGTATAATAATGGTATTCGAACCAAACCGTATTTGTTATATCCATTACCAATAATACGTTTCACTCCAATCAAAGCTCTTCAGGACGGCTGGGATTCAACGAGAACAGTACTGGTTGGAACACCATTTATGTAAGCCATTTGCTACAACAATTGCTAGAGTACGTATACCTTTTAGAAGTTGGCGAAGTATGATTATAATTGCACTTGCTGTGAAGTTTTGGTATCAAGCCTATCATGCAGAGTTTAAACATTTAATAGGTCTACTACTAATGTCGTATGCCGAGTATAATTATTTTTACTTAACACTTTTGAACGTGATATGTAGGTGTGTGGTCGATACCCGATAAAGGTAAATTAGTGAGACTTTATAATCACCTGCTGTTCACAACAATCCTTCATCTCGCCTCATCTCTGGAAGCAGTTTCCCATCTTTCATTACCAGGTCAAGTTGAAAGGTAGTTTCTGTAAAACCAGTGTCAATCAACATGTTTCAAGACTTTGCACTAATGCATCCACTGGCTTGTGGACTTGTTTCTTTAATCAATGTACTTCTTGTAAATTGGACACTTGAAGAGCTGAGCTTTATCTCTTAAATCCAGCTATTTTTTTGTTTTATATTGTGAAGGGCTTCATCTTCAGTACATTGTCACCTTGGTTTATTGAATGTGCTAGGTTCATCACAACTTCAGCTATAACATCAATGTTTTCTACACTCACAGCAGTTTTCGTTACATGCCAACCTTTATAAATAATGTTTATTTCATAAGAACCTTTGTTTGGAACTCCTTGCAATATTTTATCTTAAGTTGAAATTAAAACACCTACTGTTTAACGGTTTATTTCTTTAATTCTGAGCTGTCTAATTCACCAATTGAGTTTTTCTAGGCCTCCATTATATGGAATTGATATTACAACACACTGTTTGATCTAAACATCTCATAAAGCAATGACAGCGACTTTCGGTTTTATCATCAACTTTTACTGACTAAAATTTCATTTCCAACTGGTCCGTTTACTCTAAACATGTGCACCTAATTTATTTCAGTTAATTCGGATACTCTAATACACTATGGTGCTCATGAATTAGTCATATACCAACAAATCCATCATTTCACGTTAATCATCTGGGGAACACAGTTGGGAAAGTTTTTTTTTTCTCTTTAGAAATTTTTGATAAAGTCTCGTCCTTCCTTTGCTTCTAGACTTTGTTTTAGATACTTCTCTTTGTTGTGATACTCTAGTTGTATTTGATAAATGGTCATTAATCCCTGGCAATTGTTACACTATCAGTTAAAAGGCTGCTTAAAGTTATTAAAACTGGTTCTTTTGAATTTGCAGCTAGATGAATGGTTTACTATTCAATACTCCATCCATTTACTTTGCACATTATTTAAACTGTGCCTCCTATATTATTTTTCCATTGTAATATGATAGTTTCTCAATTGGAATAGCCTACTAAATTGTTAAAAGATGGGCTAGATGTATATTTGGATCAATATGATAACATCCTGATGTCATATGTGGCACTCCAGTAGTGGTAACACTCTATAGTTAATAGAGTTTAAAAATGGAATATTTGATCAAATATCAACAGAAATGCGACTAGTTTGATCGCTAACGTATTTTCTAGATGTCTTGGTACTGATGGTATTTTGTTGTTATACTCTTTCTGATACTTACCGGTGTTCTTTGTTTTACTGATGTACTTTACAACTTCAATTCTTTTTACTTCATTTATTGCTTGCATTTTGTACACTTCATATGGAATTCTTGATCTTGTCTTTGATTAAATTAATTTTTGATCACCATAACACTATCAGAATTCCCATCCATTGTCTCAGCGCAGACCAGAGGTTCCACACTCGTAGTTGACACTGAACCTGTTGTCTAGGTTTGTGGTTAATAACAAACTATAAAATTTATGCTTGGTTCTTGAACATTTTCTTCACAAGTTCCTCTTTCTTTCTTCTAAGTTTCACCATTTATTTTTGATGTTCTTATAATTTCATTCTCTTTTTATTCCCATTTTCAATATTTGATTAATTAATTTTCTTACCACTGTTTTATCATTTCCATTACGTTTTCAATATCGTTTCAAGCATATTTCGTGGTCATACTGAATATTTGTTTAGATTTTACAAATGCCAAAACATTCCCACTTCTGACCCTAATGTTTCTATTTTTCTCCGTGTTCTTTTAGATTATTCAGCAATAATAATAATAATACAAAGACCAATCCACGATAATAAACGTTTTATTTTTTCGACTTCAAATTCCTTAAACAGCGTAACTTTCTCATTTTTTTCTTTGTCGAAACACATTCACTATTTTACAGTATTTTACAGCTCTAAATTGACTAACGAACTAAATAATTTAGATAAATTCACTGGTTACACATTAAGTTACTGATACAGTGGCAGACTCACTTAGTCTATCCAATGTAACCAGCTTTTTTATTTATTTCGTAAATTGAGTATTAAGATTTGGAGAAAGTTCCAAGAAATATTAATCAGGTTACATTAAACTTCCTTCCAGCAAAACAAAATACAACTTACTAGAGACCTCTACACTAAAAACATATCCTACAAAAGTACTGAAAAATCTCTGGTCTCCCTATCTTACAATGTTGTAGTATTTTAGTACCAGTTTCAAAGATATGGTGTGGGTTTAAAGTGTATTTCAATGTTCTCACTTGTACTAAAGTTATAGTTTTATATACAGTCCTTAAACTGCTATTTCACAAAGGTTAGAGGTCCGGTACGATATAATAGCAGCATATATGATTATAATTCATCTTTTAAAAAATAGTAACGCTCCACAGCGATATGTCTACGGACTTACAACTTTAGAAACTGGGTTTCGATACCCATGTTTGGCAGCGCACAGATAGCTTATTTTTAAGTTTTGTGCTTAGTTCCAAACCAACAAAAACAGTACTGGTTTGAATCAGAATTGTATCACTAACATCAAAGTCAGAAAAGTATTTTAACAAGTTGTGTGTGTGTGTTTGTGTTTTTCTTATAGCAAAGCCACATAGGCTATCTACTGAGCCCACCGAGGGGAAGCGAAAACAAGTTGTGAAAAACGTTGATAATTATAGTAGTGGAGTATTGGAAATGTATAGTTAGAATAATAAAATCTTACTAAGTGAGAATTATACATTTCACACACTAATATTTTTAGCTTGAAAATCTTTCGAACATTTTATATACATAGAATAAAGCAGCCATTTAACCTGTTAAAGATCTACCCATAGGACTAACCAATTAAATAAGTTATATAAAATTAGTCACTTATATGTTCTATACTTCTTCTGCGCTTATACTGCATGTGCTTTTTTGGTAGGGCCCGGCATAGCCAAGCGTTTTAAGGCGTGCGAATTGTAATCCGAGGGTCGCGGGTTCGCATCCCCGTCGCGCCAAACATGCTCGCCCTCCCAGCTGTGGGGGCTTTATAATGTGACGGTCAATCCCACTATTCGTTGGTAAAAGAGTAGCCCAAGAGTTGGCGGTGGGTGGTGATGAGTAGCTGCCTTCCCTCTAGTCTTACACTGTTAAATTAGGGACGGCTAGCACAGATAGCCCTTGAGTAGCTTTGTGCGAAATTCAACAATACAAACAACCATTTTTTGGTAGTAGTGTCTTCATTACATGTAATAACACAAACTTTACAATCAATATATAATATCCAGATAATCACGTAACGTTAAAATTCATAGGCCAGCCTCATTATATTCACATAATATGCACATACTTTCAATAAAGACTTCTAACTTCAAACATAGTATGTAATCATTATGAAAAAATAAGGCGAGACACGTTAATTTAAATTCATAACACATTTATAATTTACATGATATTTCTTATAATACCTTTTATTTAATGCTTTTGAATATTTTCTTGCTAGTGTCTGATAAAGCTATCTTAATCTTGAAACGACAATATTACCGAGCTAAGCATTCGTTCAGGAATGTTTCAGACGACACATTTTGGCAGAGGTGATAAAGTAAACATTACGACTCTTTACCACATAGCGGATAATAGATTCAATTTCTTTTTTCAAAACTGTCTTCACTTTGGTGAAAGACAAACAAATACAATGAGTGAGTTTAATATTTACTCAAAATAAATTCAAAGAATTAAATTATGTCATTTGCTCAAATAAACAAGACATACACGCACGAAAAACACACCATTCTAAAACTCGTACAAATATATAGTTCTTGTGTTAAACAAATCGGGAAAAAGACTTGTTAATGACAATCCAGGGGATTGGGTACGTAACATTAAAATAATCTTGAATATGTAGTACAGCAAGTTATACACATCTACTGCCTATATAGAGTAACGGTGGAATGGTATATATCACATTTCCTTTTTGATATCATTTGGCATGTAGTAGATAGTGTGAATCCACCGAAAATCGATCGTTGTTGAGAAGAGTATGCAACAGTTGTTGCCAATGCAAAATATTTGAATACTTAGACCACAAACATGTTTTTGGATCAGGGATTCAAAATTTTCAAGAGAGAAATATCGCTTTTTCTCAATGGCATTTCAAAACAAAGAAATATGGATCAATTTAAGATACCAGGACCATCCAGAAACGGACCTGTAACAAGTCATATCTTAACCGTGGTAATCAGCGTCTGAAAACAGATAGGAATCCACGAACACAAAGACCAGTGGCAAAAACCGTCCCAGTCAATGATATGCAGCATAATCAATAATGATTTTCGTCTGTAAAAGTGGCACAAGTAACGGGTATACAAACTGCTTCCAAGACATACCTATTCATACCTTCTTCAGCAACTGAAAAACGTAGTGCATGTTCATGCTATCCCTTACGAAGTCATACTGGTCAAGCTGCTGGGCATAGGGCATATAGATTTCTATGCAATAGAAAAGTTGAACCGAGTGCTGGTAAACCGTTGTAGAGGTACAATAAATAGACAAAATATGGAAAGTCTTTAACAGGAAGGGTGTTTTTGGACCTAACAGTCTCTTAATAAAGGTTTTGAAATGAAAAGTGCGATGATATTCTTTTCTATTACGAGGCAATTGCATAGTAGGTTATTTTATAAGAGTAAAAAGGAATATCGTGGTGCTCAGTGCTGCTGACACCTTCGCTTACGCTGTAGAAGTATTACTCGACACGTATTCAGTGTGAGCATCTCAAGAAATGCTTGTTATTGTTTATTACAATGCTTTATTCATCTCGTCTTCCAAACACATAGATAAAAAAATGAAAAGAAAATAGCGAACAAGCCTAACAATATAAATACTCTTAAGTAATGCAGTTGACTAAGGTTTCACACCAAATAGATGAAAAAAAAACTATACGTGGATCACATACTATGATAGTTATTCCAGCAACTAAATCTCTCTCAAATGAGAGGTTTTTATCGTTACTATGACTAGTTGTTGAGCTTGTTGTTATTAAGAGGTTATTAACTAAAGTTCTGCCGTTATTTTTGTTCTTAATGAAGTTATATAACAACACTTTACTGTATTTCTCTGACAGAGAATTTCATTTCCTTACGTTCTGGGCTTGCTAAATTTTATAAAGATATCTTTCAGTCACATCTATATCCAAAGCAATTAAGTAAGCAACACTACATGAATCAACTATATGGGAAAACCGTCGAACATTAAAATAATAACCAATACAGATATTTTATACGTCGGAATGAAGCACACTATAGAGATAGAATATTTACCATGGAAACTAATTTCATTACAAGTGTTTTAAAATATCAATAATTAACAAGAGTTATTATCGTTAAGAGGATGACATGGCAAATATTTTGGTTATTTGGGTTCTAAGTGTACATTACTGACTGTCTTAGTGAGTGCCATATTTGTTAATATCTGAAATATAAAGATCTCAACGCGTTGCTTATCGATTCTTGCTTTTGACACTCCGTGAACGATAAAGGTAAACTGTAAACATTTAGCGATTTCTTCAGTTCTTTAGTAGCGATTCTAGTTTTGATTGATTGGTGTGTTTTATTTCACATAATTGCTAGAACTTGATTTAACAAGTAATTACAAGAACTTCCTATATTAACTTAATATACATTGTGTTTTCATATTATAAACGTTTCTAAAGGCTACTAAACAAGTTAAACCCCCTGATTTAAGTACTCACCGTGCGGTAGCAACATCACTGATTACACGGTATACTGTGTTAGGCTGAATACTTCATCTGGCACCCTTCCAACGATTGCTTTGTCTGTGTGCTTCGCGAGACCTGTAATATTGATCGCGCACGCGCTGCTTTCAGGCACCAGACAGGCTCTTTCACCCAATAAAGTTGAAGGGAATAATAATACGCGGGAACTCTTCCGGTATATCCTACAAATGCAATACATTTTTAGTTTTGAGTACTATCGACGTCTTATAAAGCGAATAAACTTCTTTAACCATGTGTTTTTTTTATAACATGCTGCTTCATTGGACCATTCTTCGCCAAAAAATTAGAAATTAGGCAAACGCACACAAATGCAAATATTTCTTCTGTATACCTAACGTACATTGATATGTTTTAATTAATAATATACAAAGACAGATGTAAATACTTTTATATTTCTTCATAATGTTTTACATCATTCATTTGCCACCTGACGATTTGAGCTGAGATATAAAAAATAATAAATTCTGAAGTCATATAGAGTGGCGTTACCTATACGTACTTTCAACGCAACAGAAATGTCATGAACACATACATACACAAGGAGGTACTTACGTTTCTATTTCCCGTTAATTCACGTTTCGCATTAAACCTGAAATTGGCTATCACGCAGCTGTACGTTTCCATTAACTAAAGTCTCTGCATAATAGTTGTGAAATAAATAGTCTGTGTCAGTGTAACTGAACGTAGGTTTAGTAGCAAAGAACAAAACTGTTACGTCCTTTTAAATAAATTAAAGTTCTACAAGGTTAACAAGTACAACGTGAAAGTTTCATTACAAAGCTGATGGGCGTGTTTTACAAGAATTAGCTTCAAGAACCACCAGAGTAGACATCAAGATTATTCAGCTGGTTCAAGAGTATAGGGCCTCCCTCTCCAGTGGTACAGCGGTATTTCTACGGACTTATAATGCTATAAACTTTGTTTCGGTAACAGTGGTGGGCAGAACACAGATATTCCATTGTGTTGCTTTGTTCTTAACTTCAGACAAACAAAATTAAAATAGTATTGCAAAAATAAATGCTCAATTTCAATAGTTAAGTTACATCAATTATAGTCAAATGTTATAGTTCAGAAGGTGTGCACACGCTTCTGGCATATGAAAATACAACAGAACGTTTCGCATTTGGGTTCGAATTGTCACAATGCCTTAGATCGTTAAACAACAGAAAAAAAATAATGATTAATTTAACAGATTTGTAGAAGACTATGATTTCGAGGAAATATTTCTTCGTAACAAGAATTTAGAAGGTAAAAAATATAACTTATTAAGATGGTGATCAAATTATTTGGTGATACACAAATGTAACAGTGTCAACATACCCTAATTCTAAATAGAAAATGATTAAATAAAATCAGTAATAATTACACCCCACTTACATAACGTAGCTTGTTTCATGACAACTTTTACTCATGCAGCTGTTGATATGAATAGTGCTTAGACTATTACTATGCCTATAGTAATATCTGATGAGCCCCGATATTTGGCGAAAGCCTCATCTACGGTGGATATGGCATATATAACTTGTTTGGCGTGATTTTGTATATTATTCTTTGTTTTCCTTCATTAGTTCATAGAAATATTAAAATATGTAATTTGAACAAACAAGAAACTTTGTAAGTTGTTGAAAAATGTAACGCAGCAAAAATGACTTTTATATGAACACACAGATTTAATGTTCAATTTACCAATTGTAACAGATTTGCCGTTATACATTTATTTTGGTGCCTAGTTTGATTGTGTATAATTTTCCTATTTTCCCTGTGACGTATGTTCTTAACTGTGCATTGCACAGGTTCCGCCCGTCCTGAATTTTGCAGAACGTTCTGGAATGCAAATTCAACAATACATGTTTGACGAAAGCGTGCGAAAATATTATGAAAATTTCTAGAAACTCGCATGATTCTTATAAAAAGCGGCTAGCAGATACGCGGAAAAAGGAAAAGAGAATATTACTGAACAGTTACAGTAAGTATGCTATAGGCCTAGGAAGCTATATTTGCGATTAATGTCTATTAATCGAAAATTACAGAATTTGACCAGAAACATTACAGATTATGAACATTATAGAGCGTTTAACTTCAGTGAATTATTTCGGACGGTATTGTTTCTACGAAGACGTTGAATATATTCTTCGATAAGATGCGAACTTCTAACCGGTGTGAGGCCAGCCAAAATAGACAGCGTTAGCTTAGGCGAGGCGTAAGAATATCAACTCAGAATTAATTTGCTCGTCGTGGACCTGAACTATAGATAAAATATTGAGTTCTAGACCAGATATAAGACTCAGCAGAGATTGTAAGTTTGTAAAACTGTAGTATATAAACCATCATTTGTAATAATTATTAGTAATAACCGTTACTATAAATTGTATATTAAAATATATTTGTTTTCAAAAAATGAAAGTTTTATGTATCAATCTTGTTGGAAAATAACATAAATTTAATACATGTTAATATTTAATAAACTACTAAATTCAAATTCAGATTTCAAGTGATTTAAGATCGTAAGAAATAGCGTACATAACGTAATAAATCTGAGACTCGTCCGAAATAATTAATAATATCAACATCACATTAACTCCTAAACTGTTTTTGTTTGAAAGTACCAATTCAAAGCTTCATTTACCAGCATCACATTAACTCCTAAACTGTTTTTGTTTGAAAGTACCAATTCAAAGCTTCATTTACCAGCATCACATTAACTCCTAAACTGTTTTTGTTTGAAAGTACCAATTCAAAGCTTCATTTACCAGCATCACATTAACTCCTAAACTGTTTTTGTTTGAAAGTACCAATTCAAAGCTTCATTTACCAGCATCACATTAATACGTCTAACTTTTACAAAAATGTGAAGACATGAATAGAAATTCTTTAAAAACATCCTAAAGAGGAAGGCAAACTGTCCATCAGAAATGTGAAATTCCTTACATTCCTAGATTCCATATACAATTATTTTCTATTTTTTAAAGGGACGAATATAATTTAATACTCACTCAAAAAAACAAACAAGAGAAATGAAATATTGTACGTCTTGCATCTAGACTTATGTTTCGACCAGGGTACCCCTTATGTATGTCTAGCGGCGGTTGTCGATATTTATCCTATGTTATTTGAAAAAGCAAAATAAAATATATATATAAATCTAAAGGCATGTAGTGGCTTCAGGCAAATTATAAGGATAACAATGCCATGACTCTAAACACTGAAATAACCTTTTGGCTAAATCGTGGCTATTGCCACTGTTGTTCCGAATGCTAAAATGTCATTAATCTTATGTTTCTGAACATATATAAACACTTTAACATCACGTTAGAATATCTTCTTTATACATGTTTTAAATTAAGCGAAATAAGCAGTTTAAAAATGAGTAAATATTTCTTCTTCTCTTTCTGAAAATACACGACGTAAAATAAACAAGTGAGTCGCGAAACAGACTTCCACCAGGTTTGACAACTGTAATAGATATATATTAACATATATTGTGAGTATGTTTAATAATTATGATTGTGGATTCTTGTCTACAGTTATTATGTTAAAACTGTAAACATAAGAGCCTAAGCCTAGGGAGAGATTAATATTCTGAAACGATAGAATGGTACAGTTGTCTGAGACGATGTGGGGGATATAAGAACTTTCTCAGATAACTGGGAAATGTTATTTGTAAGTAATTCTAAAATAACAGTCAAAACAAATACTGATGTGTGGTTAAAGCTCTTTACATGTACTAAACGAACCAAGTTGGAATAAAGTCAGATGAAAATGCGGTGTTAAAAAAACGCAAGTTTTATAAACGGGTAAGCTCTTTTCGTTAAGTTAAAGAAGAAAAAACTAGGGGACTCTTAGCTGCTTTTTATATTACGAGTGGAACAAGCAACAACATGAACATAATATGGGGTCAAGTTTTGTCTAATTTTCTCTTGTTTAACTTTTTTAAGGTTTTTACATAGTTTGCCCCTTTATATAACAATTTTTTTTCGACATTACAATTTTATTCGGCTGATCGATTTATTCTAACATGCCTGTTTTTGTACGTGGAAAATGTGTTCATCAGATTATCGTATGTGCAGAGCTAGAGCTGTATGTATGACGCCTAATTAGGATTCGTGTAAACAAAAATGAACGACACCGTTCATTCTTGTGTTATGTGAGTTGTGGTGGATATTTTCATCTCCCTTGGATATATTGTATTAAGGTGTAGGAACTACTTTTCTTCTACCTACAGAACGAAATTATATAACTAAATATCATAAAATAACAACACATGTCAAATATTTGTAAAAACTGGTTTAAATACGTAATTCACAACCATAAAAAATACAGACGCGTTTAACTATCAGGAAATATACAGATATATGTCTAACTATGAATACGTCAGATATAGAATTTAAAAATTATAGTGCCTTTGTCATTTCTGTAATGTAGAAAAAAAGGCTTAAACGCAATACCTATTTAACGAAAATAATTTTAAGTTGTAAAATATTTTCAACATCTTAACGAAGTGGTACAACTATTTTACTGATAAAATGGCTATCTTATCGTTGTATAACTTTATATTGAATATGAAATTAGATTTCTAAAACGTAAGTAAAAACCTGATGCCCATTTTAAATGCATTTGTTGTCGTGTATTCTATATTTGTTTAATTATATAATAATTATACGCTTTTTTTAAATTTCAACAACTCTAAAACTTCATTCCTAGAGAGACAAGTATATTTTTGGCTACATGTGGTTAAGCGGTTTTATTTATATAGTTTAATTGCCTGGTACTAACGATACGTTTACAGTATCATTCTCAAAACCAACAGTTTTAAGTTCGAATTATCTATACATTTCAATACTATTTTATATTCCACTTAAAAATATACATATACATATATATGTAACAAAAAGTATTTTCATTCCCCAGTATATATTTGGGTATAAAGAAGATGAATTTGAAATGCGATTACATCTAAAGCCCCCAGTAGCACAGCGGTATGTCTGTGGACTCACACCGCTAAAAACAGAGTTTTGACACCCGTGGTAGTCAGCTTTGTGCTTAACTCTAAACAAAAAACTACATTTAAAATTTAACCTGTATCGACATAGCCTTAACGTAGTTAACTGGGAGGCAGTCGCTCTTCGGATCTCTTATGAATATTAAATAAAACGAAGACGAGAGTGCCAATCACCGCAAGCAACAATGTGACCAGAAAATCGAGTTTTCAGTGCTTTCTTTCAGCACTGTTTTCTGATACTTCTTTACAAACAGAAACCACTCTTCGAAAACGTTTGATCTCTGGTATCATCACTTTCACTTCTATAACTATTCTACAGAAGTTAAATATGCTGTGCTTACTAAATGGATAAATTGAAATGTGTAATATTCAAATTCAAATATTTTCCAAATGTGTTGGGCATAACTATCCGGTTATGAATTATTTATTACGTTGGACAAGTGTGCAAAAACAACTAATTACAATATTTTGGTAAGAAAATCGTTATACGGTTTATTTGAGGACAATAAGATTACAGTGATCAGTCGTGATTTGTTACTCTACTTGCTTATAAGTTACTATATTCTTATCGCTACTAGCTAGTAACTAATTAACAATTAGACTTAAGTAATCGTATAAGCTTCCTGCCACGACATCGATTTCACATATGTTTGGTTTAACAAGATTAGTCCAAGAATTAGGAGAGGTTGGTGTTGACTAGCTACCTTTCCTTTAGTTTATCACTTCAAAATTATGGACGGTTAGAGCAAATAGCTCTCTTGTAGCTTTATGTGTAAGTCAACAAACGAACACATATATGTTTCTTCCTATAAGCGAGTTGATTTTGCTGCATGGAACATGTCACTTGTGTCTACACTCAATTATGCAACGTTAGAAATTCGTATAAGAAAAGTACGCATGGTACGTACAATCGCAAATTATTTGCGCTTTGAAAGTATATACACGTATAAATATATGTGTGTGTAAGGACCATTTTACACGGATATACAAAGTCCTATAAAACCATAGGAAGAACCAAAACACTTAAAGTTATGTAACGTACCCTAAAACCTTATAAACAGAAGCTATTTTAATGTCCTTTTTGTTTAGTGAGGATTTCAAAGTATTTCAAAACCTTCCATTTTCTTTCTTCTGTGAACTGGGTTCATTTTAACGTATTTTGAATCTTCCTCTTACTCTTCCTTTAAAAAGAGTTCCCAAGTATGTTGAAACCCTTTTCTTTGTGTTTAGAGAAGTATAAGGAATTCCAAAACAATCCCTTCACTCAACAGAGTCTTATACTGGAACGTACAAAACTTCTTTGTTTTTGTTCAACCAAGTGAACTCAGTATCGGTAGACAACTGGTAGATTTATGTGATGGTCGATATATTTCATATTATGTTTTATTTCAATTGAAGTATGCTTCTTTCATCAGTTTAAACTAAACACGAAACTTTAAAGTAACAAGAAGCTCACAAATTACCTTTATGGCGACCATAGTTGTTTCATATTTATATTGAACAGTTTTATTGCACTTGTCTTCAAGAATCCGTTTAAGTAGCATCTATATAGCGAAACAATCTGATACAGTTTTTGAAACATGGATGACAAACAAATCAAATGACGCAAACCACGTGAAACGAATCTTTATCCTAAATAAATATATATGTGTAGCCCTGATTGTTTTCCAGTATATGTCAAACATGATTTTAAACGCCAAATAATCTTTAAATTGTATATCACGACGACGTTGTTTACATCACGACTGTCGAGATGGTGTGAGCAGGATTTTGCAATCATGAAATTAACTGTTTTTGTTTTCATTACATTATAAAGCAATATTCATAAATTTACGACATCCATTGTTGATACAAAAATGATCCTACATCTCTCAATTTAATTTTAAAACAAACAAAACTATCCGTTAAGCAAATACAGCGCCTATAAACTCGTGAAAAGCCATAGTCATTCATTCGAGCGTTGGATTGTTTTGAATTTCACGCAAAGCTACTCGAGGTAGATGTCCCTAATTTTGCAGTGAAACGACCAGAGGGAAGACAGCTGGTTATCACCACCCACCGCTAACTCTTGGGCTACTCATTTACAACGAATATTGGAATTCACCATAACATTATAACGCCCCCACGGCTGAAAGGGCGAGCATGTTTGGTGTGACGGGAATTCGAACCCACGACCATCGAATTACGAGTAGAGTACTTTATCCACCTGGCCATGACACGCCCGAGTGTTGGAAATGTGTACATTTATATTTTTAAATATTTTAAAATTAAAATAAGTTGAAAAATAAAAATGTTTTAGTTCTCTAACAAGGAAACTAAAACAAGACTAAACTTCGTTTATGTTTCCAATGAAAATATCGATTTTACTTTTTATATAGACAGAAATACATGATATTGTTTTATTTAGTAATTAAGTTAACTTTTCATCTTCACAGGAGTTGAATAAGTTGCTTTAAAACCATTTTAAATGTGCAAAATAGCATGTCATGTTATAACTATTACCAATATAAAGTTATAGTGAAACGGCATGTATTAGAGTTACATTTTGGTATTGTCTGGTGTTTCGTAGGTTGTGTCATACGAGCAAAAACTAATGACATTTTAGGAAAGGTATGTATGTAACAGCCCTGCTAACACAAAATATTCATACACTTAGATCAAGAAGACGTGTGCGCGTGGGAAATTTAGAAATTTCGAGAATATATATTCTATGTACTTTAACTACATTACAAAACAAAGAAATAAGGATCATCTTAGGAAATCAGGACCACTCAGAAAGAGGCCTGCACTTTCCTTATCTCAACCATAGTAAGCAAAGTGCGGCGTGTTGTAACTGGTGAGAATCCACGAACACAAAAAAATTAGAGACAAGATCAATCCACTTCCTCCATGCAGGCCCACCATGGCCAGGTGGTTAGGGCACTAGGCTCGAAATTTGAGGGTCGCGAGTTCGATTTCCCTTCACACCAATCATGCTCACCGTTTCAGTCGTGGGGACGTTATAGTGTGACGGTCAATTCGACTATTCGTTAATAAAAGAGTATCCCAAGAGTTGGACGTGGGTGGTGATGGCTAGCTGCCTTCCCTCTAGTCTTACATTGCTAAATTAGGGACGGCTAGTGCAGTTAGCCCTCGTGTAGTTGTGGGCGAAATTTAGAAATAAACAGTAAATAATGCTCCAGGTAACAGTGCGCAATATAATATAACTAAGAAGGATCTCTATTTGGAGAAGTAAAATATGTCACATATAAACAAGTAAAATATGCCATATATACACAACCTGCTTCTACGTAATTTTTAATAAACGGCCGTATACCTAAAACAGCTGGAGAGCAAAACAAGTAGTGCCTATGAATTCTTATATGATCTAGTTGTTGAAACAATCGTTGGAAAACGATCATCCTTCGGCCATCATATAAAGCACGACCTAACGTGGTGATATAGTAAGGCACTTAAATCATTTAAGTTAACCTGATGAAGACTCTTTACATACTTTATAGAATGTGTTTCCTACCTTCTTAAAAGTCGACACTTTAACTGTTTCGACTTTAGTGTAATAAATTGATTTTTTTATTATTCGTTTTTGTACTTTCACTTTTTATCAACCTAAGTTTCCTTCATCAATATTTTTCAAAATAACACATTTTCTTTACAGTTACCTTCACAATGTTTATTAACCTTATTGTTAAATTTGAACCATTCTCTACTGAAGCTTCCAATTAAGAGGCGTAATTTATAGATATATCTTTGTAGTAAGGTGCAATGTAATCTTAAGATCTATTGTTCACATGTTCTAAAGGCAAAGCTTCGCAGTCGGTTATCTGTGTCTCACCTCTGCCGCTATTGTTAAGTATTATAATTTATTTCGGACGAGTCTCCGATTTATTATGTTACGTATGTTACGTATTATTA
The DNA here is from genome assembly GCF_004210375.1 of Tachypleus tridentatus. Classification (NCBI taxonomy): domain Eukaryota; kingdom Metazoa; phylum Arthropoda; class Merostomata; order Xiphosura; family Limulidae; genus Tachypleus; species Tachypleus tridentatus. The sequence continues at coordinate 76,977,902 of NC_134834.1, read as the reverse complement.
TTTCAAATAACCGGAAATTTCTATTTTAATTTAGAAGCTAATTAAATGTTAATATGTGTCAAAGGATTTCCAACAGTATTGATACGCATAATTATCTTTTTTAACATAAATGTATATTAATATACAAACAATAACGGTTACTGCTAATAGTTGTTACAAATGATGGATTATTTTAACGTGTTTTACAAACCTACACTCTGGGACTAAATCTCTTTTCGACGCTCAGGAAAACCAGATTAATTCGTTGTTAATACCCTTGTACTTTTCTTTTAACGGTTGGCTAAGCGTGGACACCCGTAAGTTTTACTGGCCACAGTATCTAATGTTCTCGTATAAGTACTAATGTCCGAAGTTATTTCACTAAATTTACACGATTTATAATGTTCGAAATCTGTTAACATTTCTGGATGGTCAAATTCTGTAGTTTTCCGATTCATAAGCGTTAATCACAGTTGTAGCTTCCAAGGCCAATAACACACTGTCTGTGTCTGATGAATAACGCTATGTAACAAAATTTTTACTTTTTCTTGTTCCTGTGCAGAAAGTGTTATTTCCCAATTGCTTATGCCTAAAGTAAATGGAAAAAAGACCTGTTTTTTCTCTTCAAACTTTGCTTTTCTGACCTAGGAGCGTATAACGAACACATGATGGGAGACGATAATTTGGGGACTGATACGTGAAAGTGAGTTACATTACAGTCGCAAATCTTGAAAAACTACTCAATTTTAAACATTTCTGTATAACTTTAGTATAAATACATGTAAATCTTGATTTGTATGTTGTTTTATTCAGACTTTATGTAAATGAAATGTGCAAATTTGTCCGTTTTTGCATAGAAAATACGTTAATTTTTAAATTTCATTATCGAGGTCACAAAAGCAAAGTTTGAAGGGAATAATGGCCATTTTCTGTACTTTTACAACATAAGCAATTAAAAAATAACACACACTATCCAGGAACAAAATTTGTGCTACATAGCGTTATAATAATCTTCTTTCTTTTGGCGCGCTAGCTTATGTAATTTAAGGCAAATTTCTAGAATGTTCAACAAAGTTCGAAATCGCTAGCGTTTTCGTACAACAAATATTATTGGTTCTTACTCTAAAAATTCTTCCACAAATTTAGAGAAGAAGCTTCACCTGTGCAACACACATCCAACAATATACGTCACACGTAGATAAAGAAAACTATACTGAAACAACAATATACGCCACACGTAGATAAAGAAAACTACACTGAAACAAGAATATACATTAAAATAAACGTATAACGGTAAATCCCTTACATTATTAAAACTGGATTTTGAGGATTATAAGCATTTTGGCTTACCTTTGAGTCAGCGAAGGAGATGCTGTTTATTGTGGATTTTAAGATGTCTTTTTTCCTCAAAAAATAATAAACCTACCGCAGTTGACAAAGAATCTTATTCAAGTAAGCTTTTCCAGATAATCCCTACATGAATTTTAAATAATTATTTAAGATAATATCATGGGTTCAAATATTTTCTGCATATTTTTATTTAAAAGGCTAAAGTAAATAATGTTCTAGAACTAAAATATTAAATTACCGCAGTCATGTAAGTGGAGAACATAAAAAAAATGATAATTATTCAACAAGCTAAGATAAAGGGTGATTTAACAACTGTTGAACATATGATATGTTTCAAGTCTTAGAATATGATTCTGTTTAGTTGACTGCTGTCTGATGATATACGACATTTCGAAAATTAAAAGCTATCGTTCCTTATACAGGTTATATACTGTAATCGCACTACAAATGAATTTTAGGCATTTTCCACTATTCGTGTGTAAAATAGTAACCCAAGAGTTAGCGGTAGGTGGTGATGACTAGTTGCCTTCCCTCTAGTCTTTCACTGCTAAATTAGGGATGGCTGGCGCCGATAGTCCTCGTTTAACTTTGGGCGAAATTCAACAAACAAATCTAGTAAAGTGAATATTTACAATGCGTTTCATTTGTATGTTGCTGGTGAGAAAGGTTTTCCATTCAGTACCAGAACTTACCAGAGTGATAGCCACTAATAACTTGTCAGCTACCGTTATTTGCTGTAATCCAGACAGTCTGACGAGCTCGGGTATCACGATAAAGACATCGTAAACAGCGGTGTACAGGAAATAAGGTACGATTGTTTGTTTTTTGTGTTTTTTTTAATTTCGCACAAAGCTACACAATGGGCTATCTGTGCTCTGCCTACCACGGGTATAGATTTTGTTCGTTTTATTTTTAATTTCGCACAAAGCTACTCGAGGGCTATCTGTGCTAGCCGTCCCTAATTTAGTAGTGTAAGACTAGAGGGAAGGCAACTAGTCATCACCACCCACCGCCAACTCTTGGGCTACTCTTTTACCAACGAATAGTGGGATTGACCGTCACATTATAAAGCCCCCACGGCTGAAAGGGCGAGCATGTTTGGCGCGATGGGGATTCGAATCCGCGACCTTCAGATTACGAGTCGCACGCCTAAAACGCTTGGCCATGCCGGGCCAATAAGGTACGAAGTGTTGTTTTTACACTCGTTTCGCTGGAAACCCGTGTTTGTTTATTTTGTTGTTAAGTGTGAAACTACACGAACAACAGTCTGTGTTCTCCCTACGGGGGGTAAGGTTGTTGTTTGTTATTATTAAATACAAAGTTACACAACCCTATTTGTGATTTGCATACCACAGGTATCGAAACCCGGTTTCTAAAAGTATAACTCCGCAGACATACCACTGTGCCACTGAGGGACTTGGGGTATCAAAATTAGATTATTGGCGAAATGAGCTTTCGTAGATGCCACTAAGTCAGTGTGGGGGACACCTGTTTTGCCTTAAAAAGAATGACATGATTCAATTATCTATGTTACGTATCTCAGAACGCCTGGTATTGGTATTATCTATGTTGTATTACAATATTAGACACATTTATTAATGAAACGTTTGTGATATTTGAGTAATCTATCACATGATGGAACGAAATTACATTTTATCAATAAGTATTGTACCAAAACAGTTTTTGACAAAACTTTGGCTTGCTTTTTGTTGTTAAGTCGTTCAAGCTTATCGCTGAATTAACGAAAGGAGCTAAAGAAACAACCTAGAAACTGGACCTTGGCTTAAACTTGAAATGTCTGTGTGTTATTCACTAGAAACAATGATTCATGCCAGGTGATGGTTAAATATTCACTAAAAACAGTGAATGGTTTCACTAACTACTAATGAATATGCATTGCGTTAATTTAAAGATAGGTTTTGTACTATGTAATTTAGAAAAGTAGAATGCATGAAAAATGGAAAAGCTAAAAATGGTTCGTGATTACTTAGGTATCTCATAACAGATTTACATGTTAGTTATAAACTGGCAACAATTTGCTTAGCTTTATGATAAATTGTGCAGTTATTTTCAACGTTGGTTGTACCCTGTTTTAAGTGAAATTAAACAGATACTTATTTTTTGCTAGACATAACTTATTAACAGTAGACTTTTATATATTCTGTCATATATATTTACGTACCAACGAAATTTGTATATTTTCTTTATACATTTATGTCTAAATTATTGCATGATCTAATTAGCATTTGTTTGGAGGTTATGCAGCCATGTAACCAAAGAAAACACGACAGTATTAGCGACCATATTGGACGCAAATATTATTCATGTATACATGGCTTCCGCTACAGAATAAGCTAGTTATAAATTTTTCACGAATTTACTGGCAAATTACGAAATATATGCAAATAAAAAATATGAATGAAAGTAAGGAAAAGTCAGTCTTGACACGACAGATTCTCATACCATTCCGTCAGCAATGGCAATCGCGATAGATCAGATTAAGTTAAATCGACATTACAAACCCGAGTTAGGCCTACAAACCAACGCTGAAGTCCCACAGGTTATGAATATAAATATCGTAGATTATTTGGTCCTGACGACTTCTTTTTACATCGGAAAGCAGTTTAAGACGTATAAAAGTTTTGATGCTTACAAGTATTTTGTGGCCGGTTGGATGTATGACATCAAACTACTGAAAGTGTAGAAGACGTCCAACTACAAAGCGTACTCGAGAGTATTTGTTTGTTTGTTTTGGGAATTTCGCACAAAGCTACTCGAGGGCTATCTGTGCTAGCCGTCCCTAATTTAGCAGTGTAAGACTAGAGGGAAGGCAGCTAGTCATCACCACCCACCGCCAACTCTTGGGCTACTCTTTTACCAACGAATAGTGGGATTGACCGTCACATTATACACCCCCACGGCTGGGAGGGCGAGCATGTTTAGCGCGACGCGGGGGCGAACCCGCGACCCTCAGATTACGAGTCGCACGCCCTACGCGCTAGGCCATGCCGGGCCTCCCTTGAGAGTAAATTGAAGTTATTTTAGTGACTAGGCTTATTGTTTATGTTCTGTCAGTGGTAAATGGTTTCTTCATTTCACATTACCGTATGTTTTACAGAAATAAGTCCCGTATTTTATGAGTACCTGTCTTCACAAGCCACATTGTTGATAAAACTTTACCACCCACAGAGATCTTCCACCTAGCACTACTTATATGGACTTATATTATGATATTTCGATTAAGGGAAGCTCCAAATATTTACAAGCTACAGATTTTTCAAGATCTGCCCAGTTGGAACAAGGTACGTTGTATATACATGTAGTACTAACGAGATATAAAATGGCAACTACATAGCCTACGGCACGACGATGGTTACCATGCTTTGCCAGTGTTATTTGAATTTGCACCTTTTACTTCCCCTGTCCATTTAACCCACATACAGTATCATTTGGAAGGCTATAAATCAGTAACTCAGAATTCTTTGTCTGGTTGTTTGTGCAACTAACTGCTTCACAGCTGATTGTTGTTTCAAGTACTTGTTCACAAATTCCAATACTAGTAACTATATTATGATTACTACTACGTCCTAAATAGTGGTGTTTACTTCTGTTCTTGCCGGTAACATTGCGTGACATTACGCGCATAAGGTCTGTTTTTGTATATGTACATTTATGTATATAAACATTACGATAATGGATTTCCATCAGGACTTTTGCCTGATCTAATTAACGTACTGCCCCTTGTATTTCTATTTGCACTGTTTGAATGAATATTTACATTAACTGTTACGCATCCCATTTAACATATTTTTGTGTGTTTCTATTTGGACTATTACTTAAGTAAGTCAGCCAATTTTTTTTTTTTTGTATTTCTATCAGAACCATTTGTTGACTTACCCAGTGTATGTTAGAAACGATTGTAGTTTGTACAAAATGTTAGTAATTGAAATTGAAGAAAACATCGAAATATCTGATTCAATTTTTAGTTTTTAGTTTTCACAGCATTCATTGTTTTTGATTCTTTCGGTGAAATTTCAATCGATTTTACTATTAGATACCCAATAGTCTCAAATTAATCAGTGATAAAAGTTTTATTTAAATTAAATTTAATTATTTCTATTCTCGCTTTTACTTAGTTTTGATTAAAACGTTTAATCGCATGTTTGGAAATAGGGAGTGTGTGATAGAGGGTGGGTGTCATTTGCCCTGGTAACTTAAGAATTAATCAAACTTACCTTAAGTTACAAGGTTTAATGCCCTAAATATCAGAATAAAAACCAGTTAACTACCCTGTACAGATTCCAAACATGAAAATTGTTACGTGTTATAATTTATCTCCAACGAGTCTCCAATTTATAATGTTGTGTGCGTAACGTATTACGATTTAAAATTTAATTTAAATTTTGTAGTTAATTTAATATTAATATATATCACACTTATGATATTTGCCAACAAGATTGATACACATAGTATTCTTTCTTATCACGAGTATATTTTAATATACAAACAATAATACAATTTATTATAATGATTATTACAAATAATGATTTATATGCAAAAGTTTTACGAAGCTACAAACAATACAGAGTCTTCTGTCTCTTCTGAAACTAAACAGTTTATTGATGATTCACGAGAAGCGAATTAATTCTGTGCTAGTACGCAGTATACTTCAGCTGACGGGAAGCCAGCTTGCTTCTTTTCACGTAAGCTTTATCACCGACGAAAATATCTAACGTTTTCATAGAAATGCTAACGTGCGAATTTAATTCACTTAAATCAAACAGTTTGTAATGTTAGAATTCTATAATTTTTTCTTGTCAGATATTTGTAGTTTTCCGATTAATAAGCTTTTATCACGGTTATAGGTTCCGAGGTTTATAGTATATTAATTATAGCAAACTAGCAACATTAAACTGTCTCTTCGCATTGTGTAGGTTACCTGTTATAAGCTTGATAATAGATTTTCTAGAAATTTCATCTAAGGCAACAATACTTTTATTTAGCATGTACACATCGTACATTGTTGGTTCTTACGCTCGAGAATCTTCTACAAATTTAGAGAATAGGCGGGACTTTGGCAATATACACTGAAAAATACAAGTTACTTGGATTTTTAAATATATATTTAACTGAAACAAACATCAATATTAAAATAAGTATATAGTAGTAAATCTGTTACAAAATATGTTCATTTACTTTTGTACCTATTACATTTCATGTCGCGGAAAATGTTTAAGATATTGCTGAATTTAAAAAAGATTTATGAGCTTGAAAATCAGGCCTTTGTAACTGTTGTCCAACATATCCGTTTTATTGTTACTTAAATAGAAAATGTGCATATTATGAGATATATATATATATTTAAATCATTTTAAATTAAACTACAGGCTACATAGTTTTAAATTCATAATCAGAAAAGGCTTAGATATATATAAGCAGATATATAAGCAGGTAGATAAACAGATCCATTTCAATATAATTCAGATTACATTTATCTAGGTTTGTTTAAATTACCTAATTGTGGTTGTTAATTGCAATTATATTGTATAAAATACGTTTCATACAAAGATGGCAAAACTAGACTTATTTGTTTCAAAACAAGAGAGAAAAATAACATTGTTAATTTATATAGATGCAAGATATGACAAGTCCAGATATCACTTACATTCTTGTAGGTACTTAGGATGATTAATTTTGCAGTAAATGGAAAAATAAATAAATAGAACTTAAATATATATAAATAGACTTATCATTTTTAGAAGTAAAAATATATTTAATAAAAATGTAAAATCTAAATCAGAAACAAAAGTGCTCCGTAAATTTAATAAATTTTGTTAGTTTCGATACTTCATGAGTAGACTTTTTCAATGTAAAAATAAAGTAGTTGGATTAACCAAAATATTCCATGCGATCTTAACTAATAATTTCCCATATAAAAATCTATGTTTTTATTGCTGCATTACCTACTTTAACGCTATTTTTATATATGTATGACATAATGCCTGTTTTTGTTTTGTTTTTTCTTATAGCAAAGCTACTGTTATTTGTTGTGTCTGCCGAGGGAATAGAATCCCTGATTATAGGATTCTAAATCCGAAGACTTACCGCTGTTTCCTCAACATAAGCACAGAAGAACATATTTTTTTTTTCTTTACAATTCCAGAACTTTTGGATACTTTAAAGTCAGAAGACAGAAATATTTCGAGAATGGTAACTTACTATACTGATTTTCAATGTTTTTGTTCTTATGCTTTGTTACATTATTTTTAACATAAAATATTTCTGTGTTTTTTAATTTATGTCGAAATAAGTTATAGTTTCAAAATAAGCATATATATATACAAAATATACGTGGATGGGTGCTGTATAACAATTTTCATGTGTATGTGATAAATTGATAGAAAGAGAGAGTTTATTCCGAGGTGTATGTTATCTTTGCGGTAGAGGTCTGATGTCAAAGGTGGCTAGCCGAGTTTAAATCTATGTGATATTACAAAATTTGCTTATCACTTTAATGACTATAAAAGTGACAATTGTTTCATTAACGTGGGTGTTAATATTTAACTGATTAGCGGCCAATTTTATATTCAGTAACTAGAAATTATAGAAAAGAAGGGTAGTCTTAACAGATTGGCCATAAGTTTACGGATAAACAACGCTAAAATCCAAAAATAAACTCACCACGGTGGATAATCCAATGTCGTTTTATCTTCAAACAATAACAAACTATCTAAGATTTGCTCCAAATTCTAAAAACAAATGAGCTCTAATTTTACATTTTATCAATATTATCTAAATAATTTTAATTAAATATATTTTCTATCTCTGCGTATAACAGATTTAGCACAAAGTGTATAAGTGGGTTAAGTTCAAAGAGGTGTTACAGGAATCAGGAAAGACGATTGTGAGCAAAAAAAGAGGTTATAAACCTAACTGAATGAATGTTGAGATTCTAAATAAAAAGACAAACAGCAAGAGAGTGACAGATATATAGGAAATTATATAACAAAATAAGGCACGTATGTAAACAAGCAAAGAATGAATATCGAACAAGGAATGTGCAGAATTTGAAGAATGCAAGGCAACATATAATATAATATAATATAATATAATATAATATAATATAATATAATATAATATAATATAATATAATATAATATAATATAATATAATATAATATAATATAATATAATATAATACAATCTTAAAGTGTGACAGGTAACGTATGTGACAGAATTATATAATAATAAAGAGGAATGACTCATAGGCATGGTAAAACCAATTAGCGATGTCTCAAAAATTATGGAGAGGAGACAAGCTGGTCATTATTTTAGGTGTTTAAAAACCAGAAAACTTTCAATGTCGATGAGATTCGAGCAGAAGCTTTAAAGGAAATTGATACTTTATAGATTTGAAATCTGATTACAGTTTGCAACTCAATGGATGGAATTGGAACAATGCCAACAGACTGTAAAAGGTCTGTTTTGGTGCTAATCTCCAAGAAATTGATATTAATTTTCAATCATTGCGGACTATGGCTGTGGCAAGTGTCAGCTTGTGATGATGAGAAACCCACTTGAAGTAAAAACGTATCTTAAGAGGGCTGGTGTGGGTATTAAAATACTTATTAAAATAAAGTAAAGAACAACGTTTCGATCTTCTTAATAAAAGTTTTAATACACACACCAGCCGTTTTAAGATACAAGTGTCAGCTTGATAAGTCAAACCACAAAATTATTGGTAAACGTTTTATAGAAGTGAACATAAAGTTGTGGTTAAGCTGTTCGAAAACCAAAATTTTATTAGTAACGGTCAGGGTACGCGAGATAGTAATTTAGGCTATAAGATGTTAGGGAAAAACCATAAAGGTGCAAAAAAACCTTTAAGTATGCTTCATATACTCTGAATAGCTTCTTAAAGAAATAACGAGGAGTTAAATGAGATTATGCAGCAGAGGAAAGTGAAACAGATCAACCAGATATTAACATTTTGAATAATTTATAATGGAGTCAGTAAATAGCAGTTCAAATTGATAGAGAACTAACCACTTTTTTGCAGATAAGAGAATCAGTAGTGAGATAAGGAATTGAGCTGCCACCAACATTATATAATTATTTAAGCAGAATGGTTGAAGAGAAATAACTTCTGATAGAGAAGGGCCAACCAAAGTTAAATAAAATAGAGTCTGTTATAATTGGTATGCTTATGATATCCTACTTATGAAAAAACCTGAGGAAAAGATATAACGGTTACTTTACAGCTCGTTAATAAAGGGAAAGACTATGAAGTCAGAAAAACCATCAACAAAACTAAAAAAGGGATAATTTCATGATCTGAGGATGAGATACAGCGGTTACTTTAACTTGTTGAGTCTTTGTTTGTTTGAATTACGCACAGAGCTACATAAGGTCTGTCTGCGCTAGCCGTTTCTAACTCAGCAGTGGAAGACTAGAAGGAAGGCAGCTAGTCATCACCACCCACCGCCAACTCTTGGGTTACTCTTTTATCAACGAATAGTGGAATTGTTCGTGCCATTATAACGCTCTCATGGATCAAGGGGCAAGCACATTTTATGTAAGGTGGATTCGAACCCGCGGCCCTCAGATTACGAGTCGCGTGTCCCTAATCATCTGACCATGCTGAGCCCAGCATGTTGATAATTTAAAGACGATGACATGAAAATAATCTCCAACAAAACTAAAACAGTGGCAACTTCATTACCTGAGGAAGTTTCCCATATACGGATGAAAGAAAAAAGTAGAGACATGGAAGAAGTAGAGGAGTTTACTTATTTGGGATATAATAATAATAGTAATGATAAGTGTGGATAAAGCGAAGGACTGGAATAGTAGAAACAACATTATTCATTATTAAGTAATGGTCTAACAGTCAGCTCATAGGTGACTCTCATAGCTAGTAGCCTACACTCTACCTAATTACTAACTACTAACTCATCTCATCATAACCTTTCAAGAATATCTCTTAACATAAATTTTTAAATAGAAAATCTCTGATTGATTGTACCCTCTTTATCTCTATAAATGTTTCATTTCTGCTTTTACAAAATATTAGCGTGCTCTTTCTATTAGAAACAAGTCTACACTATATTTCATTTTATAATATTGAGTTTCATCCCTAAATCACGCTTTTTTATTTTAAAAGCTTTTCATAAACATTGCAAATGGTTTGATCACTTAAAGTGATCTACACTGGCACCTGATATCTGGAAATGTCTTGAAAACTAAACACTTTTAAAGACAAATAAACTTGATTACGATTCAAGAGAGTGAAATCGAGTTCCATACGTCATATCATAACATAAAAGGGGGTTATAATCAAGATCTTACAAAGACTATTTCATAGTTTAAAATCATATCTTACAGAGATAAAAATTCAGCCACAAATATTTTTTCTTCGTTAATTAATTTTTGTGAAGCTAGATTTATTTATATCTTTGTATTGCAATAACTGAGTCGTGCGATGAATTAAAACAAAGTTTTCGTGTCTAAGAACTTTCGAAACGTCGCGACGAATATACAAGGGGCTCCTCTTCCTAGAGGGCAGCACCACCGTCTTATCTAAGTTGCACACACATACACGTGTATATAGGTATATATACATACATACACCCAAACATGCTCGCCCTCTCAGCTGTGGGGGCGTTATAAAGTGACGGTCAATCCCACTATTCGTTGGTAAAAGAGTAACCCAAGAGTTGGCGGTGGGTGGTGATGACTAGCTGCCTTCCCTCTAGTCTTACACTGCTAAATTAGGGACGGCTAGCGCAGATAGCCCTCTAGTAGCTTTGCGCGAAATTTAAAAACAAAATACAAACAAACATACATACACATTGTTGTTATCACCTGCCGTTCTACTTCACAACGAGATGTCTGCGCTACATTCACCAAGGGTGAATCGAGACAAATACTGTAACGCTGAAAGTCCCTAATTTTCTGTTGATCAGCCCAAGGAAATTAGGTTTAGTTGAAAATGTACGACCACATCATAATTTACAGATTGCTGAATGAATAGACTTTTGACGCATGTTAACTTTAGTGATTCGCAAAGTTATTATTATTATACCTACAAGTTAAGAACATGCAATTTTGTACACCACATTCAAATGGTCCTAACTGTTACAACATTCTCTGGAATAGTTAGCTGAATTAATGTAGTGACTCTTTCTTTCTTCGAAATCAACATTATCGTTTTATAGTTCTGTCACTCAGAGATCCAGTTACTATGAAACAAATATCTATTTAGAAAATAAAACAAAAACAACTTTGGCAAACTTCATGATATAACATTCGGAACAAAATGATTTACTATAATTTAGTTCCAATATTTCACCCTCTTTTAAAAAAAACTTCTTTATAAGTCGAATTTTCTAATTTCTTATAATGCGGCCAATCAAGTGTGGTCAATCGGTTAGATTGTTTGTTTGTTTGTTTTTGAATTTCGCACAAAGCTACTCGAGGGCTATCTGTGCTCGCCGTCCCTAATTTAGCAGTGTAAGACTAAAGGGAAGGCAGCTAGTCATCATCACCCACCGCCAACTCTTGGGCTACTCTTTTACCAACGAATAGTGGGATTGACCGTCACTTTATAACGCCCCCACGGCTGAAAGGGCTTTACTTATCAATCCATAAATAATTAGTAAACATGTAAAACTTATCATAAAGTAAGAATATAGACACTCAGTCGAATGTTCATTGATTCAGAATTACATGATTAATTCTTTTTTTACCATTTGCAAAATGTGAGCTGTTTAGACTGATGGCATATCTTTCATGGCACTGAAACTACCTACCATCTGTAATAGCAAATTCTTTGCATCGTTTGTGTTTATAACACAATAACATAAGGAATTCAGTTTTATACTGATGATTTAATAAAAAATCACCAAGTTCGGTTTTTAAGAGGGTTTTCAAGTTGTTTTTTACGTTTATCACTGTTAAAGCTAAAGTCGTGATCAACAGCATAATAGTATATACATGTATAATTCTGTATAAACTAAAGTGTTAGCAATATCATCTTTAATTGTTTTGTTATATTCTTATTCAATATAAATACGCAAGATAATGGCCATTCTAAGAGAACCATTCTTAAATAAATTGAAAGAGGCTAGAATCCTTCTGTTCTTGAATAACATAGAAATTGTGCATAACATCAGATAACATTATGAATTATGTATACATAAATAATAAAAAGACATTAAATGATCAGCTATTTTTTATTTCATAAAATTTGAGGTCTTTCATTCGTTGTTCTTCCAGATACTAAGAGAATAACAAAACACCACAAATTCTTATATTGTCTTTAAACTGTAAGAACATAAATTAATGTATGAATACGTACCTAAAAACATTCTTTACAATTTCGTTATCTGTAGAAAACGCACACATATAGTATAACGACTTTGGCAGACTGTGTTATATTATAAAACTACACAAATGTATTACTGAAAAAAAAAAAGCAAACAGTTCCATAGCACTGCTCTGACGAAGTCTTAGTTTATACTGGTCTTCTGTCAGAAATTAATATTACTTAATTCTACCGATCGAAGGTGTTTTTTTGTTGTCACTTTTCCAATTTGTTTCAGTGGTTAATTTGTTATAAAATTATATTTTATAAAGACAGGCTGAGTTCTACAGTTAAAGTAACTTTTCTTTGTAACTCCTTTGCTAAGGTTTAGTCTAATGGTTAACTAGTCAGAAAGTTATAATGGTGAAAGAAAAAGTTGATTCTACTAGTTGAGGTGGTTCTTTGTCATCTCACTACAAAACTGTGCTGTGGTCTAATGTTGAGAAATTATGTTACTGAGGGAAAGTGGTCAGTTCTACCAGTTGAGGTTATTCTTTGTGACATTACTATAAAATTTTGTTCTTTAAACTGGTCAGAGAATTACACTACTGAAAGAAAATGGTGAAATGTACCGGTTAAGATGGTTCTTTGTGACTTCACTACAAAGCTTTCTTTGTTTATATGCAAAAACGACTCGTTTGGGTTGAGAAAATATTTTACGTAGAAGAGCGAACAACGTTTCGACCGAAGAAACGTCGAAACGTTGTTCGATCTTCTACGTAAAATATTTTCTCAACCCAAACGAACCGTTTTTGCATATAAATTTTTCAACAAGTGGGTTTCTTGACATCACTGATTAAAGCTTTCTTTGATCTAGTCGGTACCTAGTGAGGAAACGACATGGCTGAAGGAAATGGTGCATTCTAAAATTCGAAGTGTTTTTGTCATTTCATGAATATATTATTTAAATTTATTATAATATTTTAATTTCACTCTGAATGTTTTTACTTCCAACAAAGGTTCACCAATAAAACTTCTGGTGAGATACTTCTTTTTGTATTGTCTTAAAATAAGTTTCATATTATTTATTAGTAAAGTCACTGTTTATTAATTTAACCTGCAGTGATTTTTCAGAGCAATTATTTGTGAAAAGTTCTAATAAGAAGTAAAACACACATTAATCTACTTTTGCTTTTTATATAATAAAAAGTTGTTATATTACACAGTTCAGAATGGTTTAATATTATTTTATGAGGTTCAGGAGCCATACTCAGTGTTAAGCATATATATTATTTGTATAATTATAATGAACTTACAAATTCATTTATATAATTTACTTTTACTGTTGCGGTATTTCATTTGGATATATACATTGAGGTAATTTACAAAGCTTAGGTATGCTCATTCAATATAATGTTAGCAGAATATCCATTCAGACAAGTGACAGTTTGTTATAGTACTTACTATTAAAGTGGCTAGTTTCCCATTTGTAACCCTTCGAACATTATTTATAACAAGACAGTAAACACATCTGCGACTACATAAAAAAGAAATGATACCTAGATTGAAATAATTCAGGAAATTAAGCTTGTAATTTTGATCTAGAAATATTAATAAATAAAACGTATATGTATGGGGAGTATTCAACCTCGACAAGTTTTATTTCCTTAAGCTACCTAATAAAGTATGAAAATATTTCAGTATGAATGTGTAAGATGTCAAAACAATAAAAATTACAAAGATTCATCGGTATTAATGTCAAATAATGTCATTACCATTTTGAAATATAACAATGGTGCCTCATGTTTGCAATAAAACCATGAATTAGTTGTTAGCTTATTCTTACATATTATACTATAAAGAACACGGCCATAAATATCCAGAAATACGCTTTCTTTAGGAAGAATATTCTGCTTGTTAAAGCCAGTGGAAGCTAATCTGTTGAAGTGGAAGGTCGGTTATGAAGAAGTTGTACAAAAACTTTGAAGGTAGAACAATAATCTATTGTCGTTGTCTTCGTAGTGTAACTGTACAGCACAATACATACAGCTTTTCACAATATAATATTTATAAGTAATCGCAAACGGAAAAAATTACCCAAAATAATCACATTTATGCCAACTTAAAATGTTGAATTTCTAAACATGTGAAAATTTTCTCCTTATATTTAAGAAACATTCAAATAGCTAGGTCATTAAATTGTCTAGAGGCTGTAATAAGTTCTTTTATAAAAATATAATCGTGTTCAGCTTCAAGAAAAAGTTTAATTTCTAAGTATGCTAGTGGCATTCTTTGTGTAATTTTGGATATTATAAGGTTCAATAAAACACTAAACTTAAAAACAAAACATTTTTATGGTTTAACTTATCGTGGGCAAAATGTAAGACATTAACTGAGTTTCTCGCATTTATCCCTCGGTGGACTCAGCAGATAGACCGATGTGGCTTTGCTATAGAAAATACACACACACACACACACACATATACATTGTCATTTATAAACTATAACAATATTTCGTACTCGTTTAAGTACAGTGACTCATACATAGAGGTAATCTCACTTTATAAGGACTTTTATTTCCAGGTGTCCTGTTGCATTTGAAACTTTTTTCTCCAACGTCTTTTACCAATGCCTGAAACTACAGCAAGAGTAATCATAAACCACTTATCTTGACAGAATTCCAAAACGCCCTCTACGTACGTTGAAGTAGTTTCCAAAAGTTCTTTTAAATTAACTAAATGCATAAAGATTCATGGGTGTGTGTTTAGATGACTTTATGGCACCTAAAATATTTCTTTAAAGTTAGATGTGTAACTGGG
Source organism: Tachypleus tridentatus (assembly GCF_004210375.1). Classification (NCBI taxonomy): domain Eukaryota; kingdom Metazoa; phylum Arthropoda; class Merostomata; order Xiphosura; family Limulidae; genus Tachypleus; species Tachypleus tridentatus. The sequence continues at coordinate 76,962,450 of NC_134834.1, read as the reverse complement.
TGCTTTACCTTGACGTCGACTTCACAGAGCTGGTGGGACAGAGTGTGTGTGTCATTCACGTTGACTTCACAGAGCTGGTGGGACAGAGTGTGTGTGTCATTCACGTTGACTTCACAGAGCTGGTGGGACAAAGTGAGTGTGTGTGTCATTCACGTTGACTTCACAGAGCTGGTGAGACAGAGTGTGTGTGTCATTCACGTTGACTTCACAGAGCTGGTGGGACAGAGTGAGTGTGTGTGTCATTCACGTTGACTTCACAGAGCTGGTGGGACAGAGTGAGTGTGTGTGTCATTCACGTTGAGTTCACAGAGCTGGTGGGACAAAGTGAGTGTGTGTGTCATTCACGTTGACTTCACAGAGCTGGTGGGACAGAGTGTGTGTCATTCACGTTGACTTCACAGAGCTGGTGGGACAAAGTGAGTGTGTGTGTCATTCACGTTGACTTCACAGAGCTGGTGGGACAGAGTGAGTGTGTGTGTCATTCACGTTGACTTCACAGAGCTGGTGGGACAAAGTGAGTGTGTGTGTCATTCACGTTGACTTCACAGAGCTGGTGGGACAGAGTGTGTGTGTCATTCACGTTGACTTCACAGAGCTGGTGGGACAAAGTGAGTGTGTGTGTCATTCACGTTGACTTCACAGAGCTGGTGAGACAGAGTGTGTGTGTCATTCACGTTGACTTCACAGAGCTGGTGGGACAAAGTGAGTGTGTGTGTCATTCACGTTGACTTCACAGAGCTGGTGGGACAGAGTGAGTGTGTGTGTCATTCACGTTGACTTCACAGAGCTGGTGGGACAAAGTGAGTGTGTGTGTCATTCACGTTGACTTCACAGAGCTGGTGGGACAGAGTGAGTGTGTGTGTCATTCACGTTGAGTTCACAGAGCTGGTGGGACAAAGTGAGTGTGTGTGTCATTCACGTTGACTTCACAGAGCTGGTGGGACAGAGTGTGTGTGTCATTCACGTTGACTTCACAGAGCTGGTGGGACAAAGTGAGTGTGTGTGTCATTCACGTTGACTTCACAGAGCTGGTGGGACAGAGTGAGTGTGTGTGTCATTCACGTTGACTTCACAGAGCTGGTGAGACAGAGTGTGTGTGTCATTCACGTTGACTTCACAGAGCTGGTGAGACAGAGTGTGTGTGTCATTCACGTTGACTTCACAGAGCTGGTGGGACAAAGTGAGTGTGTGTGTCATTCACGTTGACTTCACAGAGCTGGTGAGACAGAGTGTGTATGTCATTCACGTTGACTTCACAGAGCTGGTGGGACAAAGTGAGTGTGTGTGTCATTCACGTTGACTTCACAGAGCTGGTGAGACAGAGTGTGTATGTCATTCACGTTGACTTCACAGAGCTGGTGGGACAAAGTGAGTGTGTGTGTCATTCACGTTGACTTCACAGAGCTGGTGGGACAGAGTGTGTGTGTCATTCACGTTGACTTCACAGAGCTGGTGAGACAGAGTGTGTGTGTCATTCACGTTGACTTCACAGAGCTGGTGGGACAGAGTGTGTGTGTCATTCATGTTGACTTCACGGAGCTGGTGGGACAGAGTGAGTGTGTGTATCATTCACTAACAGTTGTGAGAGGAATATTTTACTCGCTGCCGATTTCGTAGGATTTAGAATCTATTGTGGTCATACTAAAAATATGGGCCTGGCATGGCCAAGCGCGTAAGGCGTGCGACTCGTAATCCGAGGGTCGCGGGTTCGAGCCCGCGTCGCGCTAAACATGCTCGCCCTCCCAGCCGTGGGGGTGTATAATGTGACGGTCAATCCCACTATTCGTTGGTAAAAGAGTAGCCCAAGAGTTGGCGGTGGGTGGTGATGACTAGCTGCCTTCCCTCTAGTCTTACACTGCTAAATTAAGGAGGGCTAGCACAGATAGCCCTCGAGTAGCTTTGTGCGAAATTCCAAAACAAACAAACAAACTAACTAAAAATATACAACAAAAACTGGCAGTTTATTGGTGATTAAACGTCGTCTGTTTCGGTCAAACAAGAGAAAACACGCAAATGAATCGTTTTAGAGTATATTTGTGATTATGCTTTCCTAGCATTTTAATAATAAATTACGCGAATTTCAACTCGCGTAACCTCTGCCATACGTTCTTCTGGGTGTAAACACTGTTCACTTTTGCTTCGCTGTGGACTTCGTAGAGTTTGATTTTTATATTATGAAAAACTCGCAGTGGTCACATAAGGCCAGACAACAAATTAGCTTCATTTTCTATATTACATTGTAAATTAATGATAAAACATTGACTTCGTTGTCTGAAACCAGTTTCAACTGGTCCACAGAAAGAAAAAACTACGAAGATCGGCATAAGATTGAACAAAACAAACATTTTTCGATAAACCCCCAAAAAAATTAAATACCATTTTTAACGTCCATTTTGAAGTTACCGAGTGCCAAATATAAAACACTAATAAAGAATCGTAATTCCTTCTTTTTATCGATTTTATTCTAATGAGATGAGGAGACTGATATTGTATAATCTTCTCTGTTAATAAGAGCAGTTGATCATATTAAGGCGTGCGACTCGTAAACTGAGCATCGCGGGTTCGCTTCCCCATCGCGCCAAACATGCTCGCCCTTTCAGCCGTGAGGGCGCTATAATGTGACGGTCAATCCCACTATTCGTTGGTAAAAGAGTAGCCAAAGAGTTGGCGGTGGGTAGTGATGACTAGCTGCCTTCCCTCTAGTCTTACACTGCTAAATTAGGGACGGCTAGCACAGGTAGCCCTCGAGTAGCTTTGTGCGAAATTAAAAAACAAACAAACAATCATATTAAGGAGATGGATCTCATAACGCTGAACTACACCCAGAACTCAGATTACAACAAAACCAGTACTTAAACCGTGTAAAGCATTCTGACATAAAAGCGTGAATAAAGTACCTCAGTTTGTTAGTAATGTAATTATTGTGGAAGTAAAGTAAAGTTCGAAACTAAAAAAGAAACAGTAAGGAAGTTAAGTAAATAAAAATTACAAACTAGAATGTTCATCAACAGAAAAACAATAATTGAAGTAGTGAGAATACAAATACAAACTTTAAAATATTATGATAAAAATAAACATGAGAACCGACTGAGAACACTAAACTGAAACGTCCATGAACAGTTTGCAATCCTATTATATATATTTCTTTTTCCACAATGATTGTTTAAGGCACAAAAACTTAAGCAATTTCAACGATGGAAATAAGCATTTAAAAAAATAGATATGGCGATGAAAATAGAAGTTTTCCTAACTTAGCTTTTTTATTTTCTTCTTAGCGGAATTAATGGTTATTCTAGACAGTTAACTAAGTAAAGAGGAAGTTTTACTTTGAACAGAATTTATGGAATCTTCATAGAATGTAAGTAAAATTCATGCTGTCACGTAAATAAAGTTATTATTAATCTTTGTTCTTGACATAAAATTGCAATTACATGTTCGAATATAATTTCTAATAGTAGATTTAAACTAGCACTTGTTTTAAATTCTGCTTTGATTAGTTGCTTCGTTGTAACATCAGCAGATAGCCCGATGTGGCTTTGCTATAAGAAAACACGCACACTCGTTGTAACGTTTGTATAATAGTATCAAAGTGTTTACGGAAATTTCTTACGTATACAAAAACGTGTTACGCATTATAAATTGATAGCTTAATGTAAATTCGCCCTTCGCACTATCATTTATGCGTGTAAATGTCGCGTGTGTTTAAACGTGATATATATACACACACCACACATAAAACTTGTGATACGAAGTCATATTTTAGAAAACTAGGTATGAAGTAGAATATATATATTGACCCTACATGTTTGTAAACGTGTACGATTTACATTATAACGTTTTCGTTTATCTATTCATATGTAAAACTGTGCTGTCTAATTTGCTACGCTTTCATTACTGTATTTTTTGTTAAGATATTTATTTTGCAAACTATTCCAAACAAGATGTTATAATTTGGAAGTTTTGAGAGATATTTCTCGGATAAACGTGTCATACGGGAACTATTATTTTATGTTCATATGTAAGTTAGCACAGATTAGTATTAACACAATTTCAAACATTGTTCCTTCTCGTTCAAAAACATTATACGTGGAAGAACATATACTTTTTAATACAAAACTACTCACGTAAAATAACTGTACGGGTGTTTTAATAAGTCAAATCTTACTCAAAATTATGCGTCTATTTTTTTTTAATTTATGCTTTCCATTAATAATGTTTCGTTTAATAACATTTTCAATAACTGAAGTGGTTTCCTGGATTCCACTTAACAGCAACAAATCAATCATTTGTTTAGATTGATATTACACTGTTGTTGTTTTTCAAAAGTTACTTATTTTAATATGTACGTTTTGTACATGAAGTATTTATTACTGTTATTTCAAGTAATATAAATTATGAAGAACGAATTGGCGATCAAAATCACATAATGTGCTTCAATTCGTGTGTTGAAAGGTGATTTTATATCGAAAAAAACATCTCTATCAAGTGGCTCAGCGGTAAATCTGAGAGTTCACACCACTAAACACCGGGTTTCGATGCCCGCTGTGGGTATAGTACAAGTAACCCATTAAATAGTTTTGTGCTTAACATCAAACAAACAGAATGTTTTTGTGACATAGAGACTCTGGTTGAGCTGCGGTAAGTTAATGGACTTACAACGGCAAGATACGGGGCTCGATACCTCTCGGTGGACACAGCAGATACCCCGTTGTGAGTTTACTATAAAACAAATCAGTAATGGCGCAATTAATACAGCAGCAAGTAAGAAAGGATCGAATAATCGATGTCATTTATTTAGTTTAAAAAATACTCTATTGAAGTGAAATAAAAACCTATTAATGCTACAATAATCCAAAATGTATTGAATAATAAGTTATACCAAAAGAAATCTTCTAAACTGGTTCTGCATACAAACGCTTGACAAGCATCTTAATAACAGAATCTAAGAGGAATATAAAGTTTAAACGTTGTGTTAGGTTGGGCTGAAATGACACATATCTGAGATAGTTGGTTAGTAGTACAGTGTAAACGATCAGTCACCTTTCTATAAAATGTTTTACTTATAAGTAAAGTATGCTGTTTTAGAATAAACTGTGAGGTACATCTAAATGGCAGAAAAGACGGAAGGCAGTTGATGATAAGGAGGATAGAACAGGTCAACATGTCAGCTCGGGACCAGTGTAATTCAACTAACCGTAAGAGAGCTTTGTGGTCAGTAAAAATAAATTGTGCATGTGCATGAAATTTGGGGCGTGGTATTCTGAGGTATTCTTCAAATCAACAAACAAGATAGTAAAATTGAAAACAAAAACAGGAGATCCGCGAGATCTGTACTGTGTAGTTTTGAATAAGTCATATTAGGTCGGAAATAAAGAAACTGAAACAATGAAACAATTATTTATATTCTTCTACTTTCAAATAGTATTTTTGCTTAAGGCTTAGATAAGAAGCAGTCTCTTACAACAGAGGAGATTAAAAGCAAAATCTAACAAATACCAGGAAAAATGCTAAGCCAAAACGAATCGCACTTAAAATTATTTTATAAATCTAAAGTCCGTCAGAATTTCTAAGAATGTCATGTTAAGAAAAATATTAACAGAAAATGGAACCCAAAATGTCCGACTTCTCTTTTCCTGTCTATTATCAACATGTCAGAAACTCATTGAAGTCCATTCAATGCATATTACAAGCCTGATATGAAAAAATATATAAGGCCTTAGTCTTAAGATTATAAACATGGAAGATCGTCTCCAAGTACAAGTTGATTTCTTTGTTTGGTTGGTTTTAGAATTCGAGCAAAGCTGCACGAGGGCTATCTGTGCTAGCCGTCCCTAATTTAGCAGTGTAACACTAGAGGGAAGTTCAGTGATGTCGAGAAAACCAACTTGTAGAGAAATATATATGCAGAAACGGCTCGTTTGAGTTGAGAAAATATTTTACATAGAAGAGCGAACAACGTTTTGACCTTCTTTCGTCATCGTCAGGTTCACAAAGAAAGAAGTAACTGACCGGAAGCTGACCACATGTTTTAAAGGGGTCGTGTAACTGAGTGTCAGAATATAGAGGGCGGTGTTAGATGTTTGAATATATATTTTATTTATTTTATTATATTAATATTGGTATAAAGGCGTTCCTTTATATTGGTTTATTTTGGGTTTAGGTTGTTGTATAAGTATATTTCTGACATCAGCAGACAAATAACCAACATTTGGCAAAAACTAGTAACAAAATATGACATTCCAGTTAACACCAAATATATTCATAAACCAGGCACAAAACTGAGGTCTATATTATGTAAAAACTACACTGACGAACACCACACCAACATTATTTATAAAATACAATGTGATAACTGCCACGACTTCTATATTGGAGAAACAAGTAGAAAAATGGAAACCAAATTCAAAGAACATAAAAAGTCACCTTCACACGTCTTCGAACACTGCAAGTCAAATAAACACAACATAACCATAGAAAACACTCAAATACTAAATAAAGAAACAGACATAAACAAACGCAAAATTAAAGAAACCTTACTAATACAACTTAAACCCAATATAAACCAATATAAAGGAACGCCTTTATACCTATATTAATATAATAAAATAAATAAATTATATATTCAGACATCTAACACCACCCTCTACATTCCGACACTCAGTTACACGACCCCTTCCAAACATGTGGTCAGCTTCCGGTCAGTTATCTCTTTCTTTGTGAACCTGACGCTGACCAAAGAAAGTCGAAACGTTGTTCGCTCTTCAATGTAAAATATTTTCTCAACCCAAACGAGCCGTTTTTGCATATATATTTCACTAGAGGGAAGGCAGCTAATCATCACCATCCACCTCCAGCTCTTGGACTACTCTTTTACCAATGAACAGTGGGATTGACTGTACGTTGGTAACGCTTCCACGGCTGAAAGGACGAGCATGTTTGGTGTGACGGGGATACTCTTCTGGAACTTGTATCTAAGAAAGGAACTTTTACTAAAATGTTGAAAACCGTATAAAAAACACCCTTTCAGACACATGCATATTTGTATTGTTTTATAGAAAGCTCAGTCTATGATATCTGCCTATTATGTTGGAAACGACCAGCACTAGAGTGGTAGAGTAAAAATAAATTAGTATTTAAGTTGTGAGGTTACTACATTTTTCAGGGGCACTAAAATCATTAGTTGATAATGTAAACATATAAAAAGACATTTGAGGCATAAAAGTAGAGGAAACGTGAGTTTAATTGTAGTTATTGGGGCTTCTTAATGGTGCTTATAAAGCAACGTTACAAATTGTTTTCTTTAGGGAAGTTCATGATTCTCTTTTACAAGTAACTAACTAATACGTCTACAAAACATACTGGTAAAGACGGTACTCATAGAGCTATAAATAAATAAATGTGCTATTGAGACTGGAAATCAGACTGGTTGACGATACTGGCTGGTACTGATAGAAATAATTTAGTGTGATTAACAATAAGAGATAACGACGAATTCATTCAAGACAATAATAACAAATGTGCAGGGCGCTTGACTCGTAATCTGTTAGTCACGAATTCGACTCTCTGTCACACCAAACATGGTCGCCCTTTCAGCCGTGAGGGCGTTATAAAGTGATGGTCAGTCCTACTATTCGTTGGTAAAACAGTAACCCAAGAGTTGACGGTGGGAGGTGATGACTAGCTGCCTTCTATCTAGTCTTACACTGCTAAATTAGGGATGGGTAGCGCAGAGATGTCATTACAACCTCTGTAACAGAAGTACAAAGTAATAAGTAAGGACAACAGAAGGTTGTTGAGGGAATTAAATGGTTTAGCTGGGTTGCTACACCTAAACCATCACATTCACAACCACATCTAGAACATTTCAAGCTTGTTTCGTTGCTACATCTTCATACTATACATTTACAAGTTTACTTCTTTAAGTAGCTCTCATGGTCCCAGGTCAGGTCACGGGTCTGGTCCAGCAACTTAGACCTCGAAAACGGTGCCAAACATCTTCTTTGTGCAAATGAAAACAATCCAAACTTTTCCAGATGACAGTTTGTTTTGTTTTTTTGTCTTTCGCCGACCTGACTGATATAGTAGGTGCTAAAACAGAAAATATACTCTAAAATTCTTTCTGTAGTTTTTACAAGTAGAATGTTAAGTAAGCAGGTACAGCATCTTCAGATTAGCTGGTTATTATCAGAATTTTAATTGCAATTTTAACAAAATTCAGGTCTGCATTTATAGCTGATCTGACTAGTAGAAATAACTTAAATGTGTTGTCTAGTATCAGAAATGTCAGAGTGCTTTAAACGTTATCTAAGCACTAATTCAGTTTTGAAAAGTACGAACTTATGATAAGAGTACAAAATATTCTTTGGTTTTCCAATTCAAATTACTATTAAGTGAGCAAAACATATCACCATTTAGTGCATTAAACCATTTTCATTTTTATCTGTTTTTCTAAACACGTTTTATACAACCAGGTCACAATCGCTTAAGGGTTGAAAACTATAAGAATAGTAATGGTCGATAACAAGATGGATCCTAGTCGCACCATACATGTTCGCCCTTTCAGCTGTAAGGGCGGTATAATGTTATGGTTAATCCCACTATTCGTTGGTAAAAGAGTAGCCCAAGAGTTGGCGGTGGGTGGTGATGAGTAACTGCTTTCTCTCTAGTCTTACTCTGCTAGATTAAGGACAGCTAGCAGAGTAACCCTCGTGTAGCTTTGCGCGAAATCTCAAAACAAATAAACAAACAAGATTGAATTTGTTTTTAGAAAGTTGTGGTTTAGTGTTACAAAAATGAGTTAAACACAAGAAACTACTGACTATTAGTTAATATGATATTAGTTTATATGCTAACAAGAGACGTGAAGAATGACAAGGTAATAAGAATTAAAGCAGTTCTGAAAAAATGCTGGTAATATTGAATATTTTCTTACAAAATGGAAGGTACGAATATGTAGTTAACATAACCTACGATTGTTTTTATAATAGTTTCGTTTGTATGGCCAGAGCCTTTAGTGGATTAATTTGCATTACATTAAAGGTTTCAAGATAGAAATCAAAATTACATTACATGCTTTTCATGAAATCCTATGGACCACACTGTGAATCGAACAGGCATGTACTTAGCATTATCACTAATCATTGTAGCGGGCGTGAACTATTGGTGAAATTCAGTTATTACTGTTACTTAATTGTCAGATAGGCCTGGCATGGCCAAGCGCTTAAGGCATGCAACTCGTAATCCGAGGGTTGCGGGATCGCGCCCGCGTCACGCCAAACATGCTCGCCCTCCCAGCCGTGGGGGCGTTATAATGTGACGGTCAATCCCACTATTCTTTGGTAAAAGAGTAGCCCAAGAGTTGGCGGTGGGTGGTGATGACTAGCTGCCTTCCCTCTAGTCTTACACTGCTAAATTAGGGACGGCTCGGTGCAGTGGGCTAACAACCTACTCACTTAAATACTTGTTGAAGAATCCGCAAGCGATTGCGGCCCTATGTTCCTAGATGGAATCTAATGGTGATAACTAACTGATTAACTAATTGTCAGATGATTTCATATTGGTTGAGGAACAAGTTTGTGTTTTGTGTTTTTTTGTTTAACTAAACAATTAAACAATGAGCTGCACACAGTGTGTATAAAAATCCGAATGTTATAGTTATAAATATTCAGGCTAATGTGGAAGGGTAATAAGGACAAGTACATCACATCTAGTTTACATGTGCATCGGTAGCTATTGCTATGTCTTTAATATTCATTTATTTATTGTTTCTAAATGGTAACTTATGCTATAAGGATCTAATAACGACAGTGAGTCTTGTATTGTTTCATTCTATTTTAATGGCTACTCATATAGAAACAGCACGTAAATGAAGTAATTTCAAAAAAATCCAATCACACTTCTTTTAACAAAAACTTATTGATTTTACTTTAACATATGTATATTATTTGTGCAGTAAATATCAAATAAGAATTATGTGAGTATTGACTGATTAACATTTTTTTTAAACAAAATGTATATAATTATTGTTTCAAGGTAATTTTTCCTACAACCTATCTAATGTTCAATTTGGCAAGCACACTTGTCTATCATAGTTACATTTTTTAAAGTGGAACCAGGGAAACAAATTACATTATGAACATTTATTTAAGTTAGTTCTTTTGTCTTACATAATATCTTTCCATTTTACAGTTCTTAAATGCACAACTTTAGAAAACTTTAAATGTGATAGTTCAACTTTTAAGTATTTTTAGGACTGACTTAAGTGACGATCCACATTTTCTTAATTGCAGTAAAGTTGAATTTCTAATTTTTCTGTGAGTAATCCCCCAAAAAAGATTGTAAAAAAACTTTAATCAGTTTTGGACCTGTGCCAATATCCTCACTTTAGTAAAGTATAGGTTATTTAGAGTAACACAATACCAACAGTAATTCAATAGCTAACGCTAACATATCAACTACATCATTACGTACCTTCGTGCATTCAGAGTTTTTCCTGAATGCAGAAAACTAACATTAAACACTGGTTTGTATTCGACCCATGTAAGCCTTATCAGTACCGTGCTTTTTAAGGTACGACTGCTCCAGTTAAACACAATGAAATGATTAAGGTGAACACATAATGAATCTTCCTTTATCCTACTGCCTATTAATTTTAGGTGTGTTGAACGTGACTTAACATTTATTGTGCTGCACTGTAAATCCAATGGTCAACGGTTCTTGGTCCGTTGCCACAAAAATACACTCTGCACTTTGGAATCTTGACTGAATTACAAGAGTGATGGTAAAAATCTCACTGTTTGATTAATGTAGTCTAACAATTATCTGCGAATGTTGTTAGCAAGCTGCTGTTCTTCTAGTCTGTCAGTTTAAAATTAGGAAAAACTAACAAAACTAGCCCCTATGTAGTTTTGAGTGTATTTCCAGAAGAAATCAGATATTTTAGATATCCAAACTTTTCTAATACATTTAATAATTGGAAACTTTGAAACAAGATATCACAATGTTTAAAAATCCTTTTATTCAAAAGACAGAGCACATAGTAATAAGCATCTTCCAGACTGGCCATACTAATAAATGAAATTATTTTTTATAACTTCATATTCTAAAATAGATAACGAGGAAAGAAGCTATTTTAATGTAACATGTCTATTATATGGAAATTAAAAGAAACACGTGTTTAATATTTATAAGTCCCTCACAACATAGATTTACTTTTGTTAAAAAAATATCATAATTTTGTAGTTACCTAAAGTTATTGCTTGTAACCATTTTTAGTTTTTTAAACCAGATATATCAGATCAGCTTTTGAGGTTTTTTTATCTATAATACAAGTTTTAGAAGAGACTTATTGTGAAATATTTAATTGTGAATAGTTACAGTTGTAACAGTCAATCCTGAGAGTTGGTGAAAAGTGTCCACGTAGGAAGTAGAAGCTATTGACTGGTTGACCCCTCCTATCGTCAGTGGTTCTACATTCAAAATGACTATGTCTACACTTAGTGGCCTCTGGACTTTGGTGTAGATCATGTGTCACATAATATGGAGTTATGGATTAAAATGCCATCTTTAGTCAAACTAACTTATTTCATTTATTCATTTCAGGCTGTGACCTACTACTGCAAGGACTAGCACTCTGCTAAAGACATCCAAGTCTGTCTACCTGCTGCTTTCCTCGGCCATGTGACGCCCTCTTTCTCTATGATATCATCATGTCATTTTCTGTGTGGTCTACCTTTTAATGTCTTTCTTCTACGGGGATAACATTCTGTGATTCTTTTCATTCATCTGTCGTATTTTAATATAGCAATGTGTCTGGCCCATTTCCGTACTGATTCTTCAATATGTTTGGAAATGTCTCTTACCCTGATATTTCTTTTGATCTATAAGTAAAATATTCTATCCTGGCTCTTGACTTGATTTCTAGATTATTTTTTTTCATTGATTTTTGAGTTGCCTGCAGTCTTGAGTTAAGCTGTTTAGTCAGAGCTCAAGTTTGACATCCATATATTAAGGCTGGTTAAACATTGGTCAAATACTTAAGGTTTATTGATAGTTTTTTACCTTGAATAATCTCATTGTATTTCCCATCCAGCTCTTATTCTCATATTTATTTTTTTTTTTGTTGTATTTCTCGTGTAGGTTATTTGTCCGTGGTATTTGTAATTGTTCGCTTTTTCCAGAATTTCATTTTTTCTAATTTAATTTCATGGTTGTAATCTAAGTTTTCTCTAATACTTTGTTTTCCACTTATGATTTTAAGGCCAATTTTGCCCTTTCTTCATTCCACGTGAGGATGACAGTTGGCATGGTCTTAATGGGGGCCCATTGATAATTTTATTCTATGTAAAATTACATCGGATGTAGGGCCCACATAAATTATTAGGCCTTGGACCTACACAACCTTAAATCTGCCACTGACAGTTGGTGACTGTTGACACTTCTGTTATTTCTCATGTGATCTCCCTTGATGACTTCTTCATTTTTGTGATTTTTTTAAAATCTGCAATAATTTCTTTTCTTTTATGTCTTTCCTATTTGACAGTTTTGTTCAGTTTGGAATAGTTTAGCCTAACTCTTGCTGTTTTGTTCAGTTTGGAATAGTTTAGCCTAACTCTTGCTGTTTTGTTCAGTTTAAAATAGTTTACCCTAACTCTTGCTGTTTTGTTCAGTTTAGAATAGTTTATCCTAACTCTTGCTGTTTTGTTCAGTTTAGAATAGTTTAACCTAACTCTTGCTGTTTTGTTCAGTTTGGAATAGTTTATCCTAACTCTTGCTGTTTTGTTCTCTACTCTTTTTAATTCTTTCCTTTTAGTGTCTAGTTTCTCAATGCTCTTGTTTGTATCTGATCTATCTTCCCTGAAATTCGTCACATTATCTTGTACAGTCCTTATTTCGTGCTGCAGGATTATAGTCATAGTTTCTGATGTTGGATGTACCTCACTAAACACTTCAAGTCTGTTTTTCACTTGTAGTTGTACCCTGCTTCTCTCTATCATTTGTATATTTACTTTTAAAGATTTGCTACTCTGGATTCTCTTTACACGTAACAAACCCTTGTCCAAATTCAATTTACCTTTCATCATTCTATGGGCACGTCCAAAGTCTAATTTTGTTATGACCTCTCAGTTCTCAATGCTGTTCCTTGTAAGGTTAGTAAAAAGTCCATTTGGTTCTTTGTGTGTTAGGTATGTTTAAATAAACTACAAAACTCTTCTTTATGTCACGCAATACACGTTAAACTTGCATTAACTTATAGTAATAAGAATATTTGAAATTCAATAACACAAACATGCCAACATTTAACTTTGGATTCATGTGAAAATTAGAAGTACAAGTACTTTAACGATTGTAGCTAATTATGACTTTTCTCATACAGAAGTATGTCCAGTTCTTCTTTGTGTTCTTGTTTTTTAATAATACGAACTATAAGTAAACATAGTGCTGTTTACATTTGCCATAATTATTAATTTGTAGTTTCAAAGTTAAGAACCTGATGTTACGTGTAGTATATATTTTATTTTTAAAACTTCTTTTCATGCATTTGTAACAGTATTAATAATATCTCAACCTATATACTGACAACAGCTCAGCTAAGTACAAATGTCGAACAGTTAAATGTACAATGTATTGATATTAGTTCAACTCTTTTTTGTATATCGACAATAATTCAAGCTTACGTATAAATGCATCGTAACATTTAGAATAAAAGGCTTAGATTGTGGAAAGATTTGATTTTGTTTGAATAATTACTGGGGCTGTAAAATAAGTTAGTATTCAGTTTCTAAACTTTAATCGGTCCCCTGGTGGGAGAGCAGTAGTCTACGCATTTACAACGCTAAAATTATAATTTCGATTCATCTAGGTAGACGCAGCAGATAACCCAATGTGGCATTGCTATAAAAAAAACACTCTCAACTTAAATTGAAGTTTTCATGAAAAAAAAACTCATAATAGTAAAATTTAAGAATTATTTCTAATGCAACAGTTCTATTCATTTTCAAAATAGAAATATATATTTAACTTTGGTATTTTTTCAAAAAATAAAAAATAGACAACTTCTCATGAATGTTCACAGTTTCTTTCATTCTTATAAATGGAAGTTTATACTTGGAATTTAGGTTAATAACTGTTTTTATCCTAATGCTACCCTAAATTAACAGGACATATTTTTCACGTTTAAGAAACGTGAAAAATTAACGGGTATCGATTAGGTTTTTGCTCTGTCATGCTTTGCGAAATTTCATTATCCATTGGTTTGATTTTTGGAATTAACTTCTTTTTTCTTACTCAGCAGTACATTAGATCCTGGAAACGAAGCGTGATATAAACATTTTTATTAAATAACTTCTAACAAGCTACTACTGTATCTCGTGCATTCATAAGAATTTCAGAAAAACCTTTTCAACCTTAGTGTGTGTACGTGTTTTCTTATTGCAAAGATACATCGGGATATCTGCTGAGTTCAGTAAGAGGAATCGAACCCCTGATTTTAGCTCAACCTTAGTGTCGGATGTCTTGAGTTTATCTATACCTGAATCCACGTTGACGTTAAGAAGACTAGGTTTGTTTGTTTTTCTCATTTTTTACGATCTAGTTTTATGTAAAACATTTTTGATATATTATTCCTTTTCTGCTATATAAATATGTCATGTTATAAGCTGATAATTATGAACCCATTATCTGGATGAATAAACATCAACAGTGTAGACAACAAGCAAAATTACTGGAACATTCGAACCTTCAAATTTTTTTGCAACAAGATTTGACAGTGACATTGTTAATAAACAATGGAGTAATAAGAGAAAGTAAAATCAATAAACCATTTTGATTAATTTATTCATGCTTTGATTTTATTCAAGAACGTATTCAATGTCCAAGAATGCCTATACAATTGTTTGGCATGTTGGTATGTTGAATAGCATCAGAATTCTTAAAAGTTCTCGATTTACACCGAACTCCACTGATGTTTCTTTAAAAGATACGAAGCTATACAATTTTTGTTTCTTTTCATGCGTTTATTCTTCAAACATAGCAAACTTAATGTGTTATTTCAGTTTTAGTAATTTTGCTAAATGAGATTAAAGTTCTAAGACGAATTAAAGAAACAAACAAAAAAACGATCTCGTGCACATTCGTGTTTGATTTATCGACGTTTTATATACTTTTAGAAAGCAGAATCTTTCGATCCTTTGAAAATGTGCCTAACAAATAACAAGCAGACCAGACAGTATAATGGTATTTTTTCTCTGTTTTGTCGTATTGCGTTTTATTTAGGAGTACTTTATAGCACTTGGATTGTATAATATTTCACACAACTTTAAATTTCCGTACAACATTTTTCTAAATCAATAACCCTTGTGTTATCTTCTCTTTTTGGACACTTTACAGGATATTACGAGAAATTTTGATTCTAAATCTCCAAAATATTTACATGCGTAATGCGCATTAATTCGTGGATTGTTTTACAAACATGAACATTTTTAATAAGATATTTAAAAAAATATTACATTTATTCGCATTGTTCCATACCATATTTTATAAGACAACAAACAAGTGTATTTGTGTGTGTTTATCTTATAGCACAGCCACATCAGCCTATCTGCTAAGTCCACCGAAGAGAATCGAGCCCCTGATTTTAGCGTTATAAATCCTTAGACTTACTGCTGTAGCAGCAGGGGACAGGTAACAAACAATATGAATACAATATGCCATCAATCCTAGGTAACATTATTTAATAATTATGATGATATTCCTATCACTCTGACATCATTTCGAGCTTGAGGACAGCCGTAATTATCCAAAACAACATGATACAATTAAGTGCACATAGCTGTGATTATCCAACATAACATGATACAAGTAAACACACTTGGCCGTAATTATTCAACACGAATTGATACAAGTGAGTGCACTTGGGCGTAATTATCTAACACAACATTATACAAGTTAGTACAATCACTGTGGTTAATGAGTGAAAGTTTAATGTCAGTCTAGTAATATGATGAATTTCGCAGCAGAGAATTAATGGATAATGCCAGTGGGATAATCGGATAAACTTCGATTCGGTAGATTAAAATGTTAATTTCAGAATGATAATCCAGAAGAAACAACCTCGGGGGAAGGGATGATGCATTAACATCATTATGATAACATCACAAACTACAAAACTTGTGTAGTAATATGAATAACTTTAAGCCGTTAAGTTTACCAGGATAATTTACCTTTAAAATATAGAAATCAAGTTATCGTTTTAATCGAAAAATACAGCAAGTGAAAAAGATGAATAATGACATAATCAATAGCAGATAAACAATAGTTTTTAACATGCATTTGTTGCTTCTATTCACATCGTATTTTAAAGAAAGATAATAGCTGAGCCCAGGAAGATTCTTGCTGAGATTGTACAATAGAATACCATCTTCAACTAAGTACATGTTTACTGATGAGATTTGGTTCATTCTGTAGATAATTCTGACACGGATGTGTCCAACGGACAGTTTTAAAACCAAATAACAGGTAGCGAGAAGAAACTATGCAACTTTTAAATTTTTATTAAGAATTATTAGAACATAATCTTTAAATTCCTAGAAGTGTTTGATTAGAGTAATGTAAAACATATAAGTATAAACTATGTAAAGTTGGAATCAAGTTTTATTGTTCATTCTGGCGGGAGAAACGTTGGAAGAGCAATTGTAAATTAAATTTTATTCTACCGCCAGGATTCACATTTCCTACGATTTTTTTTCTTTCATCATCAGCGAGAAAGATTCAACTGATTCCATTTGTAATTTCGGCCTCTTCTATCAACAGAAAAATCGCTAACTTGTGGGTCCAGCTCTTACTGCCATTTACTAGTGACGTTAACTTTGATAGATGAGACAATATCACGTGTACCAGCTGTAAGCTTGGTCGTCTTGCAGTTCCCTTTATAGATTTAGCTCTATCTATCAATCTATCAACACTTATATCCATCCGGTAAGCAAAAGGTAAGGCCCACAAATGATACATATTATGAGTTTTAGGTAAAGTATCTAAAGAAAGAAGAGAAAGTATGGTAAAATCTTCGTTTCAATGGGTGTTCCATTTCAAAGGTTTGCTTTCATTTTACGTATGATTTATAGGACTGTGTTTCAGTTACCTAATCATTGAAGTAATTCGAAAAATTAATGTAGAAAACGTTTGATTGTTTTCTATAAGAAATGTCATTAAGGCTTAAAAGATTTAGTAGACGAAAATCAAGTCTTGGTAAGAAAAATAATAAATATAATTAACGGAATTAGACAGAGTATACGTGTTAAATAAACGTATATGAAATAGGTAAAAATTTCTATTTCGGAACGAAAATTATGAGAAAATCTTGAGCATACTAATCTACTAAAGCAGCTCAGACAGAAAGAAAGAGCGTTTCGAAACACCTTAAGATCGATCTGACGACGAGAAACGGAAAGCTTTCGAAAGTCACTCCTTTTACCTGATATAAGATTATAGAGTAGTTTTCCAAGACTATCTCTACAGTTGTCTCTCTAAACTAAGCAGCGGCTGCCTATTTTACACACGGTTTTTCTTCAAAGAGAAATCTTTACTTTTTGTTCCTTTTCTCATTTAAATAGGCTTATTCCACAACTAGCTTGAAAAAAATCGAATAAAATGTTATATATTTAAATTCTGTTTAAATTAGAAAAAATATATAAAAAAATGTATATTCTATTGTAAGAAAGTAATTCGTGAATCGCAGATGACCAGTTTTGAAAGAAATTTCTTTATCTTTATCGATATGCATACTCAATAAATTAAGTTTATATGGAAGCTATTATAAATGTAAATAAACCGAAAAAGAAATTACATAGATTTATAGTGTTCAAAAATAAGGAATTTCGTTCAGTTGAAAACTGCAAATATCAGGTGTTCCAGGATTACACTTCGTATGTTGGATTGGAGTGATTTTCTTACAGAGAATAAGCAAATCAGAGAAAGGTTTTCTTACTTTCTTATAATAGACAGAAACCGAGTATGTTGCCCAAGTTGAGTGAGAGAAACACGTAAAAAAGGGCAAATGGTGGTTTCATTCTAGTCTGTTCTTCAAATTAATGCGCTATAACGTAAATTCGAATGGTCTAAATGAAAGGTGTGAACTTTACATGTAAAGTGTGAAAGATCTAAAATTTACGTGATGATGATTTTTGTTAAAGAATTAAAGTAGTTTCAAATACGGTAAAATAATGTAAAAACAATCTATCAGTGACGTTAGACTAATACGAAAATCTCTCAAGTTTAACTGCAGTAGTCTGGTTACTTTGTTTGTAATTCAGTTTACTTGTTTAACATTGTTTTCTGCTGAACATTCTGAAAATTTATCTATAAAAAGTCGTGATCATATATCACCACTCAGTTGTGCTGACTTTATCTCTGGAACGTTCGGTCTGAATTAAAGTGACAACTCTGTATTAAGAATTCGCATAAACCTTCTTTATTGACAAAATTAACACATGTTTACTTTAAACTAGCAGATGAAGTATATTTATTTTCATTCCAAATAGTTTATTTAGCAATGTATTTGAAATAATTTCTCCAGAATCTATATCCATGTTTCTCTTGTAAAATAACGGTCACTAAAGAATATAAAACCTGTATGACCAGTTACAAACATTTTTCCTTAGGAAATATACAATCCCCAGGTGGGTGCGTGTAGTTATCTCTGACCCACAGTAAAAGTTGATAATGTAAACTTTATGACACATGTAATTAGGGTTATTTAATATTCTCAAATGACAGCACTGTTTCCTCTTGTCAATTAAGGGTAAATCACAACGGTTCGATAACAGCAAAATAAGATTAATCACAATACTATAAAATAACTAAGCTTAAACTATTATTTTTGACTGCAGTTTATTGCGAAAATTTCTATTAACGAATTATATCTTTTTAAAGCTAAGTTCTGGAGGTATAGGTCGTTATTTTATTCACTGTAATAGAAAAAACTTTATGACATTTATATCTGTTGAAATAACAGTTTCGAACGTTACGCTTCCCGCTGGTACAACGGTAAGTCCATGGATTTATAAGCTCTTATCATCGGGTTCGATTCACCTGCCTAGAATTAGCACATAATGTGATGTGGCTTGGCTATCAGACAACACAACTCAAAATCTGTCTTTCTTTTGAGTTTATTAGTGTAATGTGTTAGAAAATATATTTCAAACAAAATAGCTTTGAATACTTTTAGACAAGTCTGACTGAACTATTTTTTAGAAGTCGTACGCAATTTATTGATAAAAAATAAATATTATTTCTGCGTCTCTCAATCATTTGATTCGATATAAAACTTATTCTTATTGCTAGGTTTTTTCAAGGAACTAACCAAAAATAAAAATTCTAAGATGTAGATTTTTATAGGAAATCCATAATAGACAAAAATTAACACTAAAACTTTATTTTTATAGCCAAAATCAGTGTACAACAACCATATTCAAAGGTAACGCGCTATTTTAGACTTTATTATGAAATATCTAGTTATAAAATATTTGTATATGACATGGTAATAAACTGGGTAAAGTAGGTTACAAAATGGTGTTTTTTCAAGATTTCATGTGTTTTACCAAAAGGTTCAAAGGGGCCATTTAAAAATATTGTTGTGAACATCTCAAATCGGTCGTAATGTTGTTTAGAAAAGCTTTAAGTAATTCATTATTATTTTATTTACAAATTTACTTTTAAAAGAAAAACATTAATTTTCATTTCAAGTGCGATTACTGAAAAGGGAATATTTTGCGAACGTACTGTTTTTTCCTAGTTTAAAATATTATTTTTATTTCCACTTAACGTCACTTGAAGGAAGAGACTACATACATTCATTCTTGGTTTTGGTCCTTATAGACAATATACATTTATTTTATACCAGAGCAAACATATTAAGTCACTTTTATTTAATGCACCATATATAGAAAATTATCGGCTCATCATACTATCTCAGTGTAGGATTTTCATACTAGGAATTGTTTGTTTATTTGTTTTTTGAATTTCGCGCAAAGCTACTCAAGGGCTATCTGCGCTAGCCGTCCCTAATTTAGCAGTGTAAGACTAGAGGGAAGGCAGTTAGTTATCACCCCACACCGCCAACTCTTGAGCTATTCTTTTACCAACGAATAGTGGGATTGACCGTAACATTATAACACTCCTACGGCTGAAAGGACGAACATGTGTGATGCGACTGGGTTTTGAACCCGCGACCGTCAGCTGACGAGTCGAAAGCCTTAACCCACCTGGTCATGCCGGACCTGCTATGAATTGTGTCATTATTTATTATTTCTTTCACACAGTGTGATTAACTTAAACAACTAGTATTTAATGATCTATTTACTGTTCATATTTTTAGCCAACTTGTACAGAATATTTAGTATTTTGTAAATGGCCGAAATAATATGAAAAGACTTCGCAGTTTAAGGTTTTAAGATAAATCTAGTTAAATATGAAATACGGACTTCAAAGAAAAAGGAAATTTCGGTGAAAGAAAATATTACACAAACAAGTCCAACGATTATATAAACCTTTGATTTGACGTGCTATCAGTAAAACCGTTAGTGATAAGTTCTGTATGTTACGTATTAATATTTATCCCGGACGAATCTCCGATTTAATATGTTACGTACATGACGTATTACGGTTTCAAGTAGCCGGAAATTTGAATTTAGAAGCTAATTAAATGTTAATATGCATTAATATTATGATAGTTGCCAATAACATTGATATACACAATTTACTTTACTAACACAAATATATTTTAATATACAAACAACAATGCAATGCATAATAATGGTTATTACAAGTAGTTTTAACAAATATTTGTTTTTTATACAAGAGTTTTACAAGCTTACAAACTATACTGAGTCTTCTGCCTGGTCTAGAACTGAATATTTTATCGATGGTCCACGTTCACGACGAGCAAATTAATTCTGAGATGGTATTGTTACACCTCTCACCGGCTACAAGTTCACTTCTTTTAGCTGCTAATTAGCTTGAAGCACCCGTAGGATTTCACTGAAGTTAAACGGTTTAAAATGTTCGAAATTTATAAAAGATCCTGGTCAGATTCTGTAGTTTTCCGGTTAATAAGCGTTAATCACAATTAGAACTTCAGAAGCTTATAGTATACTGACTGTAGCTTACAACGAATAATATCTGTCTCTCGGCGTTTCGATTTATACCAATCACGCAATATTCAAGAATATTCAACAATGTTCTGAAAGACTCGGGCGTTTACGTAAAACAAGTATTGTTGATTCTTACTCGTCAGAATCTTCTATAAAATTAGAGAGTAGGCGGGACTTACACAATACACATCTAACAACATAAATCACATCCATCAAATTGAAACAAGCTTAGGTATTAAAATAAACGTAAGAAGATCAATCCCTTACATGTACACTATACCCCATCAGTGGTACAAAGGTATGTCTGTGGACATACAATGTTAGAATGCAGGTTTTGATAGTCGTTTTGGGTAAAGCAGAGATGGTTTATTGTGTAGCTTCTGTTGCATATTACGATTTACCCCAGATGAACCTTCAGTTTATTATGTTACATGTTACGACTGGAAATAGCCTAAAGTTGAGTCAAATTGTAATTTTGATTTAGAAGTTAATTAAATGTCGTTATGTATTAACTTTATGATGTTTGCCAGCAGGATTGATATACAGAATTTTTTCTTTATATAAATATATTTTATTGTACAAAGGTGGGCTTAGGCGTGCGACTCGTAATCTGAGGGTCGCGGATTCGCATCCCCGTCACACTAAACATGCTTGCCTTTTCAGCCGTGGGGGCGTTATAATGTGACGGTCAATCCCACTATTCGTTGGTAAAAAGAGTAGCCCAAGAGTTGGCGGTGGGTGGTGATGACTAGCTGCCTTCCCTCTAATCTTACACTGCCAAATTAGGGACGGCTAGCGCAGATAGTCCTCGAGTAGCTTTGCGCGAAATTAAAAAAACAAACAAACAAATACAAATGTTTTACAAACAATATTGAGGCTTTTATCCGATCGTGAATTTCCTTGGTGTTTATAGACGTTCTTGTAGTTTCCCGATTAAGAAATTTTGATTGCAGTTACAGCTTCCGAGGTTTATAGTGCACCAATTGTATGAAACCAACAACATATATTGTCTCTCCGCGCTGGTTACCTTTTAAAACTTGAGAGGAGAGTTTCTAAAAGTTTCAGTTAAGGCTCAACAATACTGGAAATCATCATTATTTATATACACGTACACATTGTTGATTCTTACACTCGAGAATCTCCTGCAGTTTTACTGAATATGGGGGAATTTCTCGATACACATTTAACAATATAAATTACTACATTTCTAAATATATATCTTAACTGAAACAAACATCCATACTAAAATAAACATATAATAATAAATCTGTCACTTTTTGTACCTAATTATAAACATAAAGTCAGGCCTCATTACACGCTTTTTTTTTATAACCATTGCATAGCGGTTCTAGAATGGCTCTGAGTTTTTGAAGTGCAAACGTTTAGCTCATAGCTCCGTTATCTCTTGACTGATTGGAAATCTAATTACAGTTTGGACTCAAAAGGTTAAGCCAGGTCTCATAAATTAACTTACTCTAGTCCTATTTAAAATAATTCATGATTTTCTGTTATCTTTTCTGATGAGAGGTTAGACGAATGTGCCACGAAGTTAACATTATTTTCCTAGTGTATCGTGAGCACAAACAGTTTGGGACCCACCGCAGACTAGTTGATAGATAATTAAAATTTGAAACTGAGTTTAACAAAACACGCAAGTAAAAAAGGCAGACTTCACATATTGAAGTGCAGTGTTGTATTACACTGTTTTTTTTCTTTGAGTTCTTGATACGAATCTCATCAAAGAAATGCATTGTGATGTGATCTAAATAATGTTAACCACTAGGAGTTTCTTCACTTGTTTTCATTGTAACCCTCATGTGCTGTTTTTAGGGCAGATGGGTTTGACCGCAGTACTTAAGAATATTCGGTAGAGACGAAGCGTTTGGAAGAGTACAAAAATCTCACAAATTCTGGAACGATCTATTGCAGTTGGAGAATCTATGCAGTAGAGCTATTAACGAATTCTAATAAAAACATAAACTAGCTATATAGACGATAATAAAAACTCAACTTATTAATTAGTGGAGCCAATACTATAACAAACTGATCAGAAACGTTTCGTGTCATAAATGTGTTATTTACAAGATTAGGCCAAATAAGCAAGAAACTCTGGTTCCGTGCCCAATTTTACTGACAATGAATTAGTTGTATTCTATGAAGTCAATACCTGGTTTTTGTGTCCTTGTAAGCAGGATATACCTCATTTAAACAACTTTAACTGTCCAAAATTTACATGCAAACTCACAGAAAGTAGCTTGTAAAATACATTGATATGTGTCAATAGTTCATTTATTTTCTTGTAGTTTGTACACGAAAAGGTATACAGTGGGCTAACTGTGCTCTTCCAATCAACAGTATTGAAACCCAATTTCTATCGTTGTAAGTCCGCAGTCATACCTTCTGCTACTGGGTGTCCCTAGTATATCGATAGTCTTCAGTTTGATATAACACATAAAATGTTTAAATACCAAATCGCATTATGTTTTTATAACTGTTAATGTTTTCTAACAAATAGACACTTATTTAAATAAAAGTTATTTCAAGTCGCATGGGGCGATTGCTATGAACAGAGAAAGTCTTATTGGCACGTCATGCAACACTTAATTTGGTGCCTGGTCGTGCGATTCTTCAGCGAAACGAATAATATTGTTTCGATTACTTTAAGAAACAACAATTGCTCTTTGATTGAAATGCTTGGTAAACAATACAAGAACAAATCTTTACAACGAACTGTTATACAGATCAGCGTTGTAACCTCTTTCTTTATCCAGTTTATTTAAGAAGGGTCTGAAGAATACAAATAAGTTTAATTTTCATTCACGTTGTTAAACACAACAGAAACAAATGTTCTTTCAGTTACAATCAAACTTACGTAATATAGACTGGATATTATTCGATTATTTTCAAGTTAAAGCTTATCAATCACAGTGAAACCTATATGGATATTACTCTTTTAGTTTCAATTTGAAGCTTATTCAATTACAATGAAACTTACATGATATAGACTAAATATTATTCTCTTTAATTAAATTTGAAGCTTATTCAATTGAATGAAACTTGCAACATATAGACTGGATATTATTCTCTTACTTTCAGTTTGAAGCTTAGTTAAGCTAGAATACAAGTCTAATCTGTTTATTAAGGTATTATCTAGGGAAAGTTATGTGGAATCGATAGTATTTCTATAATAAATTAGAATTAGATCGGCATATTTAAAGCCTGTTTTTCTTTACCGACACTGTTCCTATAATTGAATTAAAATGTTTTTGAAAGTTTCTGAAAAATAAAACTAAGTATTAGTTCGTTCAACATGTTGATAATCGGTATGATATATCAATGAATGTTTATAATGTAATGATAGGAATGCATTTTTTATAATTTAGTAATAATACACTAAAAACACTCTGTGCCATTATATCATATTTGTTGTTACGCATGAAGGTACACAATGGGTTACCTGTGTTTAGCCCACTGCAGGTGTGAAAATCCAATTTTTAGAGTTATAAGTGCTCAAAATTATCGTTGAACTACCGAGGACTCACTAAAATTACACTTGGCTATTTTATCTTACATCAATTCAGCTTGAAGCACCGTATGCATGTATACATGTGTTTACAGCTAATTCTCTTACAGTTCTGGTGCTAGAAAAACCAAACTTGACAAGAATACTCTGGATAAACTGCGGTTTATTTATTTATCTGGCTGGCATAGCCCCTTACCAAGGACTGCCTAAGCTCGAACGATATGCCATTCATGGGACCCCTCCCATAAGTAACTTTTCGGGGTCTTGTGGACGCTGTATTTAACTTAGTATCTCTGTATCTTTGTCTAACTAACTACTTTCATAGTTCTGGTGCTAGTAGGGCTATATTTAGCAGGCATATTTAGGGTGGCCTGTGAGGTGACCTTAGCTACATAGCGTAGCTCTCATGCTAACGGATAACAAGATGCGCTCTGAAGGCCTATTAGGCGTTGTTACATATTATAATTTATTTCGGACAAGTTTGTTTGCTAGTTTGTAATAAGGCACAAAGCTACACAGTGGACTAGCTGTGCTCTTCCCACCAGAGGTATTGATACCCGGCTTATGATTGTCGAATTCCACAGATATACCGCTGTTTCAGTGAGGAACATCTCGGACATTTCTCCGATTTATTATGTTACGAATATATTACGATTTCAAATAGTCGGAAATTGTAATTTTAATTTAGATGTTAATTAAATGTTAATACGTATCAAATGTATGATTGATACACACAATTCTGTTTCTTAATACAAATATATTGTAATATACAAACAACAACACAATTTGTAATAACAGTTATTACAAATAGTTATTTATGTAAAAACATTTTACAAACTCACAAACAATATTCAGGCTTCTATCTGGTCTGGAACTGAATAGTTTATAAACGGTCCAGGTCCACGAAGCGCAAATTACTTTTATGTTGATACACAGATACACTTGACGAGAATGCTAACTAGCTCTATTCCTCACACGTGAGGTTTTTTTTTCTCCTGAAGTTATACGATGGCTTCGTAGAAATACTAACATCCAAAGTTAATTCTCTGAAGATGAACGGTTCATAATGTTCCAGATCTATAAGCGTTTCTGGTCAAATATCTGTAGTTTTGCGATTAATAAACGTTAATCACAATTATAGCTTCAGAGGCTTATAATGTACTGACTGTAGTTGACTAACAAACAATATTCTATTACTGTCTCCGCTTCTTGCCATAGGTAGCTTTTATACTCAGACGAAATTCTCGAACATTCAACATTATTCAAAGATACGGTAGCGTTTTCATAAAACATATAGCCCCCCCAGTGGCTCAGCGGTATGTCTGCGGACTTACAACACTAGAAACCGGGTTTCGATACCCGTAGTGGGCAGAGCACAGATAGCCCATTGTGTAGCTTTGTGCTTAATTCAAAACAACACTCTGATGATTCAATCAATATCGACGAACAAAAAAAAAAAAAAGTCTGATATTATGGGCCTGGCATGGCCTAGCGCGTTAAGGCGTGCGCTTCGTAATCTGAGGGTCGCGGGTTCGCGCCCGAGTCGCACAAACATGCTCGCCCTCCCAGCCGTGGGGGCGTTATAATGTGCGGTCAATCCCACTATTCGTTGGTAAAAGAGTAGCCCAAGAGTTGGCGGTGGGTGGTGATGACTAGCTAGCTGCCTTCCCTCTAGTCTTACACTGCTAAATTAGGGACGGCTAGCACAGATAGCCCTCGAATAGCTTTGTGCGAAATTCAAAAAACAAACAAACATAAAACATATATTGTTATTTCTTACTCTTGTGAATCTACTACAAATTTAGAGAACAGGAGGGACTTTCGCAATACACATCCGACAATATACATCTCATACGTCAAACTGAAACAAACACAAATATTAAAATAAATGTATGACAGTAAATCCGTTACAGCCATAATGACAGTTGTATGGTATGTTTATAGGATCGCTAAACCACAATCTGCCCTCGGATTCTGTGTTACTGGTTTTTCTCATGGTACAGAGGCATCATGTTGGAAGGTTCATTCATAGTTCCCCCTCAAGCACACACTCAAAAGTTAATTTTAATTCCAATTTAAAGGTGGAATGGTAGAGATTCTGTTGGGTAATAAAATCGAATTGGATATACGTGCGCTCCACATTTGATATTGCTGGCGCACAACAATTTAGCTAGTAAGAAGGTATCATAGATTAATTTACTCTAATCTTACCTAAAATAATTTCAAGTGCAGTGGCTA
Organism: Tachypleus tridentatus; assembly: GCF_004210375.1. Taxonomy (NCBI): domain Eukaryota; kingdom Metazoa; phylum Arthropoda; class Merostomata; order Xiphosura; family Limulidae; genus Tachypleus; species Tachypleus tridentatus. Next base: position 76,935,543 of record NC_134834.1, on the reverse strand, counting down.
CTGAGAATTCCCTCTCTCTTGGGCTAGGTTATCGAAGTGAATAGTGACAGTAGAGGAGCTTGATGCCACACCGCGACCTCTATGAACTATGAAGAGAACTTTGACTTTCAATGCGGAGTCTGATATTTTTATTGTAGTAAGAAACGATTAAGATTGTCCTGTGGAAACAGAACTGGAAATAATTCCAACTTAGATCCCTTCTTTTGTTCTAGTTCTAAGTTTTAGTCTTACAAACTGTTGTTTTTTATTGATACTTAAAATAAAATTTGTCCCATATAACTATTTCTAAAATATATTTCATGATGTTTTGATCTTAGATCTCTCTCATGAAACCAGTTAGTAAACAAATTAGTGGACATTTTTTAAAATATAATGTCGGCCACTGTAAGTTTACTGACTTGCGATGTCAAAATACGTGTTTCCATTATATAGCTCAGCGATGAATCAAAGAAACATACAGTTTTTGCTGATCGTTATTCTTTGAATAGGGTACATAACTCCGGGTGTGGCTAATAATTATGCTTGAGTATTTGTTTGTTTGTAGCTAAGCACAAAGTTAAACAATGGGCTATCTGTACTCAGCCCGAAACGGGTATCGAAACCCAGTTTTCAGCGTTGTAAGTCCGCAGACAAACTGCTGTTCCTCTGATGGCCATGATCAAGTAACATAAACCACTATGTAACTAACTATTATTTGTTATTAAGCAGTACACATCTTGTGGCTAACTACTATTGTTCAAACAATATACAATTGTGTTTTAGTATATAGCTAATTAACCGTATTAAAATTAGTTCATGTCTGTAGTAGGAAGCTCCAAAGTACTTTATCCCTGTGTAGTAGTGAATAGATAATGGCAAAACTTCACAATATATTGTCCATGCTCTGTCCCCCACAGAGAATCACTTACCACTGACTCACTGATGGTCTCAACGACCGCTAATTTTTGTTTGGCTCAAGCATTTTCCAGCTCAGATACTGTGCAGTGACGAGATTTTAACCAACATCAGTAAGGTTGATACCAACCAAACACTTCACATCTCGATGATCGATGACAGAGTTTTCTATTTCTGAAGTGCTCAAAATACCTTCTTTTTAATATTAAGGGTCGTGACATTTTTGTAAAGTGGTTAAACGCAAAATACTTAAAATTCAGAATTTTCGTTTAAAAATAATTTAAACGAATCGGTGCGATCTATTTTATGTTTTGATGTGCAGTTCCAATTTATCAACCGTGTTGTACGTGATACACTACAATTTGGTTACAAACATAATTCTTTTATGAAATGTATCAGTGATAACAGATACTTAGCGTCAAAAAAGTAATAGATAAAATGAGTAAAACATGTTTTACAAATACTAGTCATATATTATCGAAAACTGAATTGACGACAATCATATTTTATAGTTTTGTATATAATCTAAATAAGCTTTATTTTAGGGTTTGTAAGGATGTGTATAGTCCCCCAGTGGCACAAGGGTAAGTCTGCAGACTTACACTGTTAAAACCTGGTTTCGATACCTGTGGTTGGCACAGCATAAAAAAAATCGTTGTGTAGCTTTGTGCTTAATTATAAATGAACAAATGATTTGTATATATATTCAATATATATATATTATAATCTCGACAACTTCTTTATAAAATGTTTTATATTTCTTAATATTGCAGTCTTATAACCTAATTAGTTAGTTGGTTTATCGTCTCTCGTAGACGCGTTTGATGTAACAGAAAAAGTACTTGAATATAGGTTTCTATCATGTATTTATTTTATTGTTGTAATTCTTCGAAACCCAAGCACGTTCTGGTTAGATAATATTTTTGCTATAATTTTTCAAGTTACAGTGCACGTAGAAGGTTAAAATAATGTAGCCTCGTGCACAGATCAGTTTCTGATGGAGGAAGGTGAGGTCCACTGTATTTCGTAGGGTTAATCCGCATTTTGTAGTAGAGCGAAGATCACATTACATTCCTACAGGAGGCGTTTGTCGTAGTTTATTCTTCCTACAAACATTGGTAACAAACACAAAGTAATAAAGTTTATAATAATGAGACGCTCAGTAAAAAAAAAAAAAATGACAAAATTACTTTAGTAGCAGGATCGTTTTATTTAGCGATGAAAATTGTAATTCCTATGACAACTGAACAACTCGTCTTTGAACCCATTTTTGTTGTTACAATGTTGATAGCTTGTTTTTCTTTTCGCGATATTTTGTTTTTAAACCATTGCATATTATCGATTTGACTTAAGATATAGAGCCCAATAACATTTAAATATGTGTATTACGACCAAAAAACAACCTGTTTGTTTTTAAATTTCGCGCAAAGCTACATGAGGACTATCTGCACTGGCCGTCCATTATTTTGCAGTGTGAGACTAGAGGGAAGGCAGGTTGTTATCACCACCCACCGCCAACTCTTGGGCTACTCCTTTACCAACGAATAGTGGGATTGACCGTCACATTATAACGCCTCCACGGCTGAAAGGGCAGGCATGTTTGGTGTGATGAAGATTCGAACCTGCGACCCTCATATTACGAGTCAAGCGCCTTAACCTCCTGGCCATATCAGGGACAAAAACAACCTGCAAAACACATTGTGTTCTTAACAGAAGTAACAGTAATTTCCCACCTTCTGTAGCTCAGACTATCACATATTTTCAGTGTACTTTTGTGGACCTTTACGTCACGTACACAATTACAAAGAAATACATTAAGAGATACTTGTGATGTAACATCTGCAGTATTTCTTTTTTCCTTCGCACCAGAATACTTTATTTGATGGATAAAAATAATTAGTTTTTGTAGATTTGTTCTTTCAAATTTAATACATTAATTGATATTTACAACCTACATTTCGGGGTCTCATTTAGAATAAATACAGGCTACACGTGCAAAGTCGTTCAACAAAATCTGCTCAAAAAACAAATCACATCTACGTAAAAAGTCACGTGAGATATCGGTCGAACATTCGTATTACAGTTTCACTTAAAGAGTTAAAGCGAACTTTTAGTTTTATGTTATTCGGATCAGGCCCGGCATGGCCAAGCGCGTTAAGGCGTGCGACTCGTAATCCGAGGGTCGCGGGTTCGCATCCCCGTCGCGCCAAACATGCTCGCCCTTTCAGCCGTGGGGGCGTTATAATGTGACGGTCAATCCCACTATTCGTTGGTAAAAGAGTAGTTCAAGAGTTGGCGATGGGTGGTGATGACTAGCTGCCTTCCCTCTAGTCTTACACTGCAAAATTAGGGACAGCTAGCACAGATAGCCCTCGAGTAGCTTGGGGCGAAATTCTAAAACAAGCAAACAAATATTTGGATCAAAGACAACTAATTTAGGGCAGCAAAACTATAAGGTCAAAAGATTTGCAGATACATAAATGTTGATTAGGCCAAGCAAACTAGATAAGCAGTTTCTAGCTCAAGTTTTCAGAAGAATCATATTGGTGAAAGGTTATTACTGATTATTCACTGCCAACCTTTTTAGTATAAATCTACTAAATATTTTGAGATTATACCAATTAAAGAGACTTTAGCGTAAGTTGTTATTAACTTAAACAGTTAACGTAAGTAATAATGTTTGATATAGCAGTACCGATTACATGGGAACAATAACAAGAAATTGTCAGTCTCAATTCCGTGGTATTAGTATAAAGGACGCTGTAAACACTGTTTTAGAGAGGAAAACTACCATCGTATATTTTAAAGAATCTGATTAGTTCTGCAAAGTAAAAACCTGTTCCTTATAATAATAGGGTTGCGATCTTAAAGCTAATGTTGGTTACTATCGAATAGAACTTTCTTGTTTGGTGTTGTTTATTGGCCAGGATTGACGAAAACCCATGATATCTGATCATACCTTGGGTATGAGAAAAGATGCGGACACAAAATGATTGAGCCTGCAACTGAAAGATTTTTTTTTAATTTCGCACAAAGCTACTCGAGGGCTATCTGTGCTAGCCGTCCCTAATTTAACAGTGTAAGACTAGAGGGAAGGCAGCTAGTCATCACCACCCACCGCCAACTCTTGGGCTACTCTTTTACCAACGAATAGTGGGATTGACTGTCACATTATAACGCCCCCACGGCTGGGAGGGCGAGCATGTTTGGCGCGATCGGGATGCGAACCCGCGACCCTCAGAGTCACACGCCTTAACACGCTTGGCCATGCCGGGCCACGACTGAAAGAAGGAAGTCAAAATTGGCGGCTGAACTGGCAGCTACACTTATGACATCGATAAGATTTTTTACAGCAAATATTCATTCATTAGTTATCTAGTTCGCGTATTTTGTTTTACCCACCATCATACCAAAGTTCAACTAATAGACTAGAGGGCAGGTATCTATTCAACAGCTCTGACGCTACTCTTGTATGGCTGAATAGTAGGATTTGATCGACTGTCTCATATTTACTGTCTCAAAGTGCGGAGCGTGTTTTTGCAGCAACAGGAGTCGAGTGCCAAAGAAAAGTATTCGGATCTTGATTTCATAGCGCGTATGAAATAACCAAACGACCGCGTCTGACCCAGATTTCTGCACTGAAAATTCTAAAAAAAAAAACCAGGTAAAGTAACCTGAATATTATCATGTTAAAAAAAGGAAGTTGTATTATAGAATAACACATGAATATCTTAACTGCTTCTAGTTTTATTCTTGAATACACTCTACGACCATGGAATTTTCAAATTCAGGTCGTTATTGTGCTTTTTAAAACAGACAACACAGATTCAAGATAACAGCTAATTACAAATAAAAATTAATCTGAGCATACTGTTGTATGTAATAACTGGCCCGGCATGGCCAGGGGGGGGTGAAGGCGTTCGACTCATCATCTGAGGGTCGCGGGTTCGAATCCCCGTCGCACCAAACATGCTCGCCTTTCAGCCATGGGGGCGTTATAATATGACGGTCAAGCCCACTATTCGTTGGTAAAAGAGTAGCTCAAGAGTTGGCGGTGGATGGTGATGACTAGTTGTTTTCCCTCTAGTCTCACACTGCTAAATTAGGGACGGCTAGCGCAGATAGCCCTCGTGTAGCTTTGCGCGAAATTCCAAAAAAGTATTTGTAGTAATAAGACAAACTCATTTGGGTAGTATTAATGAATAATTAAATCACACGTGACTTGTATAAAATGTTATTATAATGTTAGACAATATAGTTAAATTATCTACAAAACATTTACAAAGTACATGGAGAAAACAACTGAAACCATGGATGACAAATGTGTTCTAAAGATGGGTGGTATGGATATTAAAACTTTAATTAAAACAAAGTACAGAACAACGTTTTGACTTTCTTAGGTCATCTTTAGGTTAACAAAGAGTTTGCAAACGTATCAAATAATCATTATTACCGCACAACATATCTGACCACTCTAGGTTCTCGACATATTTTCTGAAAACGTTAACCATAGTTAATTAAGTGAATTATTCTTTATCTGCTGTTTGAGGCACAAGTATTAAAGGATTACAAATACTTGAAGAATGTTTCTGTGCATAAAGAAATCATCAGTTTTACGGTAAGCATGAGATAAAGAAACCTAATTTATTTAAGCAGCTTGCTGCAACAAACAAGGAGTTTGATAAAACTTATTCATAACAAAGAATTAATTTGTTGTTTAAATTAGCGCTTTGGAACCTCGGAATTGAGTTGTAGAAATGATTAAAGATGTTTTGTTATTAGAAGACGTTAACGTTGGTAAATTATCTTGAGCAAGCTTGTGACACTAAAATAATATTTAGGTATTTTATACAACGATACAAAAACACATTAATTGTGCTTTCAGCTCACCTTTAACTATATATAATATTATACAGAAGAAAGTGTTGCTACGTATTTATAAATATTTATAAACAGAAAGTATTGAAATAACATGACTATATATGGTAGAACACAGCTGTAAAGTTAATGATCCTTCACTAACGTAGAACTCCACAATCACTAAGAGGGGGAGCCATCATTACAGAGTTGGAAGGGATATTTTTAGAAATAAGAAAATAGCCGTTTCTTTTGCGTAAAGAATTTAAGTGGTTTACGTGAAAGGTGAGAGTTTATTTTTTAGAATAAGAAGTTAGTGGACGTTTAAGAACAGTGTCGTGGTGCTGGGCAAGGAACCCTGAATTCTACCAACTTTATTGACTAATATAAAAGGCTTGGAATATATTTTACCAAATTACTGGTTCTCACTAAATACAGGCAAGTATCATCTAACTACCACCAGGGGTAGTTTTAATATCTGAGTAAACATCACCAGTTGTTACGTTGTGGTATTAATAGCTTAGAACACCTTTAGCTATAGACTACTGGTTGACTTTGTCAATTCGACAAACTTCAGCTAACTATGCTACTAACCAGCATGTAACGTCATATAATTACATTACTAGTTAACTACCAATCGGAAATATCGTCTACTACACCTGGCGGAGTCTTACTACATTCTTCCTCATGGTAACATGGCCCAGCATGGCCAGGTGGTTAAGGCGCTCGAATCGTAATGTGGGGGAGGGGCTAAGGTTCGAATCCCCGTCGCACCAAACATGCTCCCCTTTTCAGCCGTTATAAACTCATGGCCAATCCCATTATTTGTTAGCAAAGGAGTAGCCCAAGACTTACGCTGATAAATTATGGACGGCTAGTGCAGATAGCCCTCGTCCAGCTTTGCGCGAAATTCAGTTATTTGTTATTTTGAATTAAGCACAAAGGTACTCAATTGGCTATCTGTGCTCTGTTCACCACGGGTATCGAAACCCGGTTTTTAGCATTGTAAGTCCGCAGACATACCGCTGAGCCACTGGGGGGGCGAAATTCAGAAACAAGCAAACGTTAACATCTCGACATGCACAATGTATTTACAGGTTAATACTTCACCACGGCCTAATATTATTAAATCAGTAAATACAATCAAATTACACTATTAGCAGATTCCAATACTTCTACAAACATCATTTAGATACACTACTACTTAAACCTGACTGCTAGTTGTACTTTATCTGGCTACAGTCAGATATGATACTCACGGTTGAAGAAACCATCTAAGTACATTGATGGTCAACTCTCATCACAAATAATCTATCTCCATTGTCGTTGTAATATCTCAATACTATAATTTTTTTTTCGTTATCGTCTTGATATCTCAGCAAACATAATCTATCTTCATTGTTGTCTTGAGATCTCTGTACACTTTGTCTTACTTCACTATTGTCTTTAATATCGGCCAATAACACCTCAATTTGATCATCTTTCGATTTTATTATCTCTCCTAACCCTAATCTCCTGATATCAATATCGAAAAGGTTAGAGGTATATTTGTTTTTGTTCGTTGTTTTATATTTATTTATGTTAAATAGAACGGTATTTTTCTTTCAATATTTAAACTGTGTATATATTTGTGGTCATTTATCCATTGTGGCTTATTTTTGCAAAATACTTTTAAATAATTACGATGTTGATCTGTGTTTATTGCTCTTATATTTCATAATATTTTAATTTATATACATTAAACTGCATAATTTTCAAAGATTTTGGGTATTCATCTTTGAATATAGTCTTTCACAGGCGTATAAAAACAGTCATTGCGATGTTTTTCACATACAAAATTTAATCAAAGTCTTAATGAATGTATTTCGATCGAAACTCAAAATAAATAGATTGGAATAATAATAAATTCAAGTTCTCAATTTTACCAGGTGTATGTAAAGGAACATTAAAATAAAATAAAAATAATTAAAAGTAGAAAACTGCCAGACCAATTTCAGTTCTGAATAACTTGTCTTTTTAAAAAAACAAAACATAAATATATATCTTAATCTAATAATTTATTTTGGTTTAATTACCAGAAAATGTTTTAAACAACTTAAAATCATTAGTTGATTACTTGTATGCGCTACAAACGAATCGATTGGATAATGAACAAATGAAATAAAATAAATGAAATGAAATTCTGCTTGAATTTTTGGTAACTAATCTTTATGCAAAACTGAATTATGTACAAAACAAATATGCATCTCAATCGTTTCTTATTTATGATTTTTAAGAGGTACTGAAACAAAAAACGTTGTTTTATGTCAAGTGGAATAAGTTAAGGAATTAATGGTTTTGTTTTGTTATGCTGCCTTTAGAGAAATGAGTTTTCCTTACTCTGTGATTTGGTAAAAATGGATACTGTAATTGTTAATGGGAATATATTTATTCGTTTGAGTGTGCCTCAAATGGTACAACGGTATGTCTGTGGACTTACAACGCTATAAACAGTTGCTAACTAAAATATAACTAATAAAATATTTTATAATTCATTTGTAGACAATAATTGATCAAAACAAGCACCTAATTTGGATTCACATCCTTGAATTTCATTGTGTTTGTTAGGACATCGCCCCTCGCTAGTACAGTGCTAAATCTCTGAATTTACAACGCTAAAATGAGGGGTTCGATTCCTCTCGGTGGGCTCAGCAGATAGCCCGAGGTGGCTTTGCTACAAGAAAAAAGCACACGTTAGGACATATGTTGGTTTGTTAAAAAATCCTAATTGCATTTAAGGAAAATAAAATAAAAATGAAACCAGTGTACTGGATTTTAAAATATTTTTGCAATAGGTCTTTTTAGTAAATGTTACGTATAAGAAATTGGTTACCTCCATCTCTACTGATTGTAGACCCGGCATGGCCAGGTGGGTTAAGGCGTTTGACTCGTAATCTGAGGGTCACGGGTTCGAATCCCGTCGCACCAAACATGCTCAGCCTTTCAGCCGTGGGAGCGTTATACTGTGACGGTCAAGCCCACTATTCGTTGGTAAAAGAGTAGCCCAAGAGTTGGCTGTGGGTGGTGATGACTAGCTGCCTTCCCTCTAGTCTTACACTGCTAAATTAGGGACGGCTAGCACAGATAGTTCTCGAGTAGCTGTGTGCGAAATTCCAAAACAAACAAACAAAACGAAAGCAAAAATTGTAGAAAATGTATATTTGAAGAAAGAAAGAAAGAAACCAATGTTATTTATTTCCATCACGGATATTTCTAAATACAGAAGGCAGGGAAAAGTTTAGTTTAGTATTAGAAGTTCTCTGATTTTCAAAGAAAATAATGGAGAAAAATAGAAATATAAAGATCCCTGCTTACACAAAAAGAAAAACAAGCTAAAAATATTCTTTCCACATTGAGAAAATTGGGATATTTGAGTAACCCTTCAATACTTAGCTATCCATCATTGTTCCAATGGAAAGGATATTTCTAGTCAAAACAATTACTCAGCTTGGAATACAAAAGATCTAAGGAAATTTTATGACATCACGACATTGATGGATCACTTTTTCTCAGTTTCAAGACAACTAAAGGAGTTCAGCAATTTTCTTAGTTTAGAAGACACCGATATGTTGTTTTTAAGAACGCATTATATTTTTCCCAAGGCAGGTCCGAGATCACGATAACGTGAAATGTAGCACTTAAACAAAAATGAAAGAAGTTTCTATGGTTAGATAAAGTCAACACGTTTACCTATGAATTAGTTTGCAAGGAAGAAGTTTTTCTTTTAGTTAGTTGTAACGACATTCGAAAATTCTTGCAATTTGTGCTTTAGGTTTGATTTGAACTTCGTGCAAAGCTACACTAAGGCTATCAGTGCTAGACGTTCAGTGTAAGACTAGAGAGAAGGCAGCTAGTCATCACCACTCACCGCCAACTCTTGGACTATTATTTTACCAACGAATAGCGAGATTGACCGCCACTTTATAATGCCCCCACGGCTGAAAGGGCAAACATGTTTGGTGTGACGGGGATTCGAACCCACGACCCTCAGAATACAAGTCGAGTGCCTTAACCACCTGGCCATGCTAGGCCAGTGTGCTTTATGTAATAAAATCAATAAATCACTTTCATATACCTCAGAGGCTTTCGTTTACAATATAAATTTTCAGACTTATTTATTAAAAACACTCCCTAGTTTCGTATCCTTTATTTTCTTTTTATTCTTATTTGTTTCTTCTACTTACGTTTTTATTTTTATTTTGTAGTTTTCACGTGCTCAGATTTGAGATTTAGAAACTAAAGTATGGTCTTGTAAATAGTATCATAAACGTGTAACCACATCAGTATCATTATTGAACAAATAGAAGTTTATATGTAAAATTTAATGTGTGTGCGATCAAAATAACGACCTTTACAAGCATGTATAGCTATTACTACATTTAAATTATTACTGATGTCAGGAAGTTTACACAACAAACATTTTTGTTGTCGCATTACCTTCCATTTCTTTGCTTGTTTATGCAGAAGCAAAAGTTTGTGTCATTTTCGAATTTAGCCCAAAGCTACTCGAGGGCTATCTGCACTAGCCGTCCCTAATTTAGCAGGATAAGACTAGATGGATGGCAGCTAGTCATCATCACCCACCGCCAACTCTTGAGCTACTCTTTTACGAATGAATAGTGGGATTTATCGCGGCTTTATAACCCCTCTACGGTTGAAATGGCGAGCGTGTTTGGTGTGACAAGCATTGGAACCCGTAACCCTAAGATTACGAGTCCAGCACCCTAACCACCTGGCTATGCCAGACCTATATTGCCTTTGGATTCGAATTCTGCCAAAGGTGTGTCTGTTATTCCTCGGAGTATTGAGGGTAGCTTTGTTAATGTTTCTCTTCATAACATTTGTTTGGCATTAGACCTAGTTTCGGGACCAGTTGTGTTTTTGTTTCTTCTAAGAATGATGTCATTTGTATCTCAGATAGGCTGGTATAGGTATTAACACTTTTATTAATAAAGTAGATGACAATATTTCGACTTTCTTAGGTCATCTTCAAGTTAACCTGACCTCAGAAGATCCAAACGTTGTTCTCTGCTTTATTAGTAAAAGTGTTAATACCCACACCAGTCGTCCTGAGATTCATTTTTATTTCAAGTGGGTTTCACATTATCACCGATGTCGTCATTTGAGGAGAATCCCGATATATTTATCTCGTGTGCTGTGAATCGAGGTTACGCTGAGAAATTAAGCCAAAAACAAATGATAGGCACGTATTGGGATGACGATATGTACAATTTGAATATGATGGAGATCTTGTGGATAATTGTCCTACCCAACGATTCCTCGATAAGTTACAATGTTGGACATAAAGGATGTGGTTTACTTGGTGAAAATTCGATTGCTAAAAGTAAACTGATCGCAGAGAAAGAAAAAGATTCACAGATCTCTACACTATGTAAACATGCACTTCCAAAAGATGGATTGGAGAAAGTTTCAAATTGCTATTTTTTTCCAGAATGGTGTGATTATGAGGAAATGTAGACCACCAGATGTGCCAGCTTCAGAGGACTAGGATACAGTTTATAAAATCATTGTTCTGAAAGTGTATCATTTTGAAATATTGAGATTTGCCCAAGAGTTCCCCGTGAGAGGTAATTCAGGTGTTAACAAGACATATAGCAAAATTACGAGACACTTATTTTGGTCAAAACTTAGGCAAAATGTTTTCAGTTTTGTAACACGTGTCATATATCTGTCAATTGGTTGGAAAACAGACAGAAATTTCCTGTTGCTCCTTTGAAATTCATCCCAACTTTCAAAGAAACCTTCAGTCGTGTGAGTATTGATTGTATTTGGCCTTTACCAAAAAGTCGACCAGAGAACCAGTATTTGTTGACTATCACGTACATATCCACTTGATTCTTTTCAGAAACAATTCAACCCAAAAAATTTCTAAAGCTTTGATTAATTTCTTTAGTTTTGTTGGCTTATCCAAGGAAATTCAGTTTAACCATGGATCAGATGTTATGAAAAAAATTTCAACAAGTTGTTTTTCAGTTTTGTGTTAAATAGATCAAATCTAGAGCGTATCATCTCGAATCGCAACTTGCTATTGAGAGATTCCATTCTGTTTTGTAAAATATGATGTGGACTTACCCTCTTGATAACAAGAAGAATTGAGATGAAAGAATTAATTTATTATTGTTTGATGTTTATGAGTCAATTCAGGAGTCGTTAAGATTTATCCCATTTGAGTTAATATTTGGCCATTAAGTGTATGGTTTTATGAAGCTGCAGAAGAAATATTGTTACTCCTGTTGGATGATGTCAGTACAATGTAATAATGTTTGGAATGTAAAATTCTAAGACAACTTTTCAGCGAATGATGAAACAATGTGTCAGCAATCTGTTAGATGTTGGAATTTATGTTGATGATATTGTAATTTATAGTGACACTTATGTGTATTAAGTTATGTTTTTGAGAGGCTTACGAGAGCCAATCTCACTGCAAATTTGTCAAAAAGTGACTTTTCTAAAGCTAAAGTTATTTACTTAGGTCATGTATTTCCAATTCAAGCCAAAGTGTATTTATTGTATTGTGAATTATCTAACTCCTATCAACAAGAAACGTTTGTTGAGATTTTTTTAGAATGATTGATTACATGAAGAGTTGGGAAAAAATTCTGACAAACGTGTTAAAGAAAATAAAAAGATCAAGTGGTCTGAAACTTGTAAACCAACTTTTGAAAAGGTCAATTGAAGGCATCTGGCTTTGATAAGTCTTTCGCATTAGCTGATGATGTCAGCGATTGTAGTGTTGGTGCTTGTCTATTACAATCAGACCTTTGAACACCCTGTTTGCTATTTTTCTAAAAAGTGTAATTGTCAGCAAAAGAATTATTCTGCTGTGTAAAAAAGAAGCGTTAGCTTTAGAACATTTCAATGTGTGTGTATCTGCATTACAACTAACTGTTATCGTTTACACTGACCGTAACCAGTTGATGTTTTTGCACAAAATGAAGGGAAAACAAGATTATTAAATTGCAGCTTATCATTACAGTAATATGATGTGAAGATAATCCACGTCAAAGGGGTTGATAACACCTACGCTGATGCACGTTCATGTGCAATGACATTTTATGATCATAAGTTTATTTGTATTGATCGTGTGATATACTCTCTTGGTCACTGAAGTTTAGTTATATTTTGACAATGTATAGTATTTCTTGTATTGTTTGCAATGTGTATGTATGTAAAATATCTTAGTTAAAAACTGGCGATAGGCAATTTTTAATTCTTCAGGGAAATAGGTGTGACATAATTACTATCATAAATAGGTGTGACATAATTACTATCATAAATAGGTGTGACATAATTACTATCACATATCTTTTTTTAATATCGATGTCTAAATTAAATTTATATTTAGAAATATACATAACTTCTACTGTGAAATCTGAATTGTGAAATTCTTGCCTATTCACTAAAATTGTAAAAGATTCTCGAGTATAAGAATTAACAATATGTGTGTTGTACATAAATACTAGTGTATTGTGTACATTGTTGGTCAGGCAGAAAATTCTAAAAACTCGCTTCTCATACAACGCCAAGATACAATTTATATTATTGGTTTGCCTACTATAATAATACTCAGAAGCAATAACTGTGATAAACGCTTATTGATTGAGAACTTCATGTGTTTGACCAGGAACGTTTATAAATATCGAATACTGCAAACTGTTTTACTTCAGTGGATTCACTTCGGATATTACTGAGCTTACGAAAACAGTTTATAACTTCATCAGGTCCCCCGCTGGGTCAGCAATAAGTCTACGGATTTACAACACTAAAATCAGAGGTTCTATTCCCCTCGGTGGACACAGCAGGTAGCCCGATGTGGCTTTGTTATAAGAAAACACACACACAGCTTTATCAGTAGAAAAACCCGTCGTATGACTGGCGGAAAGAAAGAACACGGAGATAGTTATCTCTCTACATTAAGTGAATTGTACCTATATCCACTCAAAATTAATTCACTTATCATGAACCCTTACTAATATATCCAGTACCAAACAAGATAGAAGACTCATTATTGTTTATAAGTTTGTAAAACCTTTTTACGGAGATCGTAATTGTTAGTTATGTTACTGTTTGCATATTAAAATATTTTTATAAAAAGAAAAACTGGGTAATAGTCGTGTTGGCAAGTATCATAAGTTGGATATATATTGACATTTATTTCACTTCTAAATTTAAATTACTATTTAGCTCAGTTTCAGACTATTTGAAATTTTAATACATAACAAGAGAAATCGTAAATCTCGTACATTTCACATGTTGGTGTACGTTGTAAGTCTAAGTGATCATAAATATTAAAAGTACAGTTGAAACAGTCTTTTATTTTAGAATTTTCTAAGCCACCTGACACAGTCTAAACTTTTTACCAATGGTTGTATGTCAAGCACAGTATAGAGTAGAAAGCATACAAGAGTCATACATTGCCTGAAATGTCGGCACGGCATGACCAAGCGTGTTAAGGCGTGCGACTTCTAATCTGAGGGTCGCGGGTTCGCATCCCCGTCGCGCCAAACATGCTCGCCCTTTCAGCCGTGGGGGCGTTATAACGTGACAGTCAATCCCACTATTCGTTGGTAAAATAGTAGCCCAAGAGTTGGCGGTGGGTGGTGATGACTAGCTGCCTTCCCTCTAGTCTTACACTACTAAATTAGGGACGACTAGCACAGATAGCCCTCGAGTAGCTTTGTGCGAAAAACAAACAAACAAACAAGCTTGAAATGTCCCAACAAATATTAAGAAAGAGAAAATCGTGAATACACATTTGGTATTTTGTGTCACTATGCAAAGTGAAATCACTACGTTTACTAAATTTTCAGCTGAATGATACTCTACATAAATTAAAGTGTATATATTACATTTAGTATTAGGTGGAGGCATGAGGGGGATAAACCCCAAGACCCATGATATTAATGGGAGGCTTATTAATAATTTTATTCTATGTAAAATTACATGGAATGTATGACCCACAAAATTTATTAGCCCCTGGGTTGATTCACATCATACTATTATGCCCTCTGATTCCAATACCAACACGATCTCTGGACAACTTCTGTTGTCAATGTCCACTTGTTATGGCAACCTAGCATCGCGCCTTCTGGTGATAGTGAAACTTACGACGTCATTGTTTCTGTCGACACCATCACATCGCGCTAGTGCCATCTGGTGCTTTTTCATGGTACTATACTGACATCGCTTCTGGTGACATTATTGTTCCACCATTCACCGAAGTGAACATACTTGTGGCGCCCTTTGGGGTCATATCGCTCGGGTACTTTCTATAAATATTTTAACTGAAAAATATACATATCTATATGTTGTTTATTTATTTGTTTATAGAGCATTGCAGTACGAAATAGTCATATAAATAATCAAATCATCATCATATTAAGATAACCCTAAAAGTCTTTAAAACTGAGCATGTACTGTAATAAAAAATATATGTACGCTTTGTGACATATAATTTCGAAATTGCTTTTTAAAACTATTTGTATTATAGTAGAGAGACATCAGATATGGGATAGAAATTGATTAATTTCATTTAATATTAAGTATACTTTAAGATATTCGAAATACAATAGTGATTATTTCCTCTCTTACAAGTTTTTATAAGTAGCGGGAATCAAACAAATATAATTTACGTTATTTAAATCCAGTTGGCGATACAGAATTGCATTGGCTTTATTTACAGTCACCGAAGTTTGTATTAAAACGAGAAATATTTTCAGCAATAATGTTTTTGTAGTATTATTTTAATTAATAAGTTAGTTATTCAGGTAAGAATGTGAAATGTTTTTTATATATATGGGCCTGGCATGGCCTAGCGCGTTAAGGTGTGCGCTTCGTAATCTGAGGGTCGCGGGTTCGCGCCCGAGTCGCACCAAACATGCTCGCCCTTTCAGCCGTGGGGCGTTATAATGTTACGGTCAATCCCACTTTTCGTTGGTAAAAGAGTAGCCCAAGAGGTGGCGGTGGGGGGTGATGACTAGCTGCCTTCCCTCTAGTCTTACATTGCTAAATTAGGGACGGCTAGCACAGATAGCCCTCGAGTAGCTTTGTGGGAAATTCCAACACAAATTATATATATATATGTGTGAACGTTTTAAAGTTTAAATAGAATGGCACCAGAAAATTAGAACAGCAAATAGTTTTAAATACTACCAGCAAAAACGTGTATTTGACGTATTAAATAATCACATTGTTATGAAGTGAGTACATTATCATTTTATTACTAATATATGCTTGTGTCATATTTTATAAACTTCAAATAAATATTGGATTACTGTTGGTGTACTATTTTTAATACGTTAATTGAAACTAATGGGTAATTAGTGCTAGAAAGCAAATTTACAACTATCAACGGGATTATTCCAAACGAATTTCATGGTGCACTGTTACAAATGATCTATGAATATGGCATACAGAGAGAAGTTGGAACTAAATTGCTAGAAGAAAAGAAACTTATGGGTTCTTAAAGAAAAATGTTCATTGAACGTAGCATTAATGATAACATCAGTGTCCAACAAATTTCATCCAGCCTTCTCATATCACATTTGTTGTACGTGAAATACTTTACTTATGGCAGACCAGTATTAGTGACGTCTTGGAAGATGGAACTTTTGAAATGTGTTGTAAAATGGGACCATATATGTGGAGTTAAATACATCACTCAATACTTTAATAACAGTTTGAGAATACTAGTCACAACTGAACTCAGGAAGCTCCTTATCACGAGTTTTCACAGGTGTGCTACAGCCCTCAAGCTGGCTGTCACAGTGGGCTCCAATGGTACCTTGAGCTTTAAAGCTAGGTTAAGAACGATGGGAGAAGATGTAAATATAGGGAAATAAATATTTGTATTTATTAAATGTATTACTCGCAATTATGTTATCTCAAACTAGACAACATTAATAATGGTTTGTTTGTTTGTTTTAATTTCGCGCAAAGTCACTCGAGGGCTATCTGCGCTAGCCGTCCCTAATTTAGCAGTGTAAGGCTAGAAGGAAGGCAGCTAGTCATCACCACCCACCGCCAACTCTTGGGCTACTCTTTTACCAACGAATAGTGGGATTAACCGTCACATAATAACGCCTCCAGGAGAGCATTTTTGGTGCGACGGGGATTCGAACCCGCGACCCTCGGATTATGAGTTAAACGCCTTAACTCACCTGGCCATGCTGGGCATTAGTAATGGATAAAAGATTAAAGAATTACCTTTTTTCATAATCTTATGTAATTGATCGTTCTTAACTTTGAAATTTACTTTTTGAAATCGCTACCTTGTAAAAATAAAATATAAGTGAAATTCTGACATTTTGATGTTTAAGTAAATCAGTTGAATTATCAGTAAAACAACTGATACTCTACACATTTTATGTTAGAATTCTAACATAAAACAACAACTTTAACAACTGCTTTAATTAGTTTATCGGTGACATATATTTACAGTATGTGAAATGTTGTAGAACTGCTAAGAACAACGAACAAAAATGGCACAAAAATGTTTGAAATATCAGCTAAAAGTATTTGGTTCCGTAGCGGATGTAAAACTTAAGCAACTAATGTTGTTACTGAAGTAGTTGGCACTCTGAAGAACCTGTAAGATGGACATCTGTTGCAACATTACGGGAAACTGTTTTGTAGGTACTCGTGATAATTACTTAAAAGTTCAGCCTTATATAATCCGAACCTTTAAACAGCGGGAATGTCGTAGGTAGCAATATCAAGTGATGATAGCCACCATTTAAGGGTTAAATTATAAACAATAAATAATTTATATTTATGATTTTAATTAACAAAGTGTAAAGACTTTCGAGAGTAATTAAAGTAAAACGTAACATGATTAAATGTTTACTTTATAAAATAATTAAATGGATTATTATTTAACAATCGTACTTAATATAATAACAATCTCGTCATCTGCAAATGTGATCATTTTACAAATTTCTTTTACCAACGAATAGTGGGACAGACTGTAACATTATAACGCACCCACGGATGAAAGGGCGAGCGTGTTTGGGGTGAAGAGTATTCGAATCCGTGACCCTCGGATTACGAGTCGAGTGCCTTAACCACCTGGCCATTCCGGGCCATCGTCTTTGGTAGCCTTTATAAGTACGCTATAAAAACAGTAATATTTCAATTGAAATTTGAAATGTGATTATAACGAGGCATAGCCACTATTATAAAGTAATTTACATCTTAATTCATTGTTAGGGAAATTTAAATATTTGATGATAAGTCATGTGATCTAAACACATATGCAAATGAGAATGTGTTAGAAGTACTTATATATATATATATGTATTTCATTTCAATTTGAAGCATTTTCACCATGAGGTAAAAGTTCTTCCTGACGTAAGCACAGTATGTTTTCGATCAGTGTCTTCAATATGCTGAGACATAATCGCCCACGTTTCTGAAAAAGCTATTTTCAGGAGATCTGCAGTGTCTTTAGTCACTTAATGGATGTAAGTCTCTCCCAAGAGCACCTTATACTCGATCAATGGGACTGAAGTCTGACAAAAATTCGTGTTGCTCCATATGGTAATTTCCCTCTATTTCAAGGAACGTGTCGACCACTTTGGCCTGTTTAATTAAGATGTGGTTCCACTAATATGTAACATTAATATTGGTACTTTCTGCATACTGTAAAGATTAGCAAGCTCACTAATGTTCATTGTTACCGGAACAGTACTTCAACCCTGCTATTTACAGTAAGTTTTTAAATGAAAATGGGGTGAACCTAGTTCCAACTTATCTACAAATGAATATATACTTGGTAGTCGGATGAAAGGTTGGACGCGTCATTAACATCATTGCAAAATAATACTTTCATGTCACGATCTGAGCGGAATGCGTTACTCCTGGTGTCTAACATGCAGGTCGGCTTGTGAAATTTGTTTTTAAACATACTTGCACTAACATCGTTGCAGGTGCGAACATCTGATTCAGTCTCTGATAAGGTACCCTTCAATTGCAGTGCGTCAAAATTAGGAAATAACTATTCTCTGTTTTATTGTGAATAATGGCTTACCTTATTTAGTCGGAGTAAATATAACATTGATTTCTACTCGGTTTGGGTGCGGCATGGCCAGGTTGATTAAGGCGTGTGACTCGTAATCTGAGGGTTGCGGGTTCGCATCCCAATCGCACCAAACATGCTCGCCTTTTCAGCCGTGAGGGCGTTATAACGTGACGTTTATTCCCACTTTTCGTTGGTAAAAGAGTAGCCCAAGCGTTGGCGGTGGGTGGTGATGACTAGCTGCCTTCCCTCTAATCTAAATTAGTAACGGCTAGCGCAGAAAGCCCTCGAGTAGCTTTGCACGAAATTAATAAAGAAACAAACAAATCTACTTGATTTTAAAGATACTTTGAACTACCCGTAACCAATTATAATTACCTGCAGTGATTGATTTGTTTCAGTATCCCTAAATCGCTCATAAAAACTAAACATCCTTTAAACTCTGATCTTATTTAATATCTTATGTGTAAGGTTACTGTCACCAAAATGGACAGGATGTTATCAAGTGTTTGTATTCAAAAATCAAAGTGTGTAACTAAGTTTAATAAAATAGGTTATATTAATGCCCATAATGCATTAGTTAGACGAGTGTTAAGCACTTCAGTGAGAAAAAATGTATTTACACGGATACTCTAAGGTAAAAACGGGCTTATAACGGGAAAATGTACTGGAAGCTTTCTTTTTTGAGACGACACTTTTTGTTGATATTTGTCCTATGACTATTCATTTTGGGAAAATGATACTAAAGGTCATGTTAAATAAACATCTGTATACAAGAGATATATAAATTCAGCACACAGCTCACTTAAGTACTTATGTTTAATATGGATGAGGAAATGTCCGATCTTATATCTTAGCACTTGTTATTCATACGTATCATTATTGTATGTGTCAATAAATTACATATTTTTAAGTTAGTGTAGATTTAAAAAAAAATGTTCTAGAATTATATTGGCATTAAACATGAAGTTGTCCAATTTAAAACTTTTACAGTGAGTTTTCTGTCACATGGTGAGTCTGGTAAAGAAACGAGAAATGTGTGGTTTATATGTCATTAAAATTATAACAGCATGTGACCTAACGTGTTAATATTATGGTCTTAACAGTTTTGCATCAAATAATACGTTAAAAAAAGAACGCTCATGTAGGTATGTAAGTAACCTTTCTATCATTTGCACCTAGTGTGAACTTAGACCCTTAAAACTGTTTTATTCACGCATGCTATTTGAAAGAAAGAAAACTCACTACAACTTATGTTTAAGACTTTGATTATTTTTAAGTACAAAGATTCACACGTAGCTAGTTATCTGTGCTCTGCCCACGGCAGGTATCAAAACCTGATGATTAGCGTTATAAGCCATCAGACTTACCGCTGAGCCACTGAGGTTCGTCAATTCAGGGAAGTATGCTTAAAAAAAATAAATAATTTTAGTTAAGTAAAAAAGATCTAATAAATAATTGATACAGAAGTATGTTCCATTTTTCAGAAATTGTATTTCATTGAGTGAACAATAGCTCACATTTGGTCAATATATGTGGACTATGAATTCTGGAAAGCTTGTTTGAATAGCAGGAACTATCATATCCCGAAATACAGGCACTACGTTTATATATCATATATTATACCACATATTTTAATTTACGTTTTGTTTATGTACTTCTTACTGATGAATGAGTAACTCAAATAATGATATGGTCTTAATGGATGTATTAATGTATTAGATATTTATTCTCGGTATCCCGCAACAAAAGTTGAAAATATCAGACTTGTTTCTTACGATAACGAAAACCAATAGAATTACTTTCAATAATTTATATACGTTTGTTTTACTGCCTGATTTCTCTACATATTTTAAAAACACTGCCAGTAACAAATCTTTGCTTATTAACCATACAATTACCGATTTAGTCCTATTCGCACACGAATAAAAATCGTTGATTGTTGTTACCTCATATATTTTTACATAAAAAGTATGTTATTACACCAACATTTTTCAGCATATTTTTTGCCCCCCAGTAGTTCAGCGGTATGTCTGCGGAACTTACAACGCTAAAATCCGGGTTTTGATACCAGTGGTGGGTAGAGCACAAATAGCCCATTGTGTAGCTTTGTGCTTAATTCAAAACAACAACAACAGCATTTTTTTGATATTATGTCGTAACAGTCAAAACCATAAGGGTACAAACTCAGTATCATATAAAATATGGTCCTCACTAGTCGTAAATTGTGTAAAAAAAAAAAAATTACCAATAATTTACAATATAAAGTGTGTCCATCCTTCACTCGATCACTAAGATAAAACTCCTTGATATGTTGTTTTAACAAAGATTAAATATTTTAACAATATCCAACAGTTTAACATTTTAACCAGAAGTAAGGAATACAATTTTGTGTCTTACTAATGTGGTTCTTGTTCTTACGTTTGTGTATATATATAAAAGTATGTGAGCTTCGGTATCTCTAACAGATATAAAACAATACACATGAGCCATAAGAACGTCTTTATGTATATTTTCAGTTAAAGCTTTGAAGAATGTAACGTGATAAATGTTTTCATTACACATTTAAAACAAACGCACTTTCGTGATGACGAAACACCCATTTGAAGTAAAAATGTATCTCAAGACGACTGGTATGGGTATTAACACTTTTATTAAAATAAAGTAGAGAACAACATTTCGACCTTCTTAGGTCACCTTCACGTTAGCAAAGAGATTTTGAAACTTACCTTTGCACGTGTCTTAGAGACGAGAGTGTAAACAGGTGCGGAATTATAGGGGGCGTTGGAGTATATGTTAGGTTATTAATTGGTATAGGTATAAAGGTGTTCCTTTATTTGGTTTAATTTTGGTTTTAGTTGTTGTATAAGTAGGGCTTCTTTCATTTTGCGTTTGTTTGTTTTTTTTTTGCTTCTCTACAGTCAGTTGCAAACTACTTGTTAACCTGAATATGACCTAAGAAGGTCGAAACGTTGTTCTCTATTTTATTTTAAATAAAGTTTCAATGCCCATATAAGCCATCTTGAAATACATTAAAACACACTTTATCAATTAATAACAATGAAGGCAGATAGCAGACTAAATTATGAGAAAAACCAAAAATCCATAACTACTTTCTCTTTGTCTGCTGTAACTTCACTCATTGTATTCACCAAGATGTCTTTAATGTCACGTTTTACTAATATGAAAGTCTGACACGGTAGTGTCACACACTGTCACTTTTTTTTCAATCTGTGTATTTTTGGCTTATAGCTAAGGTGGCGCCATGTATTATAAATATTTTAAACTATATTATATATTATATATACATATATTTAACTTTAAATTTTCTGTTAAAATATGGAATTATTTAATATTGTTTTCAATTACATAAAAACACAATAAAAAACAGGACTTTCAAAGTTTGTTGTACTATTAAAGTATTTATGTAATAAAATATTTACCAAATTATCAAATATATCGATAATCAATTTTTTTCGGAATTCAACTATTTCATTCTTAAACTTTTCGTTCATGTTCAAATTAATATCATAAACATATATAAGTAAATATGTTGTTTTGTTCCATGTTGTGTAATTCGTCAAAAAAACCTCTAATCTACTTTTAAATACTGAACATTGTTTAGAAACGGAAAATAATAAAGAATACAGCAATAGTTTGATATCTTTTTTAATTTCACGCAAAGCTACATGAGCGCTATCTGCGTTAGCCATCCCTAATTCAGCAGTGTAAGACTAGAGAGAAGGCAGCTAGTCATCACCACTCACCGCCAACTCTTGGGCTACACTTATCATATATTTTATCCAGTGCAGTTTAATGGTTGTCCACCATCAATAGTTTCTTAATATTCGTGTGTTTTTCTCATGTTCTTCTTTTACTTGGTGAAGACAGCATTTTTTTTTTCAAATGGAGTTATTGTTTTACGGCTACTCAAATTTTTCTTGGTTGATTAGTTTTGGCGAGATTTTCCAAAGTCTCTTTACCCACGAGCTGTGGAGCTTGTGGTTGGAAGCTTTCTTGACTGTATTTTACCAGCTCTTTTACATCAAAATATATTTTACTGTTTGAAGTTGAGTTTCAGGATCTTAAGTGTACTAAGTAACATTGCCAAGGCTAAGAACAGAAATCGTTAAACGCAATCTTCGTTTCATATGATCAGGTCCATTCTCCTGGTATAAACGTGACAAGTTATAATTCTGTTCGGTTAGTAGTATCACAAAGAATTGCTACGATGCATGAAAGCAGGTCTGTACTTATATTAGTCGAATTATAGAAAGTCTAGAAACGAGCATACAAGTTCTATTTCGTATTTAGAAAATGAAGACTCATTTCAACCAAATAGCATGAAAACCTATGTAATTAGGTTTAACACCGAGAAGTGATTTCATTACCATTGTAATAGATCCAACTGAGGACAAGTAATTTCGCTTAGGTAATGAAACAAGATTCCATAGCAAGCAATTTACTTTCAGAGAGTTAATGTTCTGCAGGTGCACGTTCATATGTTTCAACTACATTTTAAGCTGGAAACGTAGATCATCTCGTTTTATTTTCCTAATTTCAATACCGCTAATTAATAGAGACCAACAAACGAAATCATTAAAGTAGATTAAACCAAAAAAATGTCTAACATAACGACAAATAACCACATGTTACCATATGTTTGTTTAGTTTACTTTGAAAAATATAAAAACAGAATTGTCTCTTTTAGCAAAGATGTATTATCATTCTTTGTCAATACTTCAGAAGGTATTGTTAATACAATTCAAGCTGTGAATATGCAAACCATTAATTTTCAAAGAGTTTTCTTAATCAAAATATTTTGCTCTGAGAACATACATTTACATGTAAATTCGAAATAAATTCAAACGAAGGTAAACAGCAGAGAATCCTCAGTAGCGACAACACTTGAATCTCTTTTAGGCAGGATTAGAGTAAATTAATCTACGAACCTTTGCTCTTTCCTTTTTTATTAGATATTTTTCGTTCGCCAGCAAAACTGCGCGTGGTGCGCGCGTATAACTAATTCGATTTTATTAGTTTGTTTGTTTTTGAATTTCGTGCAATGCTACACGAGGGTTATCTGCGCTAGCCGTCCATAATTTCGCAGTGTAAGACTAAAGGGAAGGTAGCTAGTCATCACCACTCACTGCCAACTCTTGGGCTACTCTTTTACCAAGGAATAGTGGGATTGAACGTCACATAATATAACGTTCCCATGGCTAAAGGGCGAGCATGTTTGATGCGACGAGGATTCAAACCCGCGACCCTCATATTACAAGTCGAGTGCCTTAACCACCTGGCCATGCCGGGCCTTTTATTAGTCATTAAGATCTCTTGAAATTATTTTAGGTAGGATTATAACAAATTAATTTTGAAACCGTTGGCATGTCCAAATACATCATTCGAAAGGATTTGAGCTTCTCAGTCCAAATCTTTAATTAGATCTGAAATCAGTTAAGAGATAACTGAGTTATAAGCTAAATGTTTATATTTGAAAAAACAACTCAGAGCCATTCTATGAGCCGTTATGCCGCGACTGAAAAAACAGGATATTTTCTGTGATTTATTTGATAAACATAAAAGGAATATTAAGTACATTCGTTATAGTCCCGCGAAAGTTTCAAGATACAAATGTTTTATTTAAATATGTTCTTTATATTATTAATTACGATTTCTTAGTGTGAAAAATTAAGTTTAAAACGTACATGCTTTGATGAAATCCCAGGTTAATAACAAATATATCTTACTTTATGGGCGACTTTGTAATTTAGGAAATTTCAAAATACTTATCAGGTTATTTATGTTCAATAAAAAAACATATAATATATATCAATTTCTTATCACTTTTATATAGAGAACCAACTTAACTCACAGCCTTCTACGTGATTGAAGATAATATGTATCACTTTTATAATCGTTTCATTCATTGCAGTTTATTCAACGAAGTTTTGTTTCTTAGCTAATTCTGCAACACACTCATAAGAGTTTACCGTCTTATGCACATATTTTGCCTTATGTAACTGTGTGTTTTCTAGATTAACTTTATAAACTTATTTTATTGTTTAACTTTTTCAGTGATTTTGTTGTTTTTGAATTTTATCACGACATTTTTATCATTAGTCTAATGTTCTGTCGAATATTCCAGGTTGTGTTATTTCAACATAAACTTGCTATTTCATATTCTGCTGAATTTTGTAAATCTGCTTTCGACGTTTTTTAGTCAGACTTTAGAAATGTAACAATTAAACTTAAGAACAGGTTTAAATACAACAGTTAGTGATACACACATATTCAACTGATTTAATTTCTTTAGGCAGCGTGGGCTGTCTTTGGCACAAATATTGTTTATCTTCAAAGTTCATGAAAAGGAGCCAGACGCGATGGTTGTTCCATTTATACTCCTGGTTGAGGTGTTTTTTTCGGTAACAATAATTTCAGTCGGTGTTTCAGAAGGCTCTTATTCGAAAATTTAGGTTTTAAAGTGAATTTTTCTGTTGATTTGTTGAAGTGACAGACAAAATAAAAGAACATTAATT
This sequence comes from Tachypleus tridentatus, assembly GCF_004210375.1. NCBI lineage: Eukaryota > Metazoa > Arthropoda > Merostomata > Xiphosura > Limulidae > Tachypleus > Tachypleus tridentatus. The sequence continues at coordinate 76,910,178 of NC_134834.1, read as the reverse complement.
AACACCTTCCACTGTCATTCTTATAAAGCACCTACAGCCCCACAGGGCGGAGTGTGATTTTTGTTTGATATAAATAGGACACGAAAGAAAAAACCTCTGCCTCACATTCGGTACACTAGTAATCGAATTAATTTTTAGGACATCTTTATACAATTTTAACTTCATTAATAACACGCGAAATAAAAATTAATGTCTAAGTAACAACACTGCTTGACTGAATGTCTAAGTAACAACACTGATGAATATCCAGCTTATTATAATGCTTCTATTTTACATTTTCTTATAATATAATTTTGAAATGTGTTTCAAATTACGTTAAAATTAAACTTAACTAAAAAACTAAATACGTGCACAGTAGTTCTCGGTAGTTGAATCAATAATATCATAATTTAGATTTCTTGCACAACTAAATAAACAGTCTACACTATATGTGAACATGAACTAAAACTATAGCCACTTTTAGTACCAATAACAGTTCTGTTGTAAATACGACTAAAACAGAAGCAGAAATTTGTTATTATGCTTGCTTGTTATGCACAAAGCTTCACAACGGGCTATGTGCGCTGTGCCCACCATTAATATCAAAACCCGATTTTTAGTGTTGTAAGCCCACAGGTTTACCGCGGAGTCATCGGGAGGGATTCAGGTATTCTTTATAAATTACAGTTATTTTGTAGTGTGATGAAAAAAAGCAGATACTTGTATTAATAACAATTGTGAGACATATATGACTGAAATTAAAGTAATTATGTGTGTTAACAGCACATCTGTTGTGATCAGAAATATATCTTCTCCAGAGTCAACATACATAAATAATACCAGAAGGGGATTTCCTATTAACAACGTGTATTCAATGTAATTAGTTAGAACTTCTTTAATAGAACTAAGTTCACCACATGATAAAGAAAGATTTTTACGTGTAAATATTCAAGATCTAATACGCTTGAACTTTTAGTTTCTAAAAAAAATCTCTTAACAAAGGCGTTCAGAAACCTTTTAGGATTTCTATTCCTAACGTCTAGACAGTATTCAGTGCTATTTATTATCTGTTAAAACCGAATCGCTCAATATTTTCCTGTGAATTGTTAATAAGTGGTGAATGAATATTTCTAGTGTTCAGCCATTCAGGTTATTTTTCTTCTCTAACATAATGTTAGTCCTTTACATAAACGCTTTCTTAAAACTATGACAAACTTAAACATTTCTGAACTTTACATCACAGTTTCCAATCGTCTTATATAGTTTTCGTGTCATAAAATTACGATGCATCTTTGTACTAAAGAGACTTGCATTACATTTTACACGTTTAGTAGACGAGGGTCCTTCTGACGTACACACGTAAACAAGACTTCATTCACTGTCTTTTTGTATAGTAAGAAATACTCTGGAATATTGGCGTTTATATACTGAGAAATGGAACTATACCCTATATATAAGCTTCAAATAATGTTATTTCATGATATTCGAAACGAATTATCATACTCTTTCCAATGTAATTCCAAAAACAATACGAGTTTGAAGTGGTAACAGATAATAGAAAATATTAGACAGGAAATAACATGAAGATAAACCGACATTCATTTCAGATAGTAAAGGAATCGCGTTGGTGAGAAAACTATAAAATACAAAAATACTAATGGTTAAAAACTCGCCAAATAAAACAATTTGTATTAAAAAACATGAAAATAATGTTTTAAACAATAGCCCTTCATCATGTTTTCAACTCGTGTTTACTAAAAAAATTATTTTAATTTGACGAGTTTTCCACATTACTATATTTTTTATTCGATAGTTGTTTTGTTCATACCAGCATTTATCGCTAAATAATAACTTAAAATTAATATCAGATTAATTATATACTGATCACATCTATTGTTTAAGTCAACTTCTATGGAATGTATCTGGACAGATATCAGACGAAAATAAACTAAATGTCAGTGTTCATGTATATAAATCTTCAATCCAACGTACTTGTTGTTATCTTTACAAGACGTAGAACAGAAATAAAAATACATATGTATATAAACAATTATGGATGTAGTTATAGAAACACACAAGCGATACCATACAGAGGTCACCAACAATAGGTTAACAATGGTGTAAGGTAGGTAAGTTCAGGAATAATGAAGTTTTAAACAGATAACACAGTACAGAAAGAAACACAAAACACACTTTTCGTATAATCGCCGTGGTGAAGTAATTCTTGATGACGAGAAATCCACTTGAAATAAAAATGTATCTCAGAACGGCTGGTACTGGCAGAGAACAATGTTTCGACCTTCCTAGGTCATCTTCAGGTTAACAAAGAAAACCTGTTAATCTGAAGATGAATTTGGAAAGTCAAAATGTTGTTTGTTCTCTGCTTCTCAATAAAAGTGTTAATACCCATACCAGCCATTCTGAGATACATTTTTATTTCGACTAAGTTTCTCGTCATCAGGAAACGATAGGTAACGATACTAGGTGGTACATAAATAGCACAAAACATTCTAACATCGAATACAAAAGAAAATTAAATACATTTTACAATGTTCTTGTATATTGTACGTGAGCTCTTTACACAAACCATTACATCTCATTTCCATGCTCACATTCAGTTTGTCAATGTAAGATAGTGGAATAATCTTCCATGTGTCTCACTACAATTAAGCAAAGCAGTTTGGTCACCTTTGACTTCAGTTTTTACATAAATAAGTCCAGAGAGTCTTCAGAATGTTCGTATTAGACATCATGTTGATGAGAATGTTTATTTTTATTAGTTTGCTGCGTTATGATTTATCCTTATATTCAATTTAGTATATAGAGATGGATATTTGATAAACCATATATATTATATACGCTGAATCTATAATACAACTGTATACTTTGCACATATTTTAGAATTTTGAATATTTTTAGAGTCAAGGCACACAGTATTATTATCAATTAAACATACTCCAGATACACTGTGTTTGTAAACTAGAACTTGGAAAACTTACACATAAATTATGTATTAATAATTATTACCTAAAGTGGCATAAATAATTATCTAAAGAGTTTGGTTCCTATTTAACCCTCTCAGGTCGCACAGCTTCAAAAATGCTCATATCAGGACCTTATGCTAAAAAGGTCATATTTTTGAATGTTTCATAGGCCTCTTCATCGTTAAAATATTGTTCTACCATATTTCTGTATACAGTTTGGGTCATTATCTTACCTGTTGCAATGGTAATTAATTATTGATGTATCTTCATGTTATTTCGTACGTAATAGTAACAATGGTAGGACTACTGGACATAAATATAAATAATTACAATGGAAGGACTATTGGACACAAATATAAGTAATGACAGTGGTAGGACTATTGGACACAAATATAAGTAATGACAGTGGTAGGACTATTGGGCACAAATATAAATAACGATAATGGTAGAACTGTTGGACACGAATATAAATTTTGACATAATAGTAGTTAACTTAGCTGAGATATATTTATTTTTCTAGCAAGATAATTTATCTTTGAAATGGGATGTCTTCAAATTCAGTGCAAGCAGTTAATTTAAGGGATTTTAAAGGAAAGCTTGATGAACATTTCAATGGTGAGGGATTTTAACGAAACGTACAAACGCTAGAAAATTAGTGAAAGTTTTGTTGATATGTTATTTATTTGTGAAGTTAAAAAATATATTTTGTTATTTAGCACTTGTACAAGTTGTAGAACTTGTAACATAAGATATAAAACACTTCCCTTATCACTACATGAACTGGACTTTAAGTTTCTCTCTTTACTCAGTAATCTCATATATATAAAGAAACATGTTGAATAATAAAAACCATTGCAAGAATGGGATTATTCTGGCAAAAATAAAAACCCAACATAAAGATAACCTTACGTACTTGAAGCAAAGATTAAAAATTTATTGAAAGTAGTGAAACAGCGGGGAAATGGTCAAGAAGAAAGAAGTAGAAAATTACCAGAAAGAGGCAGGAGATATGCCAAGTAAAATTGAATAAGCCATAGAAAATGAACTGGTTGAAATTGAAGATGTGTTCAATGTTAGCAACAAGAACAAAGAACAAAGAAATATAAAAAGATCGAGGAAACAATAATAGAGAGAAACAACAAAACAAAAAATAAAAATCAAACTAGAATAAAACATAGAAATTAAATTACCAAACACTGGGATCAAACCAAGTACCTCGCTTTGTGCACCCCATTCATGAATTTAAACTAGAAACACCATTAGTTATGTAAAATGCAATAGAACAGGGTACCCTCGTAATCTACTCTTCTTACCTCCATTGTTTTACTGATCACAATTTCAGGAACTTCCTTAACTACTCCAGCTATGCTGCTGCTTCATCAAATTGTGAACATTACTAGACTAGTTCGATTATACTGAATATTAGGACACCAACAGTTTCTGAGGGAAAAGTTTCCATGAGAGGAGTATTGGTCACTGTTTGAATTTACTTCCAAGGTGAATGGATGGACAATTGAATATCAGACTATTCACCTCACTACATAATTAAAAGAACAAGCCATAACAATGTTAAGTAACTTTCCAACAGAGGGCAGTAATAGCTAACGGGCATTAGGGACCGCCTTTTAAAACTAATTTGGGATTTCACTTAGAAGGAAGATTCCAAAGCAAATATTAGGAGTAAAATTTAAAAAAAAAGATGAGCCCTTAACCGAACTTACCGAAAGAGTGGAAAGGTTATCTAGTTATCATATGAACATGCCCTGTAACGAATTTACTGTTATATATTTATTTTAGTGCCTATACTTGTTTCTGTATAGTTTTTTGTTTTGCTTTTAACATATATTGTTTACTATCTATTGCACAAATCCCGCCTGTTCTCAAAACATATAGAGGATTCTTAACAGTGGCAATTAATATTTGTTTGCGAAAGCGCGCTAGAACATTCTTGAAAATCCTGGTCTCGCGTTGTTGGTGTATATATATATAAATAACACAAATAGCTTAAACCTGATACATATTGACATTTAATTAACTACTTAGTTCAAATTCGAACATCCAGTTATTTGAGATAGTAATTAAGTAATACGTTAACATACGGAACATAATAAATCGGATACTTGTCCAAAATAAATAATAATACGTAACAGCCCCACAAGAAATGATGGATATGTTGACACGTGACATATTTATTGATGCCATAGTGAATAAGGATATGCAAATTAGCATAACACAAAATTAATATACATTTTTAAAGAAAGGTGTTCATTTGGTGATGGAGCTTGAATCAGTATAATATTCAGATAAAGTACAGGAAACTTTATCAATGAATTATGACATCATCATATCGGAGTGAAAGGAATATCAGATCCCTGTTAGAAATCACTAGTCATTTATCATCATTTTCTTTGTGCAAACCAACAGACTTAATAAAGTAAACATCGTAGCGTTGGCCTTTAATAGTTCCACAGTTGATTAATCGAAATGATTAGTAAAATAATACTGGTTTTAATCAGTCACTGTTTTATTTAAGTTTAGCGATACATATCATTGGTTGTTTATAAACAGATATCTCAGTATAGTTTTCAAAACAAAATTAACACCCAAAAAGTTTTGCTTCTGTGTATGAAAAACATTTAAGTTAAAACAGCAGTATATGGCTTTGAGAAGGAAATTAGTGAAAAAATATCAGATTAGTATATCTAAAGACTTAATGCAAAATAGTTTGAAAATTTTCTTTCACAAAACTGCTACACGATAGTGTTGTATCTCAGCACATAATTATTAACAGCAGAAGTTTCTAAGTTTTATGCGATTTCATCGTAGGAAAGAAGATACATGGAAGAAGATTTTGTAATATCAGTTTGGCACATTGTTTTCTCATATCTGACCATGCATTCTGATAGATCTAGTTGTTCGTTTATTTCCAAAAGGGTTATACTTTTCTTTCAAACCACTCACGTTTTAACATTCATAGAATGGTGTCCAGCAGGTTAATGGACTTCATCATATTCTCGTCCTGAAAAAAAACCGTTCAATTATTCCCTTTTCTAGGAGAAAGCTTGTATATAGATATATATAACTGAGGACAGTCCTCGATTATCATTATGTAATAATCATCAAGAAATGTTAAACAGAGATCACAGTTTCTAAGAATTTAGTGTCAAACAATGCAGAACTTGTTTCGTTGTGCACTTGAGCCGCAGTCACAGTTTCTGTTGAGTAGCAAGCATTATTAGTGAACAAATCAACTCATTAACTCTGTTATTTAAGTCTTGTGTGTCAGATCAAAAGTGTCGTCTTAATAAAAAAAACAGAGCACTTGTGTTACTACATAGCATGAAGTTTAAAAACTCTTCTAAAAACAGTACTATCTATGATTAATCCATCAGTAGAAAAAGAAAATATAAAATATTTTAATCTGGATATAGGAAATAATTTGCCCTGGTGGAAGAAACGGGTGATACCGAAACTGTTGTAGGTGTTAAAATTAAAATAAATGCGGTTTTGCAAGCATCATGAGAAAGTACTTGCGTCAGATTTAACTCTAAAATAAGCATTTTAAGAAACTTATTTGTGGATATCAAATCCTAATCCGTATCTATCTTACACTGTGGACAACATAAAACTAGTGAATCGAATTCTAAGTTGTCCATTAGTTACATAGAAAATGGAAAATTAAAAACAGAGAGAATTGTACCATTTAGATTAGAGAGTGTTAATCACATAACATTAAATAGGAAGTACTTACAGTAACCGTGAGGCAAATGCACATCATTCTTTATTATAGTTTGAAGCATATATAACACCTAAGCCTTATTAGTAATTAGTTACTGTTTTTCTTTCACTAGTTAATTTGCAACTATTAGTCTGCTGTTGGCTACAGGGAAGTCTTGAGAACAACTGAAACTAGTACCAAGAGCTGAGACTTTCTCTTCGCTTCCTTGTTAAAATCAGAGGTTCACTGTCGACTCACCCGATTGGATTTTAATTAACGAACTACTAGAACGGTTTCTGGATGGACAGCCAGGGCTTCTCTATCGTGTTGACTGGGTGTGTTTTTTTATATCTTATTATTTTAGTATCTTTAAATTTTACTTTATGACTTTCATCTCTGAAATGTTGGAATATTACAGATAGTTTGGTATTACAGGTAGTTTGGTATTACACACAGTTTGGTATTACAGACAGTTTGGTATTACAGACAGTTTAGTATTACAAATAGTTTAGTCTTACAGATAGATTAGTATTACAAATAGTTCAGTATTATAGGTAGTTTAGTCTTACAAATAGTTCAGTATTATAGGTAGTTTAGTCTTACAAATAGTTTGGTATTACAGATAGTTTAGTATTACAAGTAGTTTGGTATTACAGATAGTTTGGTATTACAGGTAGTTAGGTATTACAGATACTTTGGTATTACAGGTAGTTTAGTATTACAGATAGTTTAGTATTACAGATAGTTTGGTATATCGGGTAGTTTAGTATTACAGGTAGTTTAGTATTACAGATAGTTTGGTATATCAGATAGTTTAGTATTACAGATAGTTTAGTATTACAGATAGTTTAGTATTACAAATAGTTTGGTGTTACAGATAGTTTAGTATTACAGATAGTTTGGTATTACAGATAGTTTGGTATGTCGGATAGTTTAGTATTAGAGGTAGTTTAGTATTACAGATAGTTTAGTATTACAGGTAGTTTAGTATTACAAATAGTTTGATGTTACAGATAGTTTAGTATTACAGATAGTTTGGTATATCGGATAGTTTAGTATTAGAGGTAGTTTAGTATTAGAGATAGTTTAGTATTACAGGTAGTTTAGTATTACAGGTAGTTTAGTATTACAGATAGTTTAGTATTACAGATAGTTTGGTATTACAAACTCTTGATTGGCTATCATGCTTTTGGATTCCTACCCTCATTCTTCTTTTCTTTCATCCAATGTGTTAGAGTCCACATTCACACGGGTTTTTGCTTTCCAGCGAATATCAGTTTGACGTGTATTGTGTCTTCTGAATAGTGTTCTGACGTTATTGTGTTTCCATATCCTCTATGTTTTCAGAGAGACCTTTGACACAGGTACAAGCATACCATATCCTCTATGTTTTCAGAGAGACCTTTGACACAGGTACAAGCATACCATATCATCTATGTTTTCAGAGAGGCCTTTGACACATGTACAAGCATACCATATCCTCTATGTTTTCAGAGAGGCCTTTGACACATGTACAAGCATACCATATCCTCTATGTTTTCAGAGAGGCCTTTGGCACAGGTAGAAGCACAGTTTTTCTTTCTCATAATTCCTGGTATTTATGTTTCACAAGTATTATGAACCTACAAAGCTAAATCAGGATTTTAAATTCTCATGCCTAACAGAGCGCAGTTAGTCCATTAACCATTTATCATGGTACCCATTATCAAGGAGTGATGAGATTATGGTATTTTATCCTTCTTATTAACACATTCAATATTACAAATCTTGTTCATTCTACAATCCACACCACTCGTCTTCATACGGTTGCAGGTGGTTTGATTAAGATAGAGGTTTCTGTAGACTCCAATAAGATATGTCTTTGTAAACATTAAACATAACACCTGGAAATGAGAGTTTGTTACTCTTTTTCTGTTTCTCTTGTGAAATGGCTCATGAATCTGGGAGTCTTGCCTGTCAATCACAGAGCTAATGTATCATTATCACATCTTAGTCGATTTCTCGGTCTTACTGGAAGCGTTATCTTCCAAATGTTTCATGCAAGTTAATAACCACCAGTGATTTGAGTACGACCAAAGCTAAACCTTCTTGATCTTGTTAGCAAGTTAGTTAAAATAACTAACTATTGCACCCTTCTTCACAAATCTAGAGAGAATAATCTAATCTCTAACGAACTTATGGTCAGTGTTAAGAAGAGCCTTACACTACAGGAACAACTACGTACACAGTAATAACTTTAAAATAAATAACCATTAACAAAACCAGAAGAGAGGGAACTAAGTATAGGACTAACACGTGTCAAAATAACTGCTACAGATATAGCTTTGACCACAGGTGATGAAAAACTATATCATATATAAAGCGAAAACGAAAAAAATTCAAAATTAAGTTAGCACCACAGAAAGCTATGAAGTGTAGAATCAAATATTATGGCATCGAACATAGAATCTACCCTTCAGGGACGTAAAGAAATATAACGCTCTAACAATTCTACCTAGGAGTACCAGTGTTAAACAATAATACAACATTCTGTAAAATAATATAGTGTCCACTTCCAAACTCTAATTGGAGATAGTTATTATTGAAAAGCCGATATAACCCATATGTTAACAGAGAGAAAAAAATCAAATAATTCTGTAAATATGTATAATAAAAAGGATGGTAAAGTCAAACCATTAACAATACACTGCAGTGTCACACAGCACATTAGTGGCTTATGTAAAAGACGTCATAGACAAAGCTTTAACTTCGTCACACAGTCAACTCTAGAAATTTTAAACTGCATCAGCTAGAGAGAAGGCAGCTAGTCAACAGTACCCACTGCCAACTTTTGCCTGCCTGAGTAATCAGATTTGACAGTAACCCTTACAATGTACCAATAACCCACAATAAATAGAGAGATCTGTTTTTGTGAAACAGGACGCGAATAATGACCCCTACATCCATAAACCAGAATGTTCCATTCTCGGTCCTCAAAAACTTGAAACGCTAAAAGCTAAATGAATACAACATACAGAGCCTAATATTGTAGACTGTAAAAACAAAATAATAGTGTATGGTAAAAACAACATACAAAGTCTGGGTAATAAGGGCATAACAAGATACAAGATTGAACTGTTTCTTTGTTTTCGTTTTTCTGAATTTCGCGCAAAGCTACTCGAGTGCTATCTGCGCTAGCCGTCCCTAATTTAGCAGTGTAAGACTAGAGGGAAGGCAACTAGTCATCACCGCCCACCGCCAACTCTTGGGCTATTCTTTTACCAACAAGTAGTGGGATTGATCGAAACATTACAATGCCACCACGGTTGAAAGGGCGAGCATGTTTGGTGTGACGGCGATTGGAACCCGCGACCATCGGATTACGATTGGAGTACCTTAACCACCTGGCCATGCCGGACCTACAAGTTTGAACAAATAAAGACAAAAAGACAACGACGACAATGTGACAAATACAACTATACTTGAAAGTATTAAAAAACTCACTATGTCTGTTTTGTTTTAATATTAAAATAACACTTTCAAATATTTCTAAGCTACTATTTTTTTTTACTTAGTGACCAATAAATAGATTAGTAAGTGTATTAATTTCACATTATAAAGTACGTATTTTTTACAAGTAAAATGAACATAAAATGTTGTTCATGTTTGACAGTTATTAAATTTTCGTTTTTTGACAGGCTGATAAATTAGAAATAAATATTTATATAGAATTTTTCTTTAACATCAGCCACTTCAACATATTACTCTTCACCTAAAACAATAATTCTCTTTAGTTTTATTTTATATAAGTGATTTGCTCTTTTTCTGTACGTTAGTTAGTTAGTTAGTTATCACCATCAGATTCCATCAAGGAACATAGGGCCGCAATCGCTTGAGGATTCTTCAACAGGTATTTAAGTGAGTAGGTTGTTAGCCCACTGCACCGAGCCGTCCCTAATTTAGTAGTGTAAGACTAGAGGGAAGGCAGCTAGTCATCATTACCCACCGCCAACTCTTCGGCTACTCTTTTACCAACGAATAGTGGGATTGACCGTCACATTATAACGCCCCCACGGCTGGGAGGGCGAGGATGTTTGGCGCGACGCGGGCGCGAACCCGCGACCCTCGGATTACGAATCGCACGCCTTACGCGTTTGGCCATGCCAGGCTTTTCTGTACGTGATTCTGAGTGTGCACATTAATAAAGCGTTAATTATAATATAACTGTTTAATAGATTATGTTTATCACCTGCTTTATTATAACAACGTAAATGTTATATATATAGATGGTTCCTCTCACTAGCATTTACGTAACACCATTCGGTTTGCTATAATCTGTACTTTGTTTAAATTTGTAAGTAATACTAAATGTAACTAAATATTAAAACAGACACAATGAGTGTATCTTTTTCACTGGTTTTTTTTTTTTTTTTACATAGAGGTGCTTGATTAAGCATCTTGTACAATCAGTAATTGAATAAGTTCCATGTAGAAGTTTTGTATCTCTCAGTGTGCCCAGGCCTTAGTAAGATCAGTGTAAGTAGTGATTTGTAAGATTTAAATGCTATATGTGTATCCTGAAAGATAAGAAAAAGTGAAAAATAATTATAAGTAACTTTTACATTAAAATGAAATATACATCAACCAACTATTTGTTTATGTCAATGAACTCAACCTCACTGTATCTGTGAATACGTGTAGTAAATATCCGTCGTATCTTCTGTACTCATGACATTAGTTATACAAAGTTATTTTGTCCTATCTTCCTAAAGTACGAATGACTTATCAGTGAAAACGAAGAGCCTCAGATAATCTGACTCGATACTTTATGTTTAAAAAAATACCACCACTATGTTTTCTATACACTGAGAATGCTATGAATTAAAAACATTCTACATCTGGTCTTTTGAGTAACACTAATATTTAAAATAATGGACAAAGACGTATCAGGAAATGGTGACGTAACATTGTTAGAAAAATCTGCTTTAACTGTAGTTTTTCTTTTTTCGAACTAGAAGAGTTAGTTCTAATTGAAATATAAATTGATAACAGTAGAAATTTCTAGTTTTATTAAATAATGATATAAGTCTATTAATGTTGCTCTGTAAGTACTTGCATCAAAATAAATTATCCTAACCTTGACACAGGTGTCCACAAACTCGTCGAAGGTCACCACACCGTCCTTGTTTTTATCTAATCGCTGAAAAAGTTAAAACTAATGTTTAGTTAATTATATAAGTACTTACTAACTTCATTTTGTATTAACATGTAAATAAAAATAAGTTTAATTGTTTCGTTTGTTGAATCTCACACACAGCTAGCCGAGAGTTATTTGCACTAATCGCCCCTAATTAGATGTAATAGACTAGAAGGAAGATAGCTAGTTAATACCACTCAATACCAACTCTTAGGCTACACTTTACATAAGAAAAGTTGGATTGATTGTAACATTTTATCACCCACACGGTTGCTAGAAGTTTTTAATGGTGAGGCATCAGAATTGTTAAACAGCAAGACCGCTAGAATTGTTAAACAGTGAGACTGCTAGAATTGTTAAACAGTAAGACTGCTAGAATTGTTAAACAGTAAGACTGCTAAAATTGTTAGACAGCAAGACGTCTAGAATTGTTAAACAGCAAGACTGCTAGAATTGTTAGACAGCAAGACTGCTAGAATTGTTAGAGAGCAAGACTTCTAGAATTGTTAAACAGTGAGACTGCTGGAATTGTTAGACAGGACTGCTAGAATTGTGAGACAGCAAGAGTGCTAGAATTGTTAGACATGCAAGACTGCTAGAATTGTGAGACAGCAAGACTGCTAGAATTGTAAGACAGCAAGACTGCTAGAATTGTTAGAGAGCAAGACTGCTAGAATTGTTAGACAGCAAGAGTGCTGGAATTCCTAGATAGCGAGACTGCTGGAATTGTTAGACAGCAAGACTGCTGGAATTGTTAGACAGCAAGACTACTGGAATTGTAAGACAGCAAGACTGCTAGAATGGTAAGACAGCAAGACTGCTAGAATTGTTAGACAGCAAGACTGCTAGAATTGTTAGACAGCAAGACTGCTAGAATTGTTAGACAGCAAGACTGCTAGAATTGTAAGACAGCAAGACTGCTAGAATGGTAAGACAGCAAGACTGCTAGAATGGTAAGACAGCAAGACTGCTAGAATTGTTGACAAGCAAGACTGCTAAGAATTGTTAGACAGCAAGAGTGCTGGAATTCCTAGATAGCGAGACTACTGGAATTGTTAGACAGCAAGACTGCTAGAATTGTTAGACAGCAAGACTGCTGGAATTGTTAGACAGCAAGAGTGCTGGAATTGTTAAACAGCAAGACTGCTGGAATTGTTAGACAGCAAGAGTGCTGGAATTGTTAGACAGCAAGACTGCTGGAATTGTTAGACAGCAAGACTGCTGGAATTGTTAGACAGCAAGACTGCTGGAATTGTTAGAGAACAAGACTGCTAGAATTGTTAGACAGCAAGACTGCTAGAATTGTTAGACAGCAAGACTGCTAGAAATGTTAGACAGCAAGACTGCTGGAAATGTTAGACAGCTAGAGTGCTGGAATTGTTAGGTAGCGTGGATACTGGAATTGTTGAACATTAAGTTTGTTTGTTTGTTTTGGATTTCGCGCAAAGCTACTCAAGGGCTATCTGTGCTAGCCGTCCATAATTTAGCAGTGTAAGACTGAAGGGAGGGCAGCTAGTCATCACCACCCACCGCCAACTTTCGGGCTACTCTTTTACCAAAGAATAGTGGGATTGACTGTAACATTAGAACGACTGAAAGGGAGAGCATGTTTGGTGTGATGGGGGTTTGAACCAAAGACCCTCGGATTACAAGTTGAGTGCCTTAACCACCTGGCCATGTCGAGCCTTTTGCTGATTGATTTCAAAATATGTTACTCGTTTAAAAATTAACAACAAAATAAAAAAAACCCTTAAAATGACCATGATAAGCAAAATCAAGAAATGAATCACTTATAAAATTAAAGATACCTTTACTGAGAAACTGAAAGATGTTTTCTTTAAAGATTCATGTTAGAAGCTAAATGGTATACATTTGTAATAGTTATTCTGAAATGTGAAATATTTTTGTTTCTTTATATCTAGAACTGAGCATATTTCTCGAGATAGGTTTCATTTAGGACTGTAATATTAATTAACTAATATACTGTCTGTCACCTAGTAACTAATTCTGAATTTAATTTTAAAAAGTAGAAACAAAAATATGCGCTATCTTAAATCTTTCATATAAATTTTAATAACCATTATTAATGTGACCATTTAATAACGTTTTAAATATATTTGTAACCGTCTGAAATAAATTGTAATGTACCTGCTGTAGTATCATCGGTAATGTTACTGTATTCTTAGGCAAAGAAAGTGAACACAGTTTACATTTATCTTATACTTGATAAATTTCTGAACATCCTTTCCTAAATTATTTCATATTTTTTAACTTACAAACACTCTGAATCGACTGAAATATTCCTTTGGAGGCTGTAATATGTACCAACACTAGAGTGGAGATTGTAATACTATCAACATTTGTGTGGAGGCTATAATGGTGCCAACAATCCAGTGGAAACTGTAATACTACCAATACCCATGTGGAGACTGTAATGCTACCAACACTCCTATGGGAGCCGTAATGCCATAGACACTCGTGTGAAGGCTGTAATGCTACCAATACCCATGTGGAGACTGTAATGCTACCAACACTCCTGTGAAGGATGTATTATTATCAACACGACTGTGGAGAATTTATATGGTGCTGAAAATATTTTGATATTTTTTATAAATTCTCAATCAGAATCAATCCAAAGTTGTTATTTTTTCATTTTTTTGCCTTCCTTTTAATGAACAAAGCTTGCAAACCAGAATTGTAAAGACAGAAGTGTAAAAATAAAAACAAAAAAGTATTTAAGTACCTGAAACACTCTTTCGGAGTGTTCTCGTGCGGAAGTCTTGTCAACAGAGGGTTCTGCGAAATTTCCCATCAAGCTATAAACAGCCATAATAATTTCACACATTTCTTCTCTACTTATACAGCCGTCTCCGTTGATATCGTATAGATTAAACGTCCATTGTAACTTTTCCAAGGTTGTGCCTCGTGTTAGTGCAGATAGTCCTACAACAAAATCCTTGAAATAAAAAGTTTATCGTCAATAAATGACCACAGTCAGAATAAAAAACAAAATTCTTGATATAAAATATCTGTAAAATACGTCTCTGTATTGTCTCACGTGTTTCTCATCCTGCCTTTTATTCACAATGAGTGTAATATAATAATAAATAACGTACTGTCGTAACTGTTGCAAAATTTCAAAAATATTTTCTAACCCTAATCACCAGTGTTATGAAACATTGAAGGTATAATATTGTTCTGAAACAGCCGATGTTTAATTATCTGTGATACACTAATTTTGTTACCTTATAGCAGGTTACGTAATATAATCAGAATCTGGAATACGAGGGGCTAATTTGCAATTACAATGAGATATTGTGGTGAAACAGATGAGTGTTCCCAGTGTAGAGCAACATTTCAGCTCTTCGTTCTAACTAAGTACTTTCTTTACAAAAATAACGTGTTATTCGTATTTGAGTCTACTAAGTGAATGCTTAAGTGCAAAAACCCGGTGGAAATACTCCAAACAGAAACTAGCGTATCTTACCTGTTGTTTCTTTCCTTCTTTAGAGCCAGTCCATTATGGGTCTATAATTATTATTCTTTCTAATGAGTTTACAAGAACTTCAGCTAACTCTCTTACTAACTGGCTTTCGACCACTTTGTCTTTAAGTTTTTAGTCTGTTGTAAGAATTATAACTCACTTACCCTCTGTGAAAGTTCCACATGTATCTAAGCTGGTAATCAAAGGGGTTACATAATGCACCACGTTTGTATTCCGCTTACTTAGCATGAAGTATCATATAGAAAAAAAAAGTGATTCAAGTACTTCCAAGATTCATATAAGGCTTTAAAGAACGTCTTTGATCACTAAATCAATCACAGAGAGTATATTAAATTGTACATTCAAACTTACAGAATGTTATATTTTTATCGAATTCGAGTAATGCAACACCCTCTATTAATCAATACGCCTTTCCTTGAGATTCATAAAGCTTGATAAGACATTAACGACCAGGAGCATACCGCATCTTCAAGCCTTACTCTGGCAAGGTCCTGGGGATGAATTACTTATCTGGTATACTTCTCGCGTCTCTTGGCTGATAATAAGCCTGTTCTAAGTGATATTTAGTTTCATCCTAACTGTGATAAAGGTGGATTTAGAGACTAATGAAATAAAAAAAATATTTTCTGATACTAATAACTAGCACGATAAGCAGGGATTATTAAATACCCTAAATTATTCAATACCTGTCGTTTTTTGTGACCAATTTATACATTTTGGTGAAGATACGTATAATTGTAATGCATCAGCATTAATGCTAATTAATCGTGATGGAACCTGGGAAATTACTTTACTTTATTTAACTAATACTTAAGATTGTCTTATTAATAGATGTGACACATTCAATTTTAAAAAATCACTTATACGAGCTAAACATTTTATTTAAACCGAAATTTGAAAAAACTGTCATAAAAATATATTTGTTTTACTTCAATCACAGAAAAGTTTTCTTAAAATTCATATTCTTTAAACTGCAATTATTTAAGTCAAGACATGAGTAAATAAATTGCAAGTTTGAATAAGGCATAAACCCGTTAGAAATGTTTTTGTATTTCGCGCAAAGCTACTCGAGAGCTATCTGCGCTAGCCGTCTCCAATTTAGCAGTGTAAGACTAGAGGAAAGGCAGTTAGTCATCACCACCCACCGCCAACTCTTGGGCTACTCTTTTACCAACGAATAGTGGGATTGACCGTCACATTATAACGCCCCCACGGCTGAAAAAGCGAGCATGTTTGGTACGACGGGGATTCGAACCCGCGATCCTCAGATTACGAGTCACACGCCTTAACCCACCTGGCCATAGCCGTTAAAAACAAGGATTTATGAAGGTTTTAAATATTAAAATTTATAATACAATTGGCTTGAGAAATTGTACACGCCTTCCTGCATTGACAACGATATGAAATACAAATGTTACTTTAATATACAAATTACTTTTCTTATTAAGCATTTGATTATCTCTAAGCACATAGACCTTGAATATGTTATTTATTAACTTAATATGAAGAACGACCAATGAAATAATTCAACCAGCACTCTTATTAAGTTCTCTATTAATAACCTTCGTCCAAATTCACCTAAAACTTCTGTAGCTTCTTATTATGAAAAATGTGATAGCTATCTCTGTATATTTGTCTTTAAATTAACTATATGTTAATTAACCTGTTATGTTTTTTTAAATGAATATTCAATAGTAATTTCTAACTTTAATCCAAAAAGGTGTTCGTTTGAGTTAAATAAATCGGTTTCTGCTAATTAATAAGACATTTATTATGGCACCATAATATGACATTTATTAAGACACCACTGACTGATAGGAACAGTTGTGATATATTTTTAATAAAATAGCCATGATTCTCGCCTTGTTTTTTTCAGGTAGATTATGCAAATATCTTGAAGATAATTGCTTATACTCAATCTTATATTGATTCGTAAACTTCTTAATATTTTGAAGCAAATATATTTCTCACTTGATCTGGAGCTATACAAAATTCGGTCTGTCTGTATCTTATTTTTAAAAAATGCCTTTTAGGCGTCCATTTTTCAAACCATCCTTCCATCCACTTGCCATCTTTCCGACTATCCATCAATCTATTTTACTATCTGTTATCCATAGTTAAATAAATGTTTTAAAGAAATTTTAAAATTCTTTGTTAACTGAAAGTACATCAAACAAACATTTGCATAATTTTTGTACAATATTCTACGAAACGTTACTTATATTCAGGCTTTTAAATCGCACTGTTTGTGAAACAAGTGATTTTAACTAGTTAGTATATTTGACTCAGAGTTTGTAGCTTTGGACCAAATCCTTTCAATTATCATTTTTATGCACATTTCTTGTAATTCTATAGTATTCGAGCACCGTTTCTGTCCTTTGAATCTTCTCAAACGGAGTGTCAACACCAAACTCTATTCAAAGCCATTCACTTATAAAAATTGTCCATACTTTACTTGCACTTCCAATGCTATAGAAGTAATTAAACAAACAAATAAAAACAGCTGAAAGACAAAACTGAATAAACTTATCGGTTAGTTATACGTCTTTCTGTAAACTTTTCTATTTGTTATCCAGTAATTTTGTTTTCTTTTCATATTTCTCGGGTACATATCTACATGGCTTCGTAATATAAAATGAGTTATTAAGCTTCGAAACAAGATAAAACTATTTATCTCGCTTCTAAAAATTTGTTAAATTAATAATTAATAAAGAAGGGACTACAGGGACATATCTTTTGAGCAGACGTATCGCTGTGCCACTGGGAAGTACTTAAGTAGAGAGTGAAAAAGAAATTACCAGCCAATTACAGATGAATGTAATATCTAGAATACTCAATGATTTATAAAATTGGTGTTCTTAAGGAGCCAACCGTTATTATAAAATTGGTGTTCTTAAGGAGCCAACCGTTATATTATGTATGAAGTAAAGCAGTAAAAAATATTCAGTGAACAAATATTATATTATATTTACATAATACACTAACTTTCGATCAGGAGAAGAAAACGTAAAAAATAATAACATAATTAAAACATTTTTAAACGTAAAAAGACACACGGTCAGTGCTATAGAAAATGTGAACATGAATCACGGGATCATGCATATATATATTTTGTGTGTTCTTTCCTCATTGTAGTTTCCTCAACATTAAGTCCTAAGAAGTCAAGATTATGACCAATGATGATTAATAATCCATTGTAACAATTGTATAGTATAATACCAATATCTGAGATCATTCTACAAGTACAATGAAGAAACTCACAAATCTTATATGATATTAATAATGTATGTTACCAATAAATTATAGAAATAAATGAATGTTCACTTATCAACCTATTTTAATGAACTATTTAGAAAATTAAAGAGAGTGAACAATTAACAAAATATTGTGGAAAAATAATTATGATGTGAGGAAGACAATGTCAAATAAAAATGCAGAAACAAGATAGGAATAAATACACAAAACCATACAAAAATCACTACATATGTAGCCGCCATCCAGTGCTACAGCGGTATGTTTGCGGACTCACAGCGCTAAAAGCCAGGTTTCGATACCCGTGGTGGACAGAGCAAAGACCGCCCCTTGTGTATCTTTGTATTAATTCAAAACAAACATATGTAGCCTTACATTTTCAATGATTTTGAATTCCTGTAAGTTGTATGAATTCATTGTTTCAATAAAAGTATTCAAATTCAGTAATGCTGTATAGTCTTATGGCGACTAAAAACAATAAACTTGTTAAACTGGATCAGTATTTACAGGCTACTAACGTAGAAACTTGTAAAATTTGATCAATATTTACAGACTACTTATGTAGAGTTTTTGTATATTTTTTATGCATTCATCTCTACTTTGCTTCTGTACTTTTTCAGTATTGAGATTATTACATCAAACGTAATATTTGCGAATTCGATTTTTATTACTTGTATAAATAGTGTTTCTACCACTAATGAATTTGTGTAATGAAGATCTCTGGAATAAATAAAATGCGTCGTCGATAATGTTTGTTTTGAATTTCGCGCACAGCTACATGAGGGCTATACGCTTAGCCGTCCCTAATATAGTAGTGTAAGACTCATCCCCAACCACCGAGACCTTCAGATTATAAGTCGAACGCCTTAATTCACCTAGCCATGCTGGGCCCGCACCGGTAATGTATTTATTAAAGCCATTTGTATTTTGAATTTCGCGCAAAGCTACACGAGGGCTATCTCACTAACCATCCCTAATTTAGCAGTGTAAGACTAGAAGAAAGGCAGTTAGTCATCACCACCCACCGCAAGCTCTTGGGCTACTCTTTTACCAACGAATAGTAGGATTCACCGACACATTACAACGCCCCCACGGCTGAAAGGGCGAGCATGTTTGGTGCGACCGGGATTCGAATCCGCGACTCTCATATTAGGAGTCGAACGCCTTAACCCACCTGGCCATGCCGGGTCTCGCGTTGGTAATAAATATGGCGAATGTAATGTGGTTGAAATGCTGTTATTACACACTCTTCTAATTCTTAAAAATCCTTAAGTAACTATAGAAATAACGTAATGTTAGAAAATGTAATTGGCCTATTAGATTACCGTCTTATAACAAGTATAATTAACTTCAAAATTTATTGTTATGATTAAAAGAAACATATTAACCTGGAAGCTGATAGTACCATTTCGGTCTCGATCGAAGGCCTTGAACACATAATGAGCATATGGACCAGTTTCTGGAACAAACACAGTGAAAAAAACTGTAATCGTAAGCATAGTTATGAAGTGTTGAAACGAATAACCAGCTGTTTCAAATTGTACTGAAAATAATAGAATTGCTTAGAATACTTAAAAAAAACTGAAAGCAGCGTTCTGTTCAAATGAAACATTTGAATGTAAACCCTTATCTGAACACTAAAAATGAGTTCTCCCAAATACAGATTATTCTTTTTATTTAGTGTTTCTTAGATTTAACTGGTTACACTATTGTATGAGATATATTTAATTTGTATGCGCTTTCTTTCCTATTAATCTGAGAAATTGGGTTAACTCTGATAAATGACTACTGAGAGAAGAAATGAATTTAAATGAAAACGTGTTATGATTTTAGTAGAAAAAAAACAAAACATTTTTCACAAAACAGATATAACTTACTAAACGCGATTTACGCAATAACATCTAGTAACGCTAATTATTGTACCGGTATTTCATGAAATAAGAGCTAGAAGTGAGAGGCAATGCCACTTACGAGACATAAATTAAACTCGGGTAGGTAATTTTAAGGTTTCTTATCTGTACCCTTATTAAAATTAATTGATTATAATGTCATTTGCAATAGGTGGAAATGAAGCATAAGTTAGCATCGAAGAAAACTAGAAATAAATCGATGAACAAAAACGAATATAATTGTTTTGGTCTGTTAAACTGATTTTGTATACAATATACCTACGAAAGAAGAAGCTATACTAAACTCACATAAATGGTAATTTCTGATAATTGTTGGTATTCTACTTTCTTCTTGCTTAATTAAGAAGCTAACTGATAATTAATTGCGTTCTGCCTTCTTCTAGTTTAGTTTAAATGCTAACTGATAATTAATGGCATTCTACCTTTTAGATTAGTTAAGAAGCACTTGCCTATTTCACGAGACGAATATGAAAGAAAGTTGAGAACGTTATACCTGATTACAAAAAAAGAGCAAGTGTGTTATCACATTGTTGATGAAGTCATTAGTTTACATGAGTCAAACTGGACATAATTGTAAAGCCTTCAAGATTTTACGATGTGTTATAATCCTTAAAAATAGACTTTTAAATTTGGCGATAAGATGGCCAAGATGCTCATATTTAATGATGATAAATAACTTTTGACTTAACTGTGCTGAAAGGTCAAGAGATTATTTTAAGTTTAGGAAACGACAAAGAAAAACAAAATTAACGTAATAAAATTCTCACTTTACATCTGCTTAATTCGTCAAGACAATAACAAGGAACAATCTGTTGTATGATAACCACAATTTCACTGTTTTCAAACTTTTATTACGAAATAATTTCACAGGAATACATATACAGCATTTGATCGTAAAGTACTACAGACATATTATTATTGACAATCCAGTATGTCAAACAGGTTCAAATTGAAGTTAAGAGAGCAGGTATAGTTAACAGAGATGGTATAATCCGTTGTACGATTCCTGTTTTTATTACACATTTTAGTCTATGTTTGATTTGAGATTCACCAGTTAAAAGAGAAAAATCTTTTCACTAATAACGACTCTCGACATTAGACAACATCTATGTCATCGATCCACCATAATGTAATCCGTTTATAACAACTAGATTTATAAAACAACTCACCTCCATGTGGAAAGAACTGGGCGTATATGTCTTTAAAGGTGTTCTCATTTACAATTCCTGTTGGACAAGCCTTTAAAAAAAACATAATTTAGAAAAGTATCTATTAAAGTAAATATCCAAAGAATTAGAGTAAAATAAAAGTTCAAAACAGCAGTGTGAATTCGTATTTATTATTTCAGTTGTTATTAAGAGTATGTGTTCTGTTAAACAACTATTAAAAACATAGCTTTGCTTTTCGTAACATTTTACTTCGATAATATAATTTTCCTTTAGGAAGCATGAAATCACCTGTTATTGAGTGATCGTCTAAACATAGAGTATTTGCCAAATACTTTAATTACCGAGTTAGATTAATCATTGCGTCTAAGTTCTATTAAATCCGAAAATATTATTTCAAAAATAATAAAAACAAGAGTATAAAATATTTAAAATTAAAATTTCCAATTATCTTTGTGGTTTATTAAAGTTTTAGAATTATAATAAAGGTAATACATATTTAAAATGAAAGTATCAAATTATTTTATAGATTTTAATTAACCGATATCATCAAAAACGGCCCGGTGGTTAAAATGCAGGAGTAATGATTGGTGATTCGAACATTCGGGTCCCATTACCATAATGAAAGCAAAACAGAAAACGCCATGTTCTATGAAGGTAAAATCTAATTTAGTCAGACAACAGCAGCCATGAACTACCCTCACTCCAGTCCATCACTTCTAAATAACGGACGATTATCGCAGATTACCTGTGAGTTGCTTTACACGAATATCCGTAAACAAAGAAACAAACCATTTACTCTCCAAATGTCTAGTGGGAAAATGACAATGAGAGTTGTTTGGGTATTAGTTATTCAAATCTTTAACCTGATACTTTTATATTAATGTCAAAATTAAAACGATAACAGCTAATTAAATCTTTAACTGATAATTTTCTGTTAAGGCCAAAACTAAAACAGTATTAGCTAATTAAATATATAACTTGATAATTTTCTGTTAAGACCAAAAACAAATTATATTAGTTAACTAAATCTTTAAAGTGATATTTTTCTCTTAAGATCAAATGTTAAACGATAATAGTTAATTAAATCTTAAACTAATAATTTTCTTTTAAAGTCAACACTAAAATAGTATTAGTTTATTAAATATTTAACCTCACACTTCTTTGTTAAGGCCTACACTAAGAAAAAGACGAAAAATTTTCATTTACAGTTGGTGGTAACAGAAAAACCCCCACATATTATACCACATAAATGCACAAGTATTTTAACAGAGGTTTCTTTATTTATTTACAAAGTTGCAGAAAAAAACCAAAAACCTTACCCTCTTTACAAAGAATAGCTATGACGCACTATTTATTTTATATTTTTAGCTTGAGATTTCAAAACGCCTGTTTGAAATTCAGTACAAAGAACACAATGGGTTATCTGTACGCTATCCGCCACGGGTATCGAATCCCAGTTGCTAGCAGTGTGAGTCCGCAGACATACCACTGTGCCACTGGGGGGCACTTCAGACGACAACCATCCTAAGAGTAAATTTACAAGCTCAACACATAACTGTCCTAGCGAAGGCTGGAAGTAAAAATAATCATTTCTAAGGAAATAAAAGAATTATTTAGCTTAGGCCTAAACTGTAACAATTAACTACCTGTATTTCTTTCGTTGACTAAGGTTTATTAACATTCGTAATTCAAATCATTTCAACGTGGCTGGTGTAAGAATCTTCCTTACATTGTTAATATACACCAAAGTTTGTCTACAAACCCAGAAATAAGTTTAGTTTTTTTCACCATATCTCACCTGTTTAAATCCTTGGTACATTAATTTCAGTTCTTTCTTTGTAAATTTTGTCGTCCTGCATAACGTCTCAATTCCGTCAGGCTTACAACGTATCACAGTCATTTCCAAGTCCTCCACAGGAATTTCTAGGAAATACAAAATGGAAGTTATTGACTCATATAACATCATTGCGTAGAATTATATTTAGAAAACTTAAAACCGTACACAAAATATAAAGATGCACAAGATATAAAAGTGAGAACAATTTGGCGAAAGACCTAGACAATACTTATGATTAAAAAAAACCTGAGTGGCTGATAGAGGAATCGATAAGGTTATGATAAAAAAAATAACTGCGTGGATATAAAGTATGGATAGGTTACAAGAGAGGTAGTTAATTCTTCAGAAGGGATAGTATAGGGGTGTTATTAACTGGCTAGCTTCTCGCTGGCCAGTAATATAAAATTAGAGTAAACAGCCCAAGTACCTTTGCCAAAAATACAAAAATACCAATATAAAAATAACACATTTTTACACGAAAGCAATAGTTACTCATACGTTTGTGCAGTTGCCAATGGCTAGAGTGCGTAAAAGTAGCAAAAACATAGAAAGTGGTTTGTATACGTATAAGAAGCCGATTAAATCTCAATGAAAACTCACTTATACACAAATAGCATGGAAGATTCGTAGTCAATACTTGTTATAGTTTTATTTGTCACAAAGACAATACGTTAACGATAAATTAAAGTTTACCGGTGAAAAAGGCATTTCTAGCTTTATGATTTATTCCTATTGTTTTATGGAGCTTATGAAACATCCTCTAATAAATATCGTTCATTTTATAGGATGTCTACTTATTAAAATTAAATTTCGTGTAGTTGTGTAATCTAATCAATCTTTCTATAAAATGAACTATCCACATCCATGGTGCGGCCCGGCATGGCCAGGTAAGTTAAGGCGTTCGGCTCGTAATATGAGGGTCGCGGGTTCGAATCCCCATCCCACCAAAAATGCTTGCCCCCTTTCAGCCGTGGGGGCGTTATAATGTTGCGGTAAATCCCACTATTCGTTGGTAAAAAAGTAGTCTACTAGTTGGTGGTGGGTGATGATAACTAGCTGCCTTCCATTTAGTCTTATACTGCTAAATTACGGACGGCTAGGGCAGATAACCTGCGTGTAGCTTTTCGCGAAATTAAAAAAAAAAAAACATTCATGGTGTGTTATGCTTGTAATCTAAATATTTCTTTCATGTGGCCAACTAACCTAACTCTTGGTATACTATCTATGTAATTTAAACGTTTCTTCTATACAAGGAACTAATCCAGTCCTCGGTGCGTCATCTCTGTAATTCAATCATTCCTTCTATTCATTGAACTAATTTAGCCCATGATGTGTTTATATCCGTAGCCCAAGTTACCTTCTGTGCAGTGAACTCACACAGCCCATGATGTGTTATTCCCATAATCTAAGCGTTCCTTCTATGAAGTGAGCTAAACTAGTCCATGGTGTGCTAGCCCTGTAATCTAAGTGTCCTACCCAACCAATGCCGTGTTATACCTTAATGAAAATTATATATGTAAAAACTGGTGGTATGGATAGAGAAAGCACTATGTAGAGGAGCGAACAACGTTTCGACCTTCTTTGGTCATCTACCCATACCAGCCGTTTTTAAATATATAATTTTCTCTACAAGTGAGTTTTCTCGTCACCACGGACCTCAATGAAACAGTAAAGAAAAGTTTCTATATCATTTTTTTCTTCACATGGCCCTCCCCCTTTAGTGGCTCAGCGGATGTCAGAAGGCTTATAATACTAAAAATTTGGTTTCGATACCCATGTGGCTTTGCGCCTAACAACAAAACAAACAAATATTTCAAGTTAGAGCTGAATGGAATAAACAGACTACACCATCGTCATGATTTAATATACACCGTGTGTCTTTTTAAATGTAATTATGTTACTTTATCAAATGTAAGGATTAGTTAAGTGGTTGTTGGTTCAATGGTTGAAATCAGGCCCGGCATGGCCAAGCGTGTTAAGGCGTTCGACGCGTAATCTGAGGGACGCGGGTTCGAATCCCGGTCGCACCAAACATGTGTGCCCTCCCAGCCGTGGGGGCGTTATAATGTGACGGTTAATCCCCACTATTCGTTGGTAAAAGAGTAGACCAAGAGTTGGCGGTGGGTGGTGATGACTAGCTGCCTTCCCTCTCGTCTTACACT
This sequence comes from Tachypleus tridentatus, assembly GCF_004210375.1. Classification (NCBI taxonomy): domain Eukaryota; kingdom Metazoa; phylum Arthropoda; class Merostomata; order Xiphosura; family Limulidae; genus Tachypleus; species Tachypleus tridentatus. The sequence goes on along the minus strand of NC_134834.1, from coordinate 76,884,486 downwards.
GCTCAATTATGGACGGCTAGCGCAGATAGCCCTCGAGTAGCTTTGCGCGAAATTCAAAAAAACAAACAGATTGAAATCAATTTTCTTAATTTCGGTAGATAATTTATTTTAATTTAAATAATGTTTTAACATATGAATTGTTTATCCTTTATAACAGCTACTGAACTCATTTGTGCATTTGATTACGTACAAAAAATAAGAAATTCAAATGAGTGTTAACAGTGTTCATTAAATAGTTATAACAGACCAGTTTGTTTCTTTTCGGAATTCAGCCCGAATCGAATTATTTAAACTTCATATGTTTCTGTGTTTTGTAATGTCATGTTGACGTATTGAAAGGTGTACCCATACAGACTCAAAATATAAAACTACAACAAAGTTTGCATAACGATTACATCTTGCTTGACAGTGACGAAAAACGCAATATTGTTTTAATTTGGTTATCTTGGTCTTTAAGGAGAGTTTGTAGTTTTAAATAATCGGTCATCTTTTATTTTAAATTAAAGACAACTACGTTAAGATAAAGCATGGTAGAATGTTGGATATCTTAAAGAAGAAACGCTATATTGTTGATGGAAAATTGTATAAATTGCCTAATACAAAAAATTAAAAATAACATTTGAAACACGGGTGAATTTCCTACATGAAGTTCTCTACACACACCCCAGTGGCACAAAAGTATGTCTGCAGAATTACAACACTAAAAACCGGTATTCGATACCCCTGGTGGGGAAAGCACTGATAATTCATTGTGTTTAACTTCAAACAACAATTTCTATATAGAAGTATACTAATAGAGTCGTTGTGTCAGAAGTATGACAAAGTTTCTAACATATATAATGTTCTCCAGTGAAACAGCGGTAAACTTACGAACATACGATGTTAAAACTCGGGGTTCGTTTCTCCGATATGAACGGAGTGCAGACACCTTATTGTTTAGCCGTGCACTATGGAAACAACAATAATATACATAAGCGTATATGCTGGAAACACTTGCACAGAATCTCCGAAAGAGTAAATAAAACTGAAAATAAGAGTAACAACTATTTTTACTTCTTGCTATTGAAGTTCACATGTGTTGTTGTGTTGTAACCTACAGAATGTGTAATTATTCCCGTCATTTTACCGATATCATTTTAGTGTCTACAGACTGACTAACAGAAAACACGCTACGTTCAGAGGTATGAGTGCTTAAAACAAGTGACCTTTGACCCTGTTTGGGGAACTTTTTATCTAAAAAACAAAGCTTTCTATTCTGTTCGTTTGTTTGGATTTGGATTTTCGCGCACAGGTAAAGTAAAACTATCCACGATAATGGTTTCCAAGTTTTTACTGATATACGACATGAAAAACAAGATCACCCACCGCTAACCCATGTTTCACTGAACATTTGAATTTGAAAATTTTCCATATAGAACATTCATAACTCCATTAACTTGGCCCTACCTTAATTATATACTTATCTGTACATCGTGATTTAGACGAAAACAAATTAACGATAAATTCTAGATGTAAGATAAATCAAGTTTTATCAGAGATAATTTTAAAATAAAATCAAATCTTGATACATATATTTATTCAGAGTTAATAGTTACACTACAAGTCATTTCCAAGTGCATATAAATCCAAAACGAATACATAAATTAGCTTAACTAATCAAATAAAACTTAATAAGCTTTGGAGTAATGTTAGATATTCAGCCGGTTGAGAGATGTATGACGAACTTAAATCAGTGGAGAACTAGTAAACATGTATAATGTAGTTAAAATATCTGGTTATTAGTATTTTAGTTTGTTTCTTTTTAAATATTCACGTTATTTAGTCATGGAATTAGACAAATAATATGTTCAAAGCTCGTAATTACCTTCAGGCATAAACAGAAGTAGTAAAATGAATTCAAAGATTAAGTGCGTATTTTAACAAAAAAAAACATTCAATATTATTTATATATAATATCAGTAACAAATTATAGTATAAGAAAATCTGATACTCTTTGTAATAAATAATTTGGTGAAATAAATTTGTCAGCGAAGAGTTATTAACAGAAAACCTTAAAGCGTTTTTCATTTCAGTCTCTTAATGTTTACTTTTTCAAATGTTATTTCACCACTGAAGTCAACAAATATTCCTACACTACGCGACAAAAATGTCCCGGCATGGCCAGATGAGTTAAGGCGTTTGATTCGTAATCTGAGGGTCGCGGGTTTGAATCCCTGTTGTATCAAACATGCTTACCCTTTCAGACGTGGGGGTGTTATAATGTGACGGTCAGCCCCACTATTCGTTGGTAAAAGAGTAGCCCAAGAGTTGGCGGTGGGTGGTGATGACTAGCTGCCTTCCCTCTAGTCTTACACTGCTAGATTAGGGACGGCTAGCGCAGATAACCCTCGTGTAGCTTTGCGTAAAATTCAAAAACAAATAAAAGTGACAAAAGCAATAACGCTATGAAACTGAGTTTTATCTCATGAAAAGTTAATTTTTGTTCATATATAAGTATTTTCATTACATGGATGATATTAGAAGTTGTGATATATTTCGAATACAAAACGATGTCACCGGCTTTAAGTTCAATGAACACTAAAAATGGAAACGTGTAGAAGAAGTGAGAGCGAAATCAACTATTTTTTTATTAACACTGTAAAAGTGGTTTAGAAAGTTACATTGAAACATGATGTAACATTAAACAAAATAAAACATAACTTTGTATTAAAAAGGTTACAAATACTTCTAAGACGATCCATTCCATATAAAGTTTCATAACATGTACTTAATATAATAATTTTGTTAAGCTAAACTGTTCCATGAAAAAAGACAAATATTAACGTTTTAACGGAAAAATGTTACCTAAATTTTCCATGTATTGAACTATGTAAAGGCGTGATAGCGATTTCAGCCAAATTAAAAGCGCATAGTGACCTGTAATGAATCTATAATATCTATAATATTGAACCTTGTCCAAATTTGGGTTACTTCTACAGCTGTTCTAAACGCTAGAATGCTACGTTTAATACATTTTTACCGGTACAAACACTCTAACATCACATTAAATATGAAAGCTTTATATATGTTTTGAATTAAGGGAAACAATCACTCAACGAAACAGTAAAATATTTATTTTACTTCACCTTTCTGAAAAGGCAGAACATATAATAAACAAGAGATGCACAACAGGAAACAACATTTACTGATGGTTATTGATATGAACTAGGACTTGACAACTATAGCCAACACATTAATATTTGCCTTACAATCTTTTCTTTAATAATTTTAATGGTGAATTGCTTTTCACAGCCACTGAGTTAGAATTTTTAACTTAAGAGACTAAGGACAAATGAAAGGATGGATGAGTGGCGTAGAGATCTAAATGAGATCAATCTGCACTAGCCGTCCCTAGGTTAGCAGTGTAAGACTAGAGGGAAGCCAGCTAGTCATCATCATCCACCGCCAACTCTTGGGCTACTCTTTTACCAACGAATAATTGGATTGATCGTGACATTAAACGATCCCATGGCTGAAAGATTGAGCAAGTTTGATGTGACGGCGATTTGAGCCCTCGATTCAGGTCTTTTTAATGTTTGTTAAAAATTTTGCGAAAACCTACATGAGGGCTCTACGATAGCCGTTCCTAATTGGTTGTGTAAGATTAGAGAGAAAAGAGTTATTTATCTCCAATCACCGTCAACTCTTGGGCCACTCTTTTAACAACGAATAATAGGATTGACTGTCACTTTATGACGACCCCATGGCTAAAAGGGCAAGCATGTTTGGTGTGACAAAGATTCGAATCAGCGACCCTCAGATTACGAGTGAAACGCCTTAACCAAATGGTTAATTTTTTAAACTAGATTTAGACAATGCATTCAACATGTTTCTTCTTGATTCAGAGAAGAAATGTCGGGCTGCATGCCCAATCTTGCATAAAATCTGATGGAGGCCGAATCGTTACCTCAAAGTCAAGGATGACAGTATAGTACAATGGAGAACTCACTGCACAGGCCTGATATCAACAGTAGGTTTACTTATTTAAAAACGTGTTAGTTAAAACAGTAACTTTTAAAATCAGAGTAGCTCGTAAACAGTTCATAGCTCAGTAAGTCGTTTAAATTAGTTTTTCTACCATTATTACTCATATTCTTGAAAGTATACGAGAAAGTTTAACCTAAACTAATTTTTGAACGACGATTACAGAAGTAGATTAGCAATGAAACTCACTTGAGCAGGCCTAATCATAAGTAAAGAACTACCTCTATACCAGTTTGTCAAGATTCAACTCCATCTGATATGCTAAAACAAAATTGGCTTTTCACTATTTATTAAAGATTGACATGAATGCTGATATATTGCGATCAGATTTATTGTCTCTTCTCATAATATATAGTTGTTGTTTTATCGGTCATTACAGAAAGTTAATAAAGGATTCCATCTATGTTAGTTATATGAAACTTATGTAATAACATATGAACCACACTATATCTGATATATCCACTGATGAGGAGAATTCTCGTCGTGTACCATAATTCATCAAGACAATTGAAATAACAGTAAACGCAAACTAATGTGGCAGGGGTTTAGTTTAGAGAGAGAAATCAGAAGAATTCTCTCTCCAACTGGGGTGTTCAGGAACGTTGTGGTTCCTCTTTGTCCCCTTTCGTGGAAGGATATTGAATTTAGCTTTTTTTTTCTTTCTTTATAATTTTTAAACTTTTTTTTTTGGGGGGTGAAGAAGTAAAGTTGGTCATACTTAATATTATTCATGAACGAGGCAAAGGTAGCACCGGAGAAAACGGCCAGATCCCGTCCCGAAAGTCAGATGGCATAGTAAATGTGAACATAAACCTAAACGACCCGATTCAGGGCATGGCAATAAAGTTGCCTAGGCTGGGATCTAAAGATCCAATGCCTAAGTTTTTGCTGTGGGGGGAAACGGGAGCGTCCCGAGAAAAAACCCACTTTCACAGGACAGGCGCCGAAAGTTTTACCTGTCCTGTGCCCGAAACCTGAAAAAGAAAATACATGAATTTTGCCCTTTAAGTATTTTGTTGTGTGATTCTTGAAATACGTTGTATGGTGAAATAAATTTGGTTGGTGCACTAGTTAATTTGTAGTGATGCCGTTAGTTTGTTTCTGTATTTGTGTGATATTTCTGTTAATCTATTTCTTAGTGTTGGTAAGTTGCTGATTTGATGTATATACTTTACTGGCGTGAATGACGGTAGACTGAATGCAGATCTTAGTATTCTGTTCTGTTGGACTTGGATTTTCTGGAGTGTGTTATTTGACATATTATATGTGACTTGACATCACGTATACTCTATTAGTGGACGAATGTAAGCCTTGTATATTTGGATAATGGTTGTTGAGGAGCATTTCGAGTGTTGGCTGGTTAGAGTCATTAAGTGTGAAATACGTTTTCCAATTGATGAGTGTATGCTGTTAACATGTTTTTTCCGTGTTAGTTTTGTGTCGAAAATGATGCCAAGGAATGTGATGTTTTTGCTCATGTTAATAGGCGTATTTCCGAGTGATAATTTTACTTTTTCTAGATTTTTTCTTTGTTTTTTTTTAGTTTCCTGAAAAACGTGGTTGCTTGTGTTTGAAACAACTAAACTAAACTAAACTAACGTGGCAGGGGTTCAGTTTAGAGAGAGAGAAATCCGAAGAGTTCTCTCTCCAACTGGGGTGTTCAGGAACTTTGTAGTTCCTCTTCGTCCCCTTTCGTGGATTGTTATTAGGATTAAGTGGTGGTTTTTTTTTATTATTATTATTTTAATAAATTAATTATCGTTATTATTCTTGACTTTTTGGGTGGGGAATATCTCAAAATTGAAACAACAGTTGTTATAACGGTACTTATATAACCAGTTGCTTGAACAATAATTAAACGGGTGTGAACTAGATTAAATTGGCGAGTTAAAATATGTTGTTAATTATATAAGTCATTATGAATCAGAACTACATTTATGGTTTTTATTAACATCAAGCTATATATTTATTTGTTAAACTAACTTGTATATTACTAATACTATTTATTTATTTATATTACTTTAATTAACTTTCATTCTTCAAGCAGAAGAACTGGTGAGTCAATAAGCTAGTCTTATGAAGTTGAAAACTGTATTAAAACTTCGTTCCACTATGCTAGTGAAAGTTTAAAACATTAAAAGCCAATAAATTAGTTGAATGATTCGTAAACACTGAAAGCACTCTTTCCAAGAGAGGAAGCACACAGTCAAACACATAAAAAGTATCAATGAGTGACACCTTTTCCTCGTAGAAACCAGAAACACAAAGAAAACTAATTAATAAAAGTAAGATTACAAGATTTTATTTATGACTGTGCAGTTATAAAATGAAGTATTAGTTTTCATCTCCTGTGTCTACGGCAGGGTATAGAACCCCTGAATATAGTACTGTAAACTTATTGTTATCTCACCGTTAGCTATGCTCTTCAAAACTAGAAATTAACTGGCAAATTAATTAATGTAATTATATGTTAGAATATAACGTGTAATGCATAATTACATTCAGAAATCGATACACGAGAAAACAAATGTTATAATAATTAGCATGCATCAGTTGAATACCATTGTTATTAATAATAACTTGAAAGACGTTCTTGCTTCTCCATTTTTCAACATAGCAATTTTAACGTCAAGTTGTTGTTGTTTAATTGTTGTTGTTTTTTATCTGTACAGTAAAGCGTACTGCAGACTGTTTCTTTCTTTCTTTTATATTTATATATTATATATTCAAGACTGTTTTTTTTTCCTTTTATATATATATATATACTTAATAAATTCATCTTCCAATATTGTTGTTTTCTCTTTTCCATTTAATCGATTTTACGACAATATTTTTTTTGTATATAAATTAAGCAATCAGAATTCAGAATTTAACCACAGCTGAGCAACTTATGTATAACGTACATGAATAACATCAACTCTGATTTATTTGTTACGAACTTATAGATATTTCTCACGACATCCTCAAAGTAACTCCAGTAATGTCCACCGTCACAGTATCGTGCGATATGAATTACTTGCTGTTATTACAGCAAACTTCACGAGCAAGTACGTTGATTTAAGTAAACATAAATATAACCAACAGGGAAAAATCTTGTATTTTTTTAGAAGCAGCTAACTCATCTCCTCGTCATATAAACGAGCATATAGTTAATTTATAAGATTCTTTCTACTGTTCAGCCACCAGAGCAGGATATATTTCACATCTTAAAATTCTGCAATACTCCGTATCTAAGGAGAGTAGAGAGGAGAAATCAAACAAACAAATGGTTGTTATCTGGGAAAAAAAGTTTCCATGCATTTTACGACTCCATAAAGTAATACCCTTTCACAAGATTTACGTGAACTTCAAGTGCATCTATGATTAATTCTATTTTTTGACACAACTTCAACAAAACGCATAAAGTAATTTGAAAAAATATATGTATAAATTTATTTTGACATGTATAACTAGCTTTTTCTCTTCACTCAAGATTTTCTTCGTCTTTCCGTGTTTGTATCACATGAATAAAAATGGAAGTTTCCTCGTATCTAGGGGGAACTAGTCACGTCATAGCGTAAGTTCCCTTAATTTACTTTACCTACAAAAAAAATCTAATTTTTGGAATAACTATTCAGATCAAAGCATGTCTCACGTTGGTTTATACAGTCTTGTCACACGTAATGTTAGTAACATCATTGTCCGTGTACTATAACTTTATCGTTCCAGACAAATCTTGGTACGAGTGCTACGATAATTACATACTAAAGTCAGTTCCATTATTTTAAATTTCATATTCCCGTTTCTTACACGTGCCAAACAGTTGTCTCTCTGTCACTTCACGTCAGAAAACTTCCCCTTTAGTTTTACTTATATGTAACTGGTCTTCTTCAGTCGTCTGTAACAACGTATTTCACACACTGAAACTTGTTGATAACTAATTATACCATAACTTTGCACCATCAAATAATTCTTCCGATACGATCTTGTTACGCACTTTCTGTTATTTTGTGCTTCTTATAAAATCTACTTATAAATATTACTAACTAAATCAAAATAGCGATATTTTATTCTCACTTAGCTATTATAAATCGTTTCGCTAGTGCGACTAATTAGGTCTCCACTAGTCTTCTGTTTTTTCGTTCTCCCTGTGTACAGTGTTGTCAAAAATTAATCAAATATATTATAATATGTTCTGAACTAGAATATCGTAATGTGTTCTGAATTACACATATCGTAATGTGTTCTGAACTAAACATATCGTAATGTGTTCTGAAATACACATATCGTAGTGTGTTTTGAACTAGACGTATCGTAATGTGTTCTGCTATTAAACAAATCCTATAAAATCATTTTAAAAACATATTCTGTTGTTTCCTTTATAATCTTGTTCCTTGCATGACTATACTGATCACACAAATTAAAAAATAATAATTCCGATATTATATGACAAAACACAACTAATTACTGAATAACATCAGTAGCACTCTGAGTTTGTTTTTATGTTTATCAATATGATTTTTAGTGGCGTTTCTTGTCCTTACAAATGTAGTGTGTTCTCAGATAACAGCTTGAACAATAATAGTTAATAATCCCCAGACCACAGCAAAAATATTTAGACGTTTCTATTTGTGGAAAGCATTAAGTTATTCCACTCAATACGCAGACTATATACATTTTTCATGAAGTAGACTTGAGGAGACGTTAATAAGTTTTAACTCTTAAAGTGTGGAGTTGATCGTACTGAAATTAGTGTCTATATCACTCATCACAATATCTGATAAACAGTCAAAAGCACTAAAATTTCCTTTCAACGATAACAGAGTATTGAATTTTTCGAACAATAAGACTTCTGTGTTCTCATCGACACATTTCTAACAGAGAAATCTTTATTTCAAAATGAATTATTTGTTTGTCAAGATTTTGTTGAAAATTAATTGCCCTTATGGAAGACCTATTTTAAGAGATAAAATGTCTAATATACACTAGAAGGATTTCTAAAAGTCATGTTTATCCTATGAGTCTCAGTTGCATAGCAAGGTTGGGAGGTTTGATGTAAGCATGAAATTCAAACATTATTCATGAAATAAGAATGACACATCTTTGAAGATACATGTGATTAGTAAAATACGTTAGAAGCCAATCAGAACATGAGAAATATTGTGAAGCAGGAGAAATCATAGATTGATATACTTTGTCTTCTCATTGTAACCATTTTCAAAGTCTTAAATCTTTCAGTGGTAGGGATGACTGACCAGGCATCAACCAATGAAAACCATAAGAAATAGCTGCAAAACATTACAGAACATTTATTATTGGGTAGTGCGTCCTAGATGTCATGAACATGTTGAAAGTCGTTCTTAGAGTGCAAAGTGAAATCAAAATAGAGCAGTAAAAATAAACTTGCTTTTGAAAAGAGTTTTCATCAACACCAAAACAGCATTTATAAATTTTCTTTGTTTGTCTCGAAGCAAGAGCTCGAATTCTGTGCAATATTTTAAAAGAGATATCGATCTAGTACATTTTGTATCGTCCAAAAATGCCACAAAACGGTTGAACAACCCACTCAACGTTTTATATTAACTAATATTGTACGTTATTTTATCTTTGTACATGCTCATTTAATATCAGTAAAAGTTTTATTCATTCATTTATTTATTACAGCTAAACGTCCAGTAAAAAAAAATTATTTAGAAACCAATTATTAGTAGGGCTGAATATTTTACTCTACCTATTTTTGACGAAGGAAAATATTTTTATTTGTTTGGAATTAAGAAAAAACTAACGATAAGTTGTCTGCGATCTGTTCATTACAGAGATCGAAACCCGGTTTTTAACATTATAAGTTCACAGACATAATGTTGTACCACTGAGGGGGCGGTCAAACAACAACGATAAAAAATAATTTATCCAGTCTTACTTTAAGCATCGAGTTTGATCATGTTTGTGATGTGTGTTTTTTTTCCAATTTATGAATTACATGTCTCGTCGCTAAATAACCGATACCGGAATGAATAGTTCAAAAACTAAAAACAACTAACACGAAATGTCCTGCACAATTAAAGTTGAAACAAAACTTTAATGAACCAAAAACCTTGTCTGGCACTAAAAAATGAATGTTGGATGTTACACTAAGAGCGACCAACCTGCTAAGCCTATTTAGGTATTATCTGAACTCAGTTTGTGTATAATCAAGCTTTCTTTTATTCGAGGCTCTTTTCATCATTGACCCTTGCTAAGATCGAAAAATAATTCAAATGAAGCAACATAGGTTTACCTAGTGTATGCCTGAGTATTCTCAATCCAGTTATTGATTTCAACTTTGTATGTTCTTTCTTACGAGTTAACAATTTTCTTTTAGCAGACCAGAGATTACCTTGTTGACAACAGGAACAAATAAATATGTAAATTACTTTTATTGACTTTAATGCTGGAATAAAGTATTCAAACCTTAAAAAAATTCTATAGGTGACAAGTAAGTAGGTTTAAAAATACATTATGGCTGTGTTTGAAGAAGGATCCTAAAAATAATATTTCTGAACTAAATTTTAATAACGAAAGACTATTTATTCATGTATGGCAAGGTAATACCAACAGAATATTTCGAAACTTTTAATATAGATGATTTGCTGAATCTTCTCTTAGTGAGATACTTATGTAGTATTTCATCAATAATATGAATAAAGAAATATTTTCCTTACTTGTGATTGAATTTTGTTTAAGAAATTAAACAGAAAAGTTTATTATGCCATACTTCACATTGAAGTAATTATTATTATAAATCAGTGTGTCTCTGCATTGTTCATCTTGGGTATCGAAAGCTGGATTGCTGTGTTATGAGGTGACAGATATTCCGTTGTGCCATTATGACTTTATGAGATTATTATTTTGTAGTCCTATGTATGTTTTTTACTTATTCAACAAAACAAAAAGTTTGGCCCTACTTCATAAGAATGCTAAATGTATGAACCACATATTTACAGTAGTAGAACGTTTTAAAAATTGCGGACAGTTTGTTTCTCTTGATAGCACAGGAAAAAAAGATTGGTCAAAGAGAACGCTATCTAGAAACCATTAGCGATACCATCAATTTGATGACAAAGATCGTCTTTAATAATAAACTAACATTCCTCTGTGGAAAAGTTCATGAACTTCGAAACACTGATTTTCGAATACTCATATTATGAGTATTGTGTTTTACTAGATAAATCAAAGCTGTCGTTCATTGTTCATTCATTGGAAGGAAACGTCTTTAAAACTAGAACTTTAGAAAGCAGCAAAAGCGTAGTTGTAGCTTCCAACGTTAGAATCATCCTTCTTTATGGATGTAAGGAAGACTAGAAATCTCCTGTTTAATTTACAATCTTAAGGAATTTGTAGAATAATGTGTACTTTACCTGTGTTTGTAAAATTAAGCAACAATATGTTGCAGAATTAGAGATAAAATAATTCTTCAGTGAAACAATACATTACGTAATTTGTACGAGAAAACTGAGAAAGAAATGTTTATGCAATAATATAGAGATTTTCTTTCGAGGAATTTATGCAAAAAATGAGTGACTTATTTGATGACATTAACAATCTGTACAAAAATGTATAACTTATTTAATGAGATTAACATTTTATTGAAGAACGTGTAACTAACTTATCTACTATAAAAATTTGGGCAAAAATGAGGTTAACAGTCTATGGAAAAATGTATAACTTTCTTGTTCAGGTTAACAGTTTGTAAAAAATTGTAAAATTTACCTTCTGAGATACTTTATGACAATGTACAGTTTATCTGAGGAGGTTAACAGTCTATGTAAAAATTTATAACTCACTTAATGAGGTTAATAGTCTGTAGTAAAATATAAAACTTACCAGTGGGAATTGTGCAAAGACGTGTTTCTTTCTGAAGTAACTATTCAATAATGTATAACTGACCTTCTGAAGAATATATACAATAAAGTTTATATTTTACCTTTGGAGGCAATTTGTACGAATTTAAGATGTAATTAATTTTGGGTTTGTCTGCGTGCGGTTTTTTCTGGCATATTTTAATTGCTTATTCTCTTCATGTTGGTATCCATCTACCTCTACATGTATTTATCTAATTATTAATACTTAGGTCCCGACTGCAAGGTAGAAATAGAGAAAAAGAAATAATTGTTCCTCAAACATTATCTTAAACGAAAATCATCCGAATTAAACTTTATTTTAACTGAAGCAGCATTTATGTGCCCTTGGAATTGAAGAGCAAAGTCATGGAGACTCCTAGTATTCACACATAGTCATCTTTAATTTCAAATTATTGTTCAGGAAAAAGGCACCAATTAGCAGTACCCGCCACCAAAAACGTTTTATATGTCCAAGTCTTTGAACAGAGTAATGACTGCCAGTTGGTGAGAGTGCAGAGAGTGTTTAACATGACTTCTCGAAGCCCTTATTCTTCGATCCGCAGCCAAACACGCTAACCAAAAGAATTAGTATACATCTTGTAACTAATCAATGCTCAGTGTGAACTGAACGTATGTAACGAGTTTCTTTTCGAACGAAAAATCGATAGCAAAAGTAAAACGATTATTCTAAATTTTAAATTAATTTTAGGGAGCCCATGAAAAGGGCATTGTTTTTACTTTGCTTTAAACTACAAATAAATTAACAAGATATTTTAGGAAAGGCTCTTGGACTCTAACCGGAGAACAACAAGACTTATTTTTTTCTAATTTTGCTTTTCCAGGTGGTCTTGACAGAAAATTTGTGAAAAAGTAATATATTTACTAAACTTTGGCGTATACAACAAAAGCAGTTTAGTTTTCTGCACATCAAACTTCATAATCTATTGTTTTTGGATAGTTTTCATTGATCACTGCTGTGAATTTCTCGACAGAGTCGCGAAAATATATCGTTTGTTGTGTCTCGATTTATTCTTTTTCAAGAAAATTTTGTTGAAAGTTTTGTTACGTCTGCATTTGGTACTTTTATCGAAATTCGAATCACGCGCGCGCGAGAGAGTGTGATATCTCGAGAACGATTTCTGTCATGCGAACATTAGAAAATCATTTAAGAAAGTTCAAACTGAATTCTGAAAGATGAAGATGTAGTCTATCCAATAAGCAGGATATTTTGAAAATAATCGCTAGTTAATGTTCCGTTTCTTCTATTATACAACAAGAAAAACACAGTGGATTTATTGCAACAACAAGAATGTTTTAATTATGAATTTCAGAAGCTACTTAATATTTTGGAAAACAAGTTGATGGATATTCAAATCAATTATTTAATAGAATATCCTCAAGAATCCTTACATCTGACAGTGTAAAGTTAATTGAAGTTTTTCTGGTCAACATGAACGAATTCATTTTCTGTAAACAATGTTCAAATAACCAACAAAGCTAGTCCTCGGCGTCTAATATTTTTACACAAATCCGGTGACGAATTATTAAATTCATTAATCCTCACCCATGACATCCGATTTGCTTTTTTAACCATTCTTGTAGACGAATGTCGAAAAATAATGATAACAAAGGTATTTTTAAAACAAAAGAGCGGTACGAGTATTAAAACGTTTAATGTTGTTAGAGTGAATACGAATTTAGAAACCGTTATGACTATCTTGAATAATGTGTATAATGTGATGCTTCACTTAGCGAGTTTATCGAATGGACACTGTTTTTGGTCTAAAGTTAAAAAGAGTTAGAAGTTGAAGTTGATCTCAAATAGATTTAACAAAACATTCTTAATTATAACTACTGTACAAACGTACCCTTTTAACATGTTATTTATTGTAGTTTTTAAATAGCTTAATCGACACAGTTTCCTAAATAATCAAAGAAAGTATCCTATTATGAAAAGTTTTAAACTTATTTGTTGCCAGATATACAGAATATCCATGGTTATGACGTTCACCACGTTAACCTGGCATCATGAAATTCAAGAGAACTATTCTTTCCTGTTGTTATATATAATAGAAAGATTTGGCCCCCCAGTGGGTCAGCGGTATGTCTGCGGACGTATAAAATAACAACAACAGTAGAAAGATTTAACTTGTGTTATCTATAGAGGAGCACAAATTGTTGTGGCTCATCCAGGTTATGTTTACTAACTTACACGAATTTTTATAGTTAAAATGATTAAATTCAGTTACGAAACTGGTAGAGTAGAATATAAGTAGAAATGAAATTCTACACAACGAAGACAAAAACTTTAAAGATGGAGCTCAAATGTGCATTACAATACTAATGAAGTTCAGGCATTCTTAGTTTCTAATTAAATTCACTTATGTTCTTCTATGAATTTCTTTTTCACATAACTGACGCAACAATAGTAAATGCGGTATCAACCGTGCATCTGAAAACAGAAACAAAACAAACGGCTCAAAAAAAAATCTATTTTCATGTACGTTTTACACACTAATTTTTATCTAATAATCGCTGCTTAGGTTTGACCTTGTATTAGGAAAATATAAACCAGGCTATAAGGCTTAGTTAGTGTTTCATTTATAACTTACTGATTACATTAAACTTGAAATAATTTCTATGTAACAAATAGTACAGTGTCTGTTTTATAGGGGATTTTTTGGTAACAAAAAATCACACAAAAATGATGCTTTCAACAGTTGCTGATTTTCAGTTCAATGCCAAGTGGGTTAAGGCATTCGACTCGTAATATGAGAGTCGCGGGTTCGAATCCCGGTCGCACCAAACATGCTCGTTATTTCAGCCGTGGGGGCATTATAATGTTACGGTCAATCCCACTTTTCGTTGGTAAAAGAGTAGCCCAAGAGTTGGCGGTGGATGGTGATGACTAACTACCTTCCCTCTAGTCTTACACTGCAAAATTAGGGACGGCTAGCACAGATAGCCCTCGTGTAGCTTTGTGCGAAATTCAAAAATAAACAAACAAACAGTTCAATGTGATATATACTGGAAGATAAACGAAAGGGAATCTATTGAAAATTGTTCATTCTATACAGTAAAAACGTTTTGTAAATAGGCTAAAACTTGTAAGAATTGTAAAAAATTAAAGTATATTTAGGGTCCTCTTAAACCACTTGTACCTAGCGTCCTTTAAAAGCTTTTTAAGACCTGATGACGATAACTAATAGTCAATTCTAACTGACTAAACAAATTCGCATGAAGAAAATAATGATATTTAGGATTAGTTACAGACCAAACAACACATTTGAGAAGATTGTTTACACTGATGAACGTAATACGTCAAGACAACAACGTACTTGAAGAGGTTGTTTACAATGATGAACGTAATTCATTAAGACAACAACACATTTGAAGAGGTTGTTTACAATGATGAACGTAATTCATTAAGACAACAACACATTTGAAGAGGTTGTTTACAATGATGAACGTAATTCATTAAGACAACAACACATTTGAAGAGGTTGTTTACAATGATGAACGTAATTCATTAACACAACAACGTATTTGAAGAGGTTATTTACAATGATGAACGTAATCCATCATTTGTTATGCGACTCACCTTTCTTTGTTTCATCCCAATTTTCAGTTTACAAGTTTAATGAGCTTCTGCTTGCATGTTCTCTCTTCAGCTTTTCTAATTCTTTATTCACCAGTTTTTAATGTATAAATATATAACAGTATATTTTTCTATGGAAGCACATTATGCTAATATAATGATAAGGCAACCTAAGACTTCTAAGCATAATGAAGTGGTTTATGTTTGTTGATAGTTAGCTTTCATTAATGTGAAAGTTCCATATGTATACATGTACAGAGATAAATGCAGATAATTTAATCAGTGTTTAAAACAATTGATATTAAATAAAACTGTTCTTAACTTAAAGCGACGTCTATCAATATACTAAGGAGATCAAAAATGTGATTTTACTATCACCGAACAACACACTTTCTTATACACAATCATAGCTCGTACTAGTGTGACAAATTGTCTATACAATACACACGCATAGTTAGGAATAAGATAAAGCCTTGTCGTATACTCTCTACAGCATTTTGTACAGTCTAATTCTGTATGTTTATATGGTCTGTAACATTTTCAAAACAAGACTCAAAGCTCGAGCACTTTCAAAGTTGGCTGTTCTTCTTCTTCTGAATATCCAAGTGTTTTAAAGTGCTCGAGTTTTGAGTCTCGTTTTGAAAATGTTACAACTTTTGTAGGTGTTCCTATGTTGTAATTACTTAACCTGAATGTGCAAGAAAGAGTGTAACAAAACATGACGCCCACTTCCAACAGTACTGATGTCAGCTGGCTTGTAATTCTAAGGGATGACTTCATGAGCTAAATATTACATACGTGCTAAACTGTTCGTGAAGTACTTATTTAATTTGTCATGTTTAACTCTTGTTTTTTAACATACAACTGCTAATCAAAACTTGAAAACACTTCGCATAGCAGAAGTCGATAGTGTAATCCAAACGTGTTAACTTTGATTGAAATCATTTGAATATTTTTAACCGTACTGCACTGGGTATCAAAACCACACGAGCAAGTTTGCGCTCGCTAGCTCATGCGTAAGCAAGTGGCTCGAGGCAAAAATACGAAGAAATGTGTTCAACACGCTAGCTTGTTAGTTGTACTTCGTTGTAGATGTATGTGTTGTCAAACAGTATGAACAAATATCATGTTTTCATCGGGTACAAATATAAAGCATTTTAACATACTTTTCCTAAGGATAGAAATCTGTTTTTTCAAAATATCAATATTTTTTTATTTGCATTCAGAAATAATGTAGAGATGATCCTAATTCTAAAATACAATCACGTTTAACTTTAGTTTGTTTGTAAAAGTGGAAGACAAAAGATTGTTTATTTTTGAACATCTCGCAATGTTACACGAAAGCTATCTGTGCTAGCCATCCCTAATTTAGCACTGTAAGACTAGAGAAAAGGCTAGACCATCCACCGCCAACTCTTGGACTACTTTTACCAACAAATAGTGGGACTGACTGTCACATTATAACGCCTCCACAGCTGAAAGAGCGAGCATGTTTGATGCGACCGGGATTCGAACGTGAGACCCTCAAATAACGAGTCGAATGCCTCAACCCATCTGGCTATGCCGGGCATGCAGACAAAAGTATTTAGAATTGGGATAGTTATGTCATACCAGCTGTGGAGGGGACAGATGGGCTAATTTACTCCCAAGAAGGGTTAGATTATGTTTATATGTTTATTTGGAATTAAGCATCAAGCTACACAACCTGTGCTCTGTTGTCCACAGACATGCTGATGTGCTACTGGGTGAATTGGTATGGGAGTGGGACAAAACGTTTAGAGGAACCTGACAAAAATATATTTTCTACCCTTTTACTGTACATGCTGTCCGTTTACAGGGTAATCCAATCCTGGGAGACATAGTATTATATTTTCACTTCAGAAAATCCCGTAGGAATTTGACCCTTCCAAGTAAGTTTAAAAAACTTGTATTGATTGTACAATGATCACACGATGTTATTTATCATTTTAGTCTTTGTTTTCGTCGTTTCAATTCGTTAGCTGAAGTACGTATATATATTTACATAAATGTTTTCTTTTTCCAATACGAAATAAAGACAGCTTCCTACTGCTTACACATATTAATGAGAAATGTACTGCTTTAGTTAACATGAGAAGACCTAAAACTTTATTGTATGAAATAATGATATATATATATATAAGACGTATCATTAAAATGTCTTATTCGAATCACTTGCCATCTTTCCTATATGGATCTAATAAGACAACTATAATATTGGTTGATAAAAGAAATCTTATTATTGTTGTGGTTCACTTGAAAAATTGTTTGAATTTATGAAATAACAAAAACGGAAATGAAAAACGAACTATGAACAACACTATTCTGATGTGATAACAATCTAGAAGCGTAAGGCGTGCGACTCGTAATCCGAGGGTCGCGGGTTCGCGCCCGCGTCGCGCTAAACATGCTCACCCTCCCAGCCGTGGGGGTGTATAATGTGACGGTCAATCCCACTATTCGTTGGTAAAAGAGTAGCCCAAGAGTTGGCGGTGGGTGGTGATGACTAGCTGCCTTCCCTCTAGTCTTACACTGCTAAATTAGGGACGGCTAGCACAGATAGCCCTCGAGTAGCTTTGTGCGAAATTCCCAAACAAACAAACAAACAATCTAGAAAAGATAATTTGATTGCGTTACACATAATTAACCTCCTTACAATAATAGTTACCATCGTTATTCACAACAATAGCCGTTAGGAACAAAATCTAAATAGATTACTTTTGGTACGATGTGTTACTATTGTTATTCACAACAATAATAAGATTCAAACAGATTAATTTTGGTACAGTATTTTACTATTGTTATATACAATAATAATAATATCTAAACCGATTACTTCTGTTACGATGTGTTACTACTGTTATTCACAACAGTAACAAGATCTAAACACATTAATTCTGGTACAATATTTCACTGTTGTTATCTAAACAGGTTACTTCTGGTACGATGTATTACTATTGTTATTCACAACAATAGCAAGATCTAAACAGATTAATTCTGGTACAATAATTCACTATTGTTATATACAACAACAATAAGATCTAAACAGATTACTTCTGGTACGATGTGTTACTACTGTTATTCACAACAGTAACAAGATCTAAACATATTACTTCTGGTACAATAATTCACTATTGTTATATACAATAATAATAAGATCTAAACAGATTACTTCTAGTACAATATTTCACTATTGTTATTCACAACAATAACAAGACCTAAACAGATTACTTATGGTACGAGTGCCCGTGTATTAAATACAAAAGGCTGCTTATTGGCTTATAGTATAACTGTGTAAGAAACAAATACGAAAAAATCTAATTTTCATATTAAAATTACATAGTAAATAGAGATTTATTAACCATTTATTATACGTGTTTGTCTTTTAATCAAAGTATTTGATTAGATATCTTTCAGCTAAAATTACTGCATTTCTTTTTTCGTTTCTTTTCTTCTAAAAGATTAAAAAACATTATTATATCAAATTTCAGGCTCAATCGTTGCCATGATTACGAGTCTATGCGATTATCTAAGTCTAATAATTAATGAGTAAAATTATAAAATCAATAATTAGCAATTGGTTATACCGCATGCTACTAATGATGACAATTATTGAGATCCGATTGCCACAACTTTGCCGAAAGTACTTGATTTTGGGCTTACAAGATCTCTTTGAATTTTAATACACACACAAATAGTATTTTCTGTGTATACGAACAGTAATGACATAACACTTTCTCTCATTACATCAAACTCAGTCAAGCTTTTACATCTATCGTCAGATTATATTTCTCGAAATTATTCTCTGTAAGATAAAAATTATCAAAAGTGACACACGATTGTTTGTTTGTTTTTTTATTTCGCGCAAAGCTACACAAGAGCTATCTGTTCTAGCAGTCCCTAAGTTAGCAATGTTTGTTTGTTTGTTTTGGTTTTATGGGGGAAGCTACACGAGGAGTATATAGGCTAGCCGTCCCTAATATAGCAGTGTAAGACTAAAGGGAAGGCAGCTAATCATCACCACCCACCGCCAACTCTTGGGCTACTCTTTTACCAACGAATAATGGGATTGATCGTCACATTATAATGCCCCCACAGCTGAAAGGGAGAGCATGTTTAGTGTGACGGGCGGGTGGCGTATTAACCTTTTAGGAAAGTAACTCATTAATGTGTATTTTCTTAAAGTAAATGAAAAACTTTCACATTAATAGGCTTGGCATGGCCAGGTGGTTAAAGCACTCGACTTGTAATCTAAGGATTGCGGTTTCGAGTCCCCCTCACACCAAATATGCTCGTTCTTTCAGTCAGGGTGATCTATAATGTAACGGTTAATCCCTTTATTCGTTGTTCAAGGAGTTGCTCAAAAGTTAGCGGTGGGCGGTGATGACTAGTTGCCTTCCCTCTAGTCTTACACTGCTAAATTAATGATGGCTAGCGCAGATAGCCCTTGTGTACCTTTGCGCGAAATTCAAAACAAAACAAACCAATCACATTAAAAAAAATAAACATAATCCAAAAGGATCTAAATAAATCAATCCGTTCATAGCAAGCCTCTAGGGAAACTATTACATTTTAGTTGTTTGTATTTCGAACAAATATGACGACCAAATGGTAGTGAAAGATGAAAACAAGAAATTTTGATGAATTTATTGTGATATATTTCTTGGCGTTTATTCTCGTAAAAAAACGTATTTTATCAGTTACAAAAAGTATATGAAAACAGCAACGTTGTAAAAGTTTGTGTTCAGTTTATATATGTGTGCCTATGAAACCACTTCTACCTCCCCTCTTGTCAAACTACTCTCAAACCTAACGTGATTGTATTACACAGTTTTCGTGTTCTAGCAGAAACTGAATTATCAGAACTTTCTTGTAAGATTTGACAATTTCCTGTTTCGTTATTTTGTGTTGTATTATTATTGCAAAGTCATCCATAAGAATGGGAAATTAAATATATATATTGACTCTAAACATCTGCACAATCGGTTAATGGACGTCGCTAAGATTTTCTTAAGGATATTTCGTTTCTGTTTCTGGGGCATCTTTCTTAGATATGTGTTTGTGTGTGTGTATATATATACATTTTTATAAGTACAACTGCACGTGTTATGATTAGAAATCGATGATGCATGTTACGTTGGGATAGATATTCATGCAGTTTTAAA
This sequence comes from Tachypleus tridentatus, assembly GCF_004210375.1. NCBI lineage: Eukaryota > Metazoa > Arthropoda > Merostomata > Xiphosura > Limulidae > Tachypleus > Tachypleus tridentatus. The sequence continues at coordinate 76,863,823 of NC_134834.1, read as the reverse complement.
TAGTAGGTTGAATAATTTTTCTGTTGTTCCTTAACTGAAGTTTAGGTTTATGTCGCAATTATAATTATATAATTCTCTTTCGAATAACTGTCTTGTACATTTTGTAATATAAGGTATGCATTCTGTCATTTTAAATACTTCAACTGTATGGAACTATGTACGAGTACATAGAAAGGAATAAACGGCCACAGTTTTTCTCATGCGCATTGCAAAAAAAAAACAAAGGATTTATCATGACCAGAACGTGATTTTACAGCATGACCAGTGTGGTCCAGAACGGTGCTGTACTTGTTTATCCAAACTGAACTGCTGGCTGTTCAGTACGTTTTAATGCATTATGGTTGTATTAAGTCGTATGATTGTATGCTGTTACTTTTAACTTGCAAGTAGATACGACAATTTGTTGAAATTACGTTTACTTTTGGTCGTTTGCGCTCCATAATCCACCTACAGCTGTCGAAACCCCTGCATTACGAAATATTTCTGAAATAACTAAGTTCTCTGAAGATTTAACATTAAGAGAAAATAATCATATGTCAATCTCTACGAAAAATACTTATTTGTTACCAAAATACCGCGTTTTCGTATAAGGAAAATGAAGCAAATTATTCATACATACACTGCTGGCCAAAATCTTAAGAAAAATGAACATAAAGAAAAAATATGCATTTTGCGTTGCCAAACTCAACCACTTATTTGAGTAGAGCTTCTAAAGATGAAAATAAGAAAAGGGAAAATAAAAATAAAATCTTTTTAGGCATTTAATAAGGAAAATGTGAACACTATGAAATTAGCCTAAATATTAACTGGTCAAAAGGTTAAGACCATACTGAAACGAAGCGTTAATCGGTAAACACATAACGAAATTCAGTTATTTGTGTTCAAGCGTTAGCGTTGTTAACTTCTCCCACTGACATCTCCTGTGTTACATTGGGCAAAGGCTAAAAGGGTGACGGAGTTTGAACGTGGCAGAATTGTCGAGCTGCAAAAGCAAGGTCTCTCTCAACGTGCCATCGCTGGTGGGATTGGGCGTAGGAAAACTGCTGTTGCAAATTTCTTAAAAGACCCTGAAGGATACGGAACGAGAATTTCAAGTGGTTGACCCAAGAAAATATCGCCGGCGTTGAGCAGGAGGATTTGATGGGTTGTCCGACAAAACACCAGCCGATCGTCGAACCAGATTAAGGCCCCTACGGACGCAGAATGCAGCTCAAGAACAATAAGACGGCATCTATGAGAGAAAAGCTTTAAAAACCGTAAGCGTCTTCAAAGCCACGCCTCCTTCCACACCACGAAACACCTTGCTTAAACATTGCTGAGAAGCACCAAACATGGAACGTAGAAAAGTGGATGAAGGTTTTGTTCTCTGATGAGAAAACATTTAACTTGGATGGTCCAGATGGCTTCCAACGCTACTGGCACGATAGGGATATCCCACCGGAGACATTTTCTACACGATACAGTTGAGGAGGTTCTATCATGATCTGGGGTGCTTTCTCCTTCCATGGAACAATGGAGCTTCAGGTTATATAGGGGCGTCAAACAGCAGCTGGCTACATTGGCATGTTGGAGAAAGCATCCTTATTGACTGAGGGTTCTCGCTTGTGTGGAAATAACTGTATCTTTCAGCAGTACATGCTGCAATCCACAATGCTCGTAGAACAAAGGACTTTTTATGGCGAATAACGTTATCCTTTTGGACCATCTACCGTGTTCGCCCGAACTGAGCCCCATTGAAAATGTTTCGGGGTGGATAGCAAGGGAAGTCTATAAAAATGGACCTCAATTCAAAAGAGTGCATGATCTTCGTGAAGCCATCGTCACCACTTAAAATAACATTCAGCCAGCCTTCTTCAAACTCTTATATCGACCATGCCAAAGCGAATGTTTGCAGTTATTCGCAATGACGGCCGTGGAACTCACTGCTGAGACCTCTTGCTGGGCATTTCGTACCCTGTTTAGAACTTCTTTTTGGTGTAGTCTTAAACGTTTGACCAGCTAGTATTTAGGCTAATTTCATGGTGTTCACATATTCTTTATTAAGTGTTAAAAGCTTTTTTTTATTTTTTTATTTTCATCTTTCAAAGCTCTACTCAAATAAGTGGTTGAGTCCAACAACACAAAATGCAAATTTTTTTATGTTCATTGGCCTTAAGATTTTGGCCAGCAGTGATATGGGATAGATTTTATCATTTTATAGAATTTGATCCAAAATAGTTTTTGTATTAAATAATGAGATATAAACAAGTTGTTCTACTATGCAATGATATATAAAAAAGTTGTTCTACTATGCAATGATATATAAAAAGTTGTTCTATTATGTACTGAAGTATAAACAAACTGTTCTCTTACGTAATGATATATAAACAAGTTGTTCTATTATGTAATGATATATAAACAAGTTGTTCTATTATGTAATTAGACATAAACAAGTTATTCTATTATGTAATGAGACATAAACAAGTTATTCTATTATGTATTAAGATATAAACCACTGATATAATTTTACGAATGTAATACAGATCCAGTTTTAGAAAATTTCAAGAGAACATTTAGTTTGTTTTTTCTTGATTTAATGTTTGCCACAAAGTTACATAATAGTCTATTTGCAATATGCTCACCACGAGAATCAAAATTATGTTTTTAGCGTTAAAAGGTGGAGGAATCTCAGGTAAGTGGAAAAACCAACGTCAATGGAACAAGTAAAGCAGAATTTAACGTCAAACTACTGGATTTGTAACAATCTGGTACAACAGAAGAGAAAATTAAAAAATATATTGTAGTACATTTTAGAGTCACTTACGCGTGTTCCCAGCCCAGGTTTGACGAATGAACCGCAGTAGCCGTTGGTAAAAGGAAAAGATTGAAAATATCGCCCCCATCGGACACCAGACGAGAAGCTGGTCGTCTTGGAACTCGTTTAACGTGTTCTTAGGATTACAGAAACCATGCTTGTCTCTCTGATCCACCTCAGTCATCTAGTTATGGATCTGCCACTTGAGAATGTCGTGTTGAATCCCACCAACAATTGTCGGGCGGGATTAGAGCTACGTGAAAATCCATCATTTGAAAAAGAAATCTGTATTTGTTTGTTTTTTTTACATAACATTTCTTATGATTTAATGAAAACATGTTCAGCATTGTTAAACTCTTAATGAGAATAATGGGCATTCGATTATAACAAATATGCTGTTGTTTGTTGTTTAATGAATAAATATAACAATACTAAAAATTATAATAAAGAGTCAAACGTTGTTTAAAGAACTACTTTTATCAGGAACAAAATGAAAAATGGAGTATTGTATGTGTGTGTATTATACACATATATAAAATAGAAATAAAATTAAGAAAATTATAAATACTATTTTATTTTGTTCCAAAACTTTTATATCAAAACTATTGTAGTAATTCTGAACACAATGAAGTACTAATAAAGAGCAAAATTTACAAAATGCTAACTAGTCTTACTTAGCCTAAACAATAATAAAGTCAGTGAATACTGCTTTTTGAATCTGAACCAGATCTCTGAACGAACATACACAAAAGCCATATTTACCTAATGATAATGAAAATTATATTTGAATATTTGTTAAACACAAAGGTACGATAAACAACAATTTCTACTCCTTATGTTTCCTTCGAAGATTTCCCTGAAATTATTCATAGTTCTCTAAAACAGTATATTTATACTTTGATGAAAAACTTACCTTTAGTTAGAAAAATCCCTTAAAGACCATAATGAATATTTAATATAAAAAATAAAATACACGAACTTATGTAACACCAGCTGAGCAATGGCATTCTATAGGGGAAAAATATTTGGTTTTGTGTAAATCATTTTTCAAAAAAATAATCTAGCTTGTCTAACTAAACAAAATACTAGCAAGTGTAACACCGGCTGAGCTATGGTTTCTATCCGTGAAAAGTTTGGCTTTATGTGAATGATTTTTTTGTTTCACAAAAATGTCCAATATTTTCACATGCAATCTAAAGAAAATAAATGTTTCCATATCTAAACGAATACCCTTATTATTCAAAGTTATCTCAACTTATTCAATTTAATCTGTATTTTTATAGAACTATCTTCTTTCGACGTTCTTTTGTCACTTATCACACTTTAACAATAATGTAGGATGAACAAAAATTATCAAAAAATGAATCATGTATGTTCTTTTTATGTGAACTCAGCTGATAGCCAGATGTGGCTGTTCTATGAGAAAACACATACACTCTTTTTATGTTCAAAAATTAATCATTCTTGAGCATTTTAACGGGATCTCATTCATGACAAGAAATCGTAAAAAATAATCCAAATCAAAAAAGTAAAAATATGCAATTAATATTTAGTTTTCGGTAAACTCAAAAATTATGGCAACGATTCATTTACTGGATCATTTGTAATGAATAAAGCGATGAATTTTGTAACCAGTTACTGCGTAGTGTTAACAACTAGTACCGAGATTTGGAGTTAATAATCAATACGGAGACTAAGAATTAAAACTACTATTTCTATAATCAGTAAGAACGAGTGTTTACGTTAAGTACTTCAACTAGTTTCTACCATGTGTTCTGTTTTTATATCACTCGGGATACGTTATTTGGATGAAATTACATAAATAAACGATATTTTAATCTTTCTTTCATAGGGCCAAGCGTGCGACTCGTAATCTGAGGGTCGAGGGTTTGCATCCCCGTTGCGCCAAACATGCTTGCCTTTCAGCCGTGGGGGCGTTATAATTTAACTGTCAATCCCACTATTCGTTGGTAAAAGAGTAGCCCAAGAGTTGGCGGTGCGTGATGATGACTAGCTGCCTTCGCTTACACTACTGAATGAGAGACGGCTAGCACAGATAGCCCTAGAGTAGCTTTGTGCGAAATTAAGAAACAAACAAATAAGCATTGATAAGCATAAAACTGCATAATGAGCTATCGGTGCTGTTTCCACCACGGGTATTGAAACCCAGTTTTCAGCATTATAAGCCCTCAAACTTACCGTAGAGCCACCACTGAGAGGAGGGGGGCTTTTATACAATGATTAAGTTAAAGCTACCTTGGGAAATAGACAATATATTAAGTCACGCATCGTTACTTGAAGGCCGTTTCTATAAACATTTTAGCTACGTAAACCACAACATATGTGAATAATTTTGTTTTCAATTACTAGTTTAACTAACTTATATTACCAGCAAGCTCCACCACTGATAAACATGACGAAGATTTTCCGATGACGTATATTGGCTGTGTTAGTAATTACCTAAAGTTAACCATATTTCTAGAAGTAAACATGTTTGTATTAAATCTTTCTTCCTACGGTAAACCATGTTATATCACTGTATATTATACAAGAAATCTAAATTATTTTGTTCTTACTAATGTTTTACTACACATTAAGAAAGGCTTTAGAAAGCACGAGGAGATCAATTACTTTTGTTATTGGTTACTTAGTTTCATTGCATTCTAAACATGACTGAACATGAAGTCTGTCCTATTGAAATGTCTGGAATTAATAAAACCCCAAACCCGACCTTAAGCATATCTCCCCTTATTTTCTCATTTTCACGTTTCCTCCTTTATCGAATTTCCATCTTTCCATTCGATTTACGCGCACATATAGAGATTACTGACAAAAGTGGCTTGTTCGTCGATGGAACTTTTCTAATGAAAAATAGCCAACGATTTCATTGTAGCAAAGACAGAGCGCTGCACGTGGTAGTAAATATACAGCCAATTAAGGCCAGCCGTAACTGTTTCAAATCAAGCCTATTTTATCATATTATTTGTGCGTTAAGCATAGGCTTTGAATAGTTAAATGAAATTTTGCACATATCTTAAAATTTAGTTGTTAACGTGTCAGAAAAGTACATTTATGAAGACGTGTTACTTTCAAATAAATATGTTTAAGAAAGAAATGTAATGATAAGTTTTTCTTACAAGCAAAACCAAAATTTTAACCATGAGAGGTTTTTACAAAAGATTGTTTAAAATGCAACAATAAATAATGAGTAATACTGTAGTTACAATAATTATACTTGTAAAAAATAACATTATAGGACTTCACTGTGTTATTGTAATTCAAACATTCTCACACATTCAATGTTATAGAGCTTCAGTATGGTATTGTAGTTGCATGATTTATACTTACTTGAAATAGCATTATAAGACTTCTGTTTGACAGTGTAATCAAAATTCTTGGTACTATATTACAGTGGAGCGCCATTAAGCCGCGGACCAGTAAACCGCGAAATCGCTTAAACCGCTGTAGCAAGTCTTGTCCCAACATTTTGATGTATTAAATCTACTACCTGGGTTTTTATAGTTTCTCACACTCTCCTTGTCTTTATAACTTCAAGGGGATATTTAAAAAGGATTTGCTTTAATTTGGGAAATAAATAAAATATATTACAATAGAAATCGACCGTTAATCTACCTTATCTGCTCTCTATGTCAGTTAATAAATTCGGTATTAAAAATTTAATAATTTATGCAACTGCGCAATATTGCTACCACGAGATTTAAAATGGCGGCCCGCATGTAACACGGGAAGACGAAATTTTACAGGGAAAAGCGAACCATCGCAATGCATTGGTCGTTTGTGTTAAAACGGCACTTGTCAATTGTACCTGAATAGTCTATACATTAACATTATAATGATCACGCAATGGCCCGGATGAGGCTCCTCGGCGGAGCTGTTGGCGACTTCGGCTTTTCAGTCCAAAGGTTTAAGCCGCGGTTAAGCAGGTTGACCCCCCAAATACCGCGGCTTAACGGCGCTCCACTGTATATTACAACCTCTCAGTACTGTTATAAATAAATATTGAGAGGTTCTAGTATAATATTGTACCTAGAATAGTTACACTTATTTAAAACTGTGTGTTACGAGATTTAATTGTGATATTATATTTCGAATATGGCACAGCGGTATGTCTGCGGCCTTATAACACTAGAATCCGGGTTTCGATACCCGTCGTGGGCGGATCATAAATAACCTTTTGTGTAACTTTGTGCTTTATAACAAACAAATAATTTCGAATATTTATACGCTACATTAAATATAATAATGGAGGCAACTACTGGTAGTTACTGGGTTTGTATTTACATAGAAGAGATGAAAGAGGAAACTAGTTTAATCCATTAGGATAATAAAACTATCGAAAAGAACTGTCGAACACAATCTTACACCAACAAAAAATACTACAAGGACTGTAATAGTCTATGAATGTGTGTGTGTATACAGTATTATATACACGTTGTCGATCAAGAAAGATCAGTCCTCAATGATTTGTGAAAAATGGTGTTGTTCTTCTATAGTAATGATTAACACTATTTATTATGTATTAAAATTATTTATTACAGAATCTACTACTAGATGTTAAAATTAAAGTTAGTGAAACATGTGTTACATGTGTGTAGAAAGATTGCAACTCATGTATTTTGAGGTTATGTACCCAACCTCTCCATGCGATTTTACCTTAAGATTGTGCTTGAATTACTATTTAAAGAAATGGTAATGAAAATACACATTTTAAGCATATAATGAGACCAGAAATATAATCCAAACCAAAAATATGGAGTGATATTTTACGAATTTTACTGCATTGTTAATAATGTTTTACTCTCTAGCTCAACTCTCTTAAAGTATTCAAAAGTAAGAGTAATACTAGGGTGGGTTGAAGTCCAATAACTCGGCCATATTGAACCCTCGAAAAGAAAGTATATTCTTAAGCCTCAAGTAAATAGATAGCATATAGCTCTGTTCAAGAAACATGAGGCACTGAATCATTATTGATATGATATATGAAATGGAAGAAAAACTTATGAATTCTTTATCGGATGGAAAATAAGAAATAAAACTGGCATTTCTACTATAGTTTTCAATAAATTAATTTCATTGAAGTCAAATCTTGATGAAATTTTAAAAAATCATAAATTTTTGTGTAAAAAAATGGAGTGAATTGAAATCTAACTGTACATACTAATGGAAACTTCACGCATTGGAGAAATACAATAAAATGTTAAAAAATATGTACTTTAAACGCAAAAACATCGATTTTACAACTAAAATAACTGATTAAACAGAAATATCAGGTGTTATTATAAGAGAAGCGTAAAAAATGAATGTGATGGAAGTGGCTTTACATTTAAGTTGGAAAATATTTGTTTTGTACGTGAACTGCAATAATACAAACCTAATAAACCGCCTACACAACATTTTTAACTTTCTAATCAGATATGATGTTTCATGTACAGAAAAGAAATAATTATCACTTAACAGCGAATCTGCGGTTCTAAAATTATAAAAAAACAAAACAAATTACGTACATAAACTAAGCCTAAGAGTGTATTTTTTGCTAAGTGTTTGCACTTTTAAAAATAAAAGAGTATAAATATGTGTTGATAAGAAATGAAAAATTATGATTGGGAAATCTGAAAGTGATGAAGTTGGAGTGAAAATCATCTTATTAAATAAACTCAGTCCAAGACAAGAAAGTAATATAACACCTTATTCATGGACCACTTCTGTATCTAATATATTTAACTGTTTAAAATAATCACAGTTGTAACTAAAGTGATATTTGTTGTTAATTAAAGTAATTAACGATTGTTTTATCTATGTATTCAGTGTAGTAAATCAAGTAACTTCAAAATTCCATTTACTTTGTTCTCTTACTTAATTCGTGGCACTTAAAACGTTCTTTAGAAATTTTCCAAATTTTATTAAACATTTAAACCAAGATACTAGCGGATTATGAACTTGATAATATATGGGGGTAGATACAGGGTGTTCGGAATGTCACTGTGCACTTATATATTTATTAACAGACATGTTTCAATATAGAATACAGGAGGTAAATATAAATGACAATTACAAACAATGTTGAAAATGACCCCCGTTGGCATCAATACAGGTCTGGATCCTTCTTATTTTGTTTTTAAACACCGCTATCAGTTGCTGGCTTGAAATAGGCTGAATAAAATATGACTACAAAACTGCACAGTGGCTTTCCGAACACCCTGTACTATGATCAATAACATAAAAATCCCAACTTTCACACTGTTTATTTATAACATAACATATTATTACAGTATTCATTAAAGTCTTCACCAAAAATTATTTATAAGTTTTAAGACCTCACAATGTATATACCTGAAAAATGTCTTACACTGTTGCGAATGTCAGGGTAACTTTGTAGGAAGAGGTAGCAAAAAGACAGTTAGACAGTAAGGGTGCTTTCTGTTACAAACATTTAACACCCACACCTTAATGTTCTTCCACAGTGTTTCACGTTTTTAATTAATTTACGTTATGTCTGTTTCTTTGTTAATTTCAGTTCGCGTATAATTAGCTAATTCAGGATTAACTCTTCTAGCCGTCCATAATATTGAAGTGTAATAGTAAAGGGAAGGTGGCTAGTCAACACCATCCACCGCCATTGTAGAGTTCATCTTTATCAACAAAAAGTAGGACTGATCCTCTAAGTTGAAAGATCGGGCAATGCGCGTTCTGTAAGTTACAAACCGAGCACCCTAACCACCAGGCCATATTCTATACGGAATAAGATATAGAAAAAAAACGTTACTGAAAGCAAGGTACAGTTGAACATGTGACATTCGTAACCTACTATCTGTTAATTTTTTTTCTTATATCACTTTACCATGTGTTTACAAATGCTCGTAAATCATTAAATTAAAGTATATCAAATGTGTAGGTTGATTTTTACGTTAACCAACAACCTGAGTTCAGTTTGACAGTTGGCTTAAAGATTGATCTAAAACTTGATTTTTACATCATCAAACAATACGATCTTCAGTTTGTCATCAGTTTGGTTTAAATTAGAAATTGATAAAAAAAACACTTAGTTTTTAGATTGTTCAATAAAATTCAGGTCGACCAACAAATAATCTCTATAGTTTATTGTTTGAAGTAACAATATTTCTTTCTAGCTTATTATTAAGTGATAATACTTAGCTACATCTGAACGAAAACTTATATTGTTTTTATTCTTATTGTCGTTTGATTTATCAATCAGTCATATCAGCTAGTAATATATTGAGCAAATAAACTATTCGTAGCTCAAGCAAAATGTTTTCAGGTCCTGTATTTAAACAACTAGAATTCTTCACAAAGAATGTAAACACGTGACACTTATTTGCCAGTGTAGGTTTTCTCAATCGCATAAATATCTGAGTGCATATTTCTCTACTATATATATCCCCTAGAGCATGTTTTCCCATTTCATATCTTTGTGAGCGTACATAGATCTTTATACCTCCTTACTTACCAATTCTTCGGTATTCAAATCTTGTTAATTTACCCTGTTTAATGGCTCTGTGAGTGGATGTTCCCCTCCTTATGCCATCTGTTTTGGTGGATCATCTGTTTCAGGTCTCAAGTATCACATAAAGAATGATAAAAAATCGATGAACCGACTAAGAGATTTTTCCTTTATTTTTATATATTGAATTTATATTATTCCGTGTGGAAAAGTATCTACAAATCTTAAAAGCAGGAAGATATGCGTTGCATTTATTTCGGCATGGTGTGTTCTACTGATTACAATAAAAGTGGAACGTTAGTTGTAACCTGTTTTACCACAGTTCGCTAGTTAGTTATAGTTTTAAAAAAAAAAGAAATTGTTTACCATTAATTAGCATATGTTTTGTTTTGTTTTCTGGTCGTGAACACAATGGCATTCAATTAAAATGTGTTTAATACTTGGTTAAGTTCGTGCGAGGGTATTTTTATATATATATTTCTTTCAGTAGTGAAAAACTTATCAAAAATCAGTTCAAATTATTGTCATTTTAAACAATTACGAATTTAATTTTGGAAAGCGAAGTTTTACTTATTCATTCAACAGACTTACCTGGAAAGTGTACTTGTCTTCAAGCCGTTATTTCTTCAATTCTGTTTTTTACAATCGTGAATTCTTAAAGTTCGAAAGTATAAGGTTAAAACAAGAACTGACTCAAACACATCAGAAGCTAACTATCCTTTTATGTAGAACGATTTGTCATTCTTCTAAAAATCAAGTCCGTTAACTAAATATCTGTAAATCATCAAATATTAGTCACAAAAATCAATAACACCTAACAGACTTCACATGTTTACATAAACAGTGACGTTTCGATTGGGGTGAATATTCTGTGTTGAGAAAAAAACGACGGCTTTCTTTTTCGGTTAAACTTGTTATCTTGACGGATACAAACGTAGAACTACCAACTTCTTCCTGTGCTGTTGACATGACTGCTAACAACCGGGTCGGTGAGCACAACAGCTGAAGGAAAATAGGTGGCTGTTCGTGCGCCACGTGCCGGAGGATTTTCATATGCACCAATCAATAAGTTTTGCTTTAAATGTATATAAACTTTCCCTAGCTAGCAAACAAGTCGCACGTTGGGTTGGTATGACGATCTTTTAACACCGATAATAAACTGCTGTCACTTCGCCACTACTAGGCTAACCTACTAATACAACCAGGTAGCTATTATTAAACTTTGAAGTGCTGTGACGTAAAGCTATACACATGAAAATGTTACTAGGTGCCACACGATATCTAAGGTGCATCATTTCTACGATAAAGCCCAGATTAAAGTTAGACCTTTAAAAGAAAGTAGGCTCTGAGTATACTTTATTAGTGCTAATACGCAAAGGTAATAAAACTACTTCACCCGAGAACATTCGAAGAGATTTTCATAAATGTATTCTGAAAGTTATCATAAGGAAGAACCCTCTAAGATAAGACTTGTACACCTAAATAGCAACTATTTGCAGCAATGTAAATTACTGCAAGTACTTTTATGAGTTTTTCCATCCATTCAAATGACGGGAAGAAATATTCATGTAGAGCAATCTGCCACACTTAGTCTATAAAAACAATAACATTAAAACTAGATTGCTATCATAAGAATTTTGTATGTTGAAAAATCCCTTGGGAATGAGCTACAAATAAATTATCTGATAAAGTGGTGGAACATTCGTGTGCGTAATAAGTTACAACTAGATATTCCAACAGGTATAAACATTAACTTACATAATATTCGCGCCGCAGCGATTCATACTAATGTCGGTTCCGTCATTCATTTGGGTTTATTTAGTTTATAGTGTTTCATGTATAAGTGTTAATATTATTTAAGAACGAAGGTTTTCATCATGTTCTTTCCCTAGAAGTATTTTCCCTTTCGCTAATATAGTTTGTGTAGTACATCTGTGGCTATTACCCTGTCTCTCACTCACCACAACAGAAACAAATGATACATTTTTTATTCATAATACAAATGAGTACTACTTTTGCTGTGAATAACAAAATAACAACTTGTTAAAATGTTTGACAAAAAAAATAGAAAAACAACAACAACAACGCAAAGCTACACGAGGGCTATCTGCGCTAGCAGTCCTTAATTTAGTAAGGACGAGAGGGAAGGCAGATAGTTATCACCACCTACCGTCAACTCTTTGACTACTTTTTTACCAACAAATTTGGTGATTGGTCGTAACATTATAACGTCCCCACGATTGAAAGGACGAGCGTGTTTGGGATGACAGAAATTCTAGTCCGCGACCCTCAGATTACGAGTAAAGCGCCCTAATCAGCTGGCCATGCCGGGCCTGAAACTAATCAGAATTTTAATATATCTCAGAACGATTGGTATGGGTATTAACACTTTTACTGATAAGAAGAGAATAACATTTCGACCTTCCTAGGTCATCTTCAAGTTAAGAAAGAGAGACTGTTTGAAGGTGATCTTTGACAGACACATGTCTTAGGAACGAGAGTATAAACGGATACCGGATTGTAGGGGGCGTTGCAGGTGAATGTTAGATTATTAATTAGTATAGGTATAAAAGTGTTCCTTTATGTTGGTTTAATTTTTGTTTTAGTTGCCACTGTAAATCAAATAAATACAACATAACCATAAAAAAAACACCCAGATATTAAGTAGGGAAACAAATATAAACAGACGCAAAATCAAAGAAGCACTACTTGTACAACAACTCAAACTAAAATTAAACAAATATAAAAGAACACCTTTACACCAATACTAATTAATAACCTAAAATCCACCTGCAACGCCCCCTACAATCCGGTATCCGTTTATATTCTCGTTTCTAAGACAAGTGTCCGTCAACGGTCACATTCAAACACTCTCTCTTTCTTAACCTAAAGATGACCTAGGTAGGTCGAAACGTTGTTCTCTCCTTATCAGTGAAAGTGTTAATACCCATATCAACCTTTCTGATATATATTTTCATTTCAAGTGGTTTCTCGTCATCAAGAATTAATCAGAATTTTGTAAAGACGTGCCACTTTGAGGTTTATCAAGTTACTTGGCTTTTCCAGTCTCGCATTTTAAATTAATAAAGCTATTATTATATCCTAAAATAATTTATGCTTTCAAATTAGTACTTTATAGAGGTTACATCGCATTTTGTTCTATGTTATATACGCTTCAATAGGTATTTAATATGTTTTCTTTAAAAAGTATATAATCTTACAACAATCGCATTGCCGTCATAAGTGTTTAGCAATGGGATACTAAGGTAAAATGCATTTAAGTATGAAATAAAAGCGTGGTTGATTTCACCAAAAATGTTAACATTTAATTTTAAAATGTTTCATAAAAAACTATAAGCCTTTTTTTGCTTATACAATATCCTAATTCAGCCTTCACACGATGATTTTTAGGCTTGAAGAAACAACTAAATAGTGAACTACAAGTATTTTAAAATATCTGTTGTTCGTTTAGAGTATATAAATTCTACCCTGCTGTGAAAAGGATGCAATTAGATCAAGAACTATGAATCTTTTAAAGCATTTCTTGTTTGTATACAGCATCCAAATCCAGCGCTGTTGCGATGATTTTTAGAGTTGAGAAGACAATCACATAAAGAATTACACATAATTTATAGTATCTCTTCTGTTTACACAGCATTGGAACTCATCCCTGATGCAATGTGTTTTAGTCTTGAAGAGACATCTAGAAATTGGTTTGGTTTGAATTTTGCAAAGCTACACGAGGGCTATCTGCGCAGGCAATCCCTAATTTAGCAGTATAAGACTAGAGGGAAGGCAACTGGTCATCACCACCCACCGTCAACGCTTGGTCTACTCTTTTACCAACGAATAGTGGGATTGATCGCCACATTATAACGCTCCCACGACAGAAAGGGCGAGCATGTTTGGTGTGAAGGGGATTCGAACCTGCGATCCTCAGATTAAGAGTTAAGTGCCTTAATCACCTGGTCATGCCGGGCCTTCTAGAAATTGAAACATTTAATTACAGAATCTATACAGTTTTAGTGTAAACAAAAATATTTACGTAAAAGTTTTGAATGCTCTCTCTTAATGAATGCCCCCCATTGGCTCAGCGGTATGTCTGCAGACTTACAACGCTACAAATCAGGTTTTGCTACCCGTGGTGGGCAGAGCATAGATAGCCCATTGAGTAGCTTTGTGCTTATTTCAAAACAACAACAACACTTCATGAATAGCATTGATTTTGAAGATAATTTCACTAGAATTCAGTATAGATATCTATAAAGACGTTTTTTTGTACTTCAATATAGAATAGTGTGTTTTCTAGTATCATTAATTATAAAAGTTATGGACCTCTAAAAGATGTTTGTTTGTACATAAGCACAAAGTGCACACTGAGCTACCTGTATTCTGCTCACCACGGATATCTAAACCCAGTGAGTAATCTTTGAATAAGAAATATTAAACGTTATTTATGTAATTGTTGTTAGTACTGTGGTTTCTATTTGTATCACTTAGTGGCAACTCCCAGAATAAATATACAATAAATATACAACAAGTATACAATAACGTGTTTTACAAAAAAAAAAGGGGGAGTGTAGAATTCTTATTGTGTAAATGATGTTATAAAGTTACATTTAAAAAATTACCAATTATTTTAATGCTAAGCTCACGGGTAATTTTTCATGTGCTTAATGAAGCAATTTCCCTAAGCTTCCTGAATAAAATTTTCAATTTACTATGTGGGTCATATGTTAGTACGCTTCTGAAACGTTAAGTTAACAAACGGCTTGGTTAGCAAAAAGTATTTTTAGAACACATGAAGTTAACCAACTTTTTGAAAGTAAATAATCATTCTTCTTATAACTTATGCACAAGTTTATTCGGTGTAGTAAGTTTAAGTTAGATTATTTATGAGATAAAAATAATTAAGTGTTAGAACACTGATGTTCATACCAAAACTATTGACAGATTCATTTCCCAAGTGTTAGTAATGTTAGTAGTAAACTACTAAAATGCAAGAAGACTCATAAATAACTAATGTATGTAATCTTTCTATTAGGTAGCTAATTCAGTTTTACGTTCTGAAATTTAAGAAAGTAGTGTTATTTGTAAGTTTGTATTTTATGAGTCTTATTCGGCACCTTAAAAAATAAAACTTTTTATTTTGAGGAAAAGTAGCACATTGAAATTGCTAATAGAAAGAATGTCTTAAAACCTAGAAGTTTGTTTTATTATCACGTCTTTATCATGCCCTAAGATTAAACGTACAAACTATGTAAGTTTATCTTTAAATTTTCAAACCAAATACTTTACCAAGGATTTCTCGTTCCTTGAAATAACATAAAACGCCAGTTTCTTTACAATACAAAATGCCTATCTTACAAACTTCCCAGCTTAATGAATGATAAACAATAAAAATTAGTAATTAAATTACGTTTACTAAATTTAGTTGACTCGATACTTCATTCAGGTTAGCGATAAGAGAAAGACTCTTGTATTCTATATGTACAATCATTCAGGTTAGCGGTAAGAGAGAGACTCCTGTATTCTATATGTACAATCATTCATGTTAACGATAAGAGATAGACTCTTGTATTCTACATGTACAATCATGCTCTCTATTAGTTTGTGTTGTTTCTACACTAAATATATTTTTATTAAAGAAAGCTTTAAATTACTATAAAACTTGTGTAAGATTAGAACCTAGCTAAAATTAACTAGGAAATACTCTGCAATAAGTTAAACTGTTTAGAACAACAAAACAACAGCTTCATGTTAATAGTTAATAAAGAATATACTATGTATTTCTTCGATTCTTGACTTCTATCGACTTAGAAGGTTGAAGAAAGATATTTACAATTAAAACGAACGTAGGCACTGCTTTCGCAGTTTGTCTAACTTTCCACTTCCACAAAAATTCACCTTATGTGCTTTGTAAAGAAACATCGAGAAAGTTCTTTACTGTCAAAGAATATTAAACACTGATTTAAAATAAAATGTTGAATGTATGCAAAGAAAAAAATTAAGAACCAGTTTGATTGTGTGAATGGATGGACGGATTAAGCAAGAACCTGTGCAATAGCCTACCTGCACGTTCGGTTCCTGAGGTGAGTGAACTGAGAGGGAAAAATTAAACATGACATACCTATAACCTCTCCTAAACAATATAATCAGTACAATAATAAATCGCATAGGGTCGCACGTGGTTTAGTACCCATTGTACTTAGGCTCGTGCCACGAAAACAATGTCCCGAAGTTTAGTGAGAAGCACGAGTGCGTTACAAGAGCGTAGTTCAAATCCCATTAACCCATTACACAATAGAATCCCCAGATTTTGCTATACGTGTTGTTGAACATCGCCGCTTTCCTTCTAATCTATTAGATGTAAATTAAAGCAGCTATTCGCTCAAGTTACGAAACAAACACGTGCTTGTAAAATGCGAATACCGTAAAACAGTTCTGAAAGTCATCATCGATTAAATGAAATAGGGCACTGAACCTAAAATGTTAATTAATGCAATAAAAAAAGAGAAAGGATGTGCTAAGTTGAATACAGCTTTCTGTCATGAGTTCCTTTTTTATCGAATCTCTGTTGGTGTTTGGGTAAGAAAAGTTCATACCCTGGAGGGTCAGGTTCTCTATGACCTCTTCTTCCTCCCCGTACTTATGTTCTTGGCGGATTGGTATTTGTAATTGTAGAACTGAATTATTTTTTATCCTTTTCAGGACAATTATTTTATTCTATCAGCAGAATGTCAAGTTTGTTGGTGGCATTTTTTTATTGTTTAATACATATATATATATACATATGTATATATATTTTTATTATTTATTATTATTATTATTATTTTTATTATTTAATATATATATATTTTTATTTATTTTTATATTTAAAATATAAGTTAACTGGGGAGAGATATTTAGGACTAGCTTCATCATGTATGAGGTACCTGTCTAGTTCGCATAGTAATTCGTTTTTCATCCAATTCTTATTAAAGTACATTATTGTACAATGTAGGATTCTATCTGGTATGGTTGGTATGTTCGAGCATTTGTGAATGAACTGAGATGATATAGTTCTTGAAACTTTGTATGCAGTTGTGAGGAATGTGTTTTGGATTGTTTGTAGTTTGGTTTTAATTATTTTATTGCTTACAGTTATCCATGCTGGAGCTGCATAATCTATTACATGTCTAATATATGTTTTATAGATTTTTAGTATGTTATCTATAGATGCTCCACTGTTTTTACCAGTTAGACTCCTAGCATAGTTAGTTCTTCGCCAGACTTTATTTTTAATTTCGTTAACATGATTGATCCAAGTTAGTTTTGAATCATAGGTCAGACCTAAAAATTTTGCCGATGGGGCAATCTGGAGTAGTGTGCCATTTATATATAATTCTGGCTGTTGTTGTTTGTGTTTTGTCAATTTCGTAAAGACTACGAGTTGTGTTTTTGCTGTGTTTATTTTTATTCTATATTTTTGAGAGTATTCACTTATTCTATTTAGTTGCGGTTGTATGTTAGTGGCTGCTGTCGTGGGTGTTGCGGCACTTTTCCAGACTGCCACATCATCTGCGAACTGTGAAGAGAATCCATGATTTGGATCCTTCAGTGGCATATTGTTTACATACATGATGAAGAGTATAGGGCTAACCACCCCTCCCTGAGGGACACCAGCTTCAGGAGTAAAGTACTCAGAAAATGTTCCTTCAACATTTTCTCTACACTTTCTATTTTCCAAAAAGTCAGATAACCAGCGAATAATTCCTCGCGGTAGTTCCATTTCATTCATTCGGAACCTTAAACCATCGTGCCATACAGTGTCGAATGTTTTCTCGATATCAAGGAAGCAAGCGACAGTACATTCTTTTTTATTGAAGCTATTTATTATGGTTTCGGTTAATCTGATTAGGTGGTCTGTTGTTTGTCTAAATTTTCTGAATCCATTTTGTTCTTTTGGTAATTTTGATGTTATCTCCAAGAATGTGGAGAGTCTATTACTGATTATTTTTTCAAGAATTTTGCCTACACAGCTGGTCAGGCTGATTGGTCGGTAGCTATTAGGTTTATTTGCTGGCTTTCCTTCCTTATGGAACAATAATATATTAGCAAACTTCCAAGAAAATGGGATGTATCCTGAGGATAGAGATAGGTTAAAAAGTGAATTTAGGTGGTCAAACAATTTCGGAGTGCCCTTTTTAAAAGGATAACTTGTATTTCATCTTCACCTGGTGTTTGTTTTTTGTGTTTTTTATTGCTTCGAGTAGTTCTTGAAGGTATATTTCATTTGTTAGTAACGTGCTTGCATAATCTGTGTTGGAACTTGTATTTGTATCAGTTATGTTTATTGGAAAAATTGGTTCAAATTGATGTTTATTGTTTAATATGTGATTAGTGACTTTATTGTAGAAATATGTATCCATATCTGGATCAGTGTGAGTTTTAAAAGTATTTTGAAGTTGATCTTTGAAAGCTTTGGCTATTTCTTTATTTGTGTGTGCTATAGTATTATTATGTTCGAGTGCAGGATATTTCTTTGTGACTGTATTTTCATTGGTGAGTCTTTTAAGATGTGACCAGAATTTTTTCGGGTCAGTTTTATCATTTAGCTTTGAGCAGTAGTTGTCCCGTTTATCTTGTTTTTGTTGTTTTATTTGTGTTCTGATGTGATTTCTAATGTTGTTTATTTGCGTTTTGGTTTTTCTGTCCCTTGTTATCATGTACTGTCTTCTTAATTAGGACTCAAAGTTTGTTTGTTTAGAATTTCGAGCAACGCTACTCGAGGGACTATCTGTGCTAGCCGTCCCTAATTTAGCAGTGTAAGACTAGAGTGAAGGCAGCTAGTCATCACCACCCACCGCCAACTCTTGAGCTACTCTTTTATCAATAGTGGGATTGACCATCATATTATAACGCCCTACAGCTGAAAGAGCGAGCCTGTTTGGTGTGACGGGTATTCGAACCCGCGATCCTCAAATTACGAGTCCAACGCCTTAACACACTTGGCCATGCTGGGCCAGGACTCAAAGAAACTGATTTTTTGAGAGGATCTTTGTGTGTATTTGTTTCTCGCTGTTTATTTAAATTACTAATATAATTTTTTGTTCTTCTAGTTTGACAAAGATCCTAACTCCTACTAACTAATGATATACAATTAGTTTTAACCCCATATCCGAACTGTTTTAATACTGTATAAATCATACAGTATAGCTTCCATGAAAAAATAACGATAGATTCCGTTATATTGCCATATTTTTAACTGAAAAAGACTTAAAACTAAAGCTCCGGCATGGCCAGGTGGTTAAGGCACTCGACTCGTAATCCAAGGGTCGCGGGTACGAATCTCTGTCGCACCAAACATGTTCGCCCTTCCAGCCGTGAGGGCGTTATAATGTGACAATCAATCCCACTATTCGTTGATAAAAGGTAAAAGAGTAGCTTAAAGGTTTGCAGTGCGTGGTGATGACTAGCTGGTTTTCCTCTGGTCTTACACTGTTAAATTAGGCACGGCTTGCGTAGATAGCCTTCGTGTAGCATTGTGCAAAAATCAAACCAAACTTACAACTATATAATATTTTAGAAGTTATTTCTTATAAATATATATATGTGTGTGTAACCTTAAGTTGAAAATTTAAAAAACATGTTTTGTTTGTGAGAAATATTTCATTATTAACATCTCAATTGACTTAGCTGTAAGTCACGCGCAAAACAGCTCTTTGTTTAATTGTACTTCAAACATTTTTCACATACTTTTACTTCTTTACAGAAAACGCCACTGGATATTTTCATAATTCTTTCTATTTTTCTTAAACAGTTTATGAATAGTAATAATCTCTTTTCTGAACTAAGCAACACACAGGACAATAAGAAAAGTGGCTTGACGTTATAATAAAACGAAGAAAAGATGCAAGACATCATCGGTTTTTCAGAGCCTTTCTAGAAAAATGAAATATATATAACTGCATTTACGTAAATTGCAGCTGTTCCTTATTTGCAACAACCATGTGTAGTTACAAAAACAAAAAATTCTGTACTGTAACTGTTTCGCTATAGGATTTAGTGTGCTTACATAAATAAAAGACAGTCTGCACTGAAGCTGTTTTTATATGGAATTTACTGTACGAAAATAAAGAACGGCTCAGCTCTGCACTGTAACTGTTTCTGTATATAATTTATTGCACTAACTTAAAGAAAAGGCACAACTGTGCATTACAACTTCCTCTGAACAGAGTTACCTTTACTTTCTTAACTAGGACAAAGCTATGGCCAATAGGTTTGCCTTATCCTAGAATTTTAGGAATGGGACATATTTAGCAAAAATAATATGAAAGTAGCATAAATATTTTATTTAATGACATTTAATCATAGATACTATATGGTGATATCACAATGAGTCTGTGAGTCTACCAGAATTAAGTATAGTAATGTTTGGTATGTGTATTATTTACGAAAGTTTTCAATACTCAACCAAGGGTTGAAAGATGTAATTATTCATTAGACCTCTCCAAGGAGCCTTCATATTGATATTATTAAGCATGTTTCAGTTCTGTGGTGATTCAACTCATTTAACCATAAATATATGAGCTACGAAAATGAGTGATTTATATTTTACGAAATTAATTTAGTACAAGTATTTACGTTCCGCGTTCAGTCCAAGTCTCGAAAAGGAAAGTACAATCTTTCTAAATATATTGTGTTAGATAAAAGCACTTATAACAAGTAAGAGATAATCTCACACGACATACCACATCTTAACAAGCTATAAACTATAGCGTCTTACATACATTCATCATTGAATTATCGAAACCACATGGTCGAAGAAATGTTTAAATTATTTTTAAGCTGAGATTCGCCTATTAAACCCTTGTATATGTTTTCGTTTCAGTATCGTTGAACATTGATTTTTTGGCAACATGTGAAGTTGAAAACTTTACGTTTCCAGTCTCTTATTTACACTTTATGTGAACAACAAAGTTGTTATATGTTCAATATTTATAAACGGAATGAGATGTTGGCGAAATTTCAATCTAGTCGTTTTACGTACGTCTAATAACAGTCTAGATTATAGTTTTGTTTGTTTGTCAAATTTCATCTTTTTTCATTTTATAAGTGAACAGAGAGGTATTTTTTCTGTGACACAAACCTTTTTTATACAAAATGGTATTTCAAGGCGTTACCCAACATTCCCCTATAATACAAATAACTTTCTTGATTGTATTGTAAACTTCATTATTTTAATAATGGTTTGTATGATATTTAGCCCTAAATTCTTGACTGTTGTTTTTATCTGTATATAAGAATAAATAGAACTTTTTAACTTCAGTGCCTGATATGATATATGCTCCAAACCCACTACAACATTAATCAATGTGAAAAGCTGAAAAACCTAAATGAATAAAACTATACAGCAGGTACACGTTAGTCCTAATTTGAAAACTAAAATACCTTATATTAAAATAAAAACTACGACTACCTGTACAAGCTAAATGACTGTGCTAATTAGTGCGTTAAGTCTCAATTCATCAGTGAAAAAGTAAGATATAATTACACTAGCTTTAATTAGTTTTAACCACATATCTGAAACATCTTAATGCTGTACGACTCAACAAGATTGAAATACATTAAATTACTTTTAACCAAGTGTCTGTAAATGTTTCAATATTGAAAGACACTACATGAAACATTGCTTTTCTTTCCTATCAGTGAGGTCTAACACCATAGGTTGTCCTTTTACTCTTCTCGTCGGTCAGACGTAAATGCAATATTTCGAGTGTAACGTGCTGCACTGATCCTTGTACTTTAACAATATCTTTCAGTAGCCAAGTAATTATTTATTTTGATAATCAGCTAACACTTGAACATCACAGGAGAGAATTTATAAAGTTTCATGTTTATCCTTATTCGGAATGTTTTGACACGTTATTTTAGGTGGACAAATAATGTCAATATAACAAAACCACACAAAACACTTTGGGTTGATAACTAAGTAGGAAGGAAACTTTAATACTGATGTTTTGGTACTTAGCAAAAGGTCTCCCGCTGGGACAGCGTATGTCTACGGATGTACAACGCTTAAATCAGGGATTCGATTCTCCTCGGTGTATACAGCAGATAGTTCGATGAGGCTTTACTATAAGAAACACATACACATACACTTAACAAAAAATAGTTTATCATTTACGCCTAGATAGGTTTGCATTTCCTTCCAGGTAGAGAATGTCTCACATAATTTGGTATTAATTTACTTTTATTGAGATTATTAAAAAATATATTTTTATGAAAGTAATCACGTACGTTTATTGTCTTCGTAAATGGAATTCAAAGGCATCTAATTCCCCCCTAAGCTAAACGGACAAGTCAGAAACTTCAGTGGTTTGAATATATGCTTGCAAATTTAATTACTCACCAGAGGTAAGGCAATTAGCCAGCAACACTCGACATAGACTTTTAAAAGCTTGCACATAGATAAGGAAATACTTACAACAGATGAGAATTTTATTTTACGCAATCACTTGTTGAAATTTTTAATTAACTTGCATAAATGTGAGTGTGGAGTTTGTCTGTGTGTATTTTCTTTATAGCAATACCACATCGGGCTATCTGCTGTGTTTACCGAGGGGAATGAAAACCCTGATTTTAGCACTGTAAATCCGTAGACTTACCGCTGTACCAGCGAAGGACTGTGAGTATGGAAAGACATTATTTTCAAAATAAAATAATCTGGTATAAAACTCGAACATTCCACATCTGACTGCAGGAGCTAAACTTTATAATACTAAAACACTACATTAGTGCAATAACTCCAGTTATTTGAAGGACTT
Source organism: Tachypleus tridentatus (assembly GCF_004210375.1). Classification (NCBI taxonomy): domain Eukaryota; kingdom Metazoa; phylum Arthropoda; class Merostomata; order Xiphosura; family Limulidae; genus Tachypleus; species Tachypleus tridentatus. The sequence continues at coordinate 76,840,740 of NC_134834.1, read as the reverse complement.
ATAAAACTAGTTGGATTTTCGAGCTCAAACAAATATTTGAATAAAGCAGTTATAGTATGTTTCATACAAGCTTTAGATGAAACCTTGTATAAATACTGAAATTCAAATGATCTCTATTTTTACACAACTGGTTGTCTGTTCTTTCAAGTTATTCTGCTATGATAAAGATTTACCTCTATATAACAACCACAATTAAACAAAAATAATTTAAAATCACTTTTTAAACGTTTTTCAGTGTTAGAGAAACAAGCTACTTAAAGCATAGCAAGCCTGCTAGTAAGATATCTAACTTTGGTGTCAGACTGAAGAACCTTATTCATAAGTCGTTCCTTTGGTGACCAAAAAGAAAAGCGTAAGAATGACGTTCCCAGCTGTAAACGTTTTATAAGCAGTTTGATGTTTGTAGGAAAGACAGTCTGAAAACTTACTGTATGTAAATTCTGTAAACGCATTATTAATACATAGTCTAGCATAACCTGTATGGCTATCCACAGGTGTTTATATTTTCAAGCAGTATAAACTTGTTTATATCAAGGAAAAAATGTATAAAGGTCATATACACAAACACACACAGACATATATATAGATATATATACATACACAAATATAGATATACACACACGCATATATATACATACACATATATATAGATACACACACACACACACACACATATACAGATGTATACAAACACACATATATTTACATATATATATACACACACATTTATATATACACATACACACACACTCGTCAACATGGTTTCACCTAATAAAACTAAACAGGTTAATGAATATAAATGAGTTGTTTTTTTAATTGGATATGTGATACCACTACTTTCTGTTAAGTGATAAACAGTACTTCCAATCACAATTATGTCAGAATGCAAAACAGTAGCTTAGAATTTATACTTACAATTTTTGCTTCTTTTAGGGTTTGATTTTTAGTATTTTTTTTAGAACATGCATCTAACTCCCGTTCAACTCTTTTACTAGTCTACATATTTGAGTCCAATATTCAGGAAACAGTTCTGTATTGAAGTCAGTCGAAAACATTGTCCATAAATATTTTTGAATTAGCGCTCACTGCTTTTGACATTTTCATTTCAATTTGGCCATTTAATGGTATTCTTTAAACTATGTTATTTCTAAGACAGTAACCCCGGTGGGTAAGCGGCAAGTCTTCAGACCTACAACACTAAATCTAGAGGATTGGATTCCCTTCGGTATACTCAGCATGTAGCTCGATCTGGCACAACTACTATTTTAAGTTAAGTGTTGCAAGTCTTTGTTAAAATGTCTTCAGATACTGACACATATTTCTACTATATCTCACTATTGTTCCATCACGCTGTAGGTTTGCACAGCTGACTAGTTTGAATTTATCACAATAAAGCATTGTAAGTAATGGAAGAAAGTTCATTGTGTTTTTTATACCTTTCTAAGTTTATTATGGTTAATGATATTTATGAAATAAAACTATAATATTTAATTTTTCTTCTTGAATTTAGTAACCCATTTATATATATTTAGATATATTAGCATCACACATAATAAACACTATTGTGCAACTGAACGTCTCTTAATATCTTAAAACATAACAAAGCTATTTGTGCTTCCAGTAAAACGCACAGATGAAATTAGAAACTTGCATAATAGTCAGTTCATTTAATCTCTATTTAGTATTAAAATAATAAATTAAGCTTTGAAGTTTGCAGTTCGTTTGTTTCAGTTTATTCAGTACTATAATAAAATTACCCAAACAATCGATTTCTTACTTATTTTATATCTTCAGGAATATCAACTGTTTTCTTTCCTTTTTATCTACACAGCGATGCTCAATGTTTTCTAAACTATTAATTTTGCATAAATGCAGTAAATAACAAATCAAAGAGCCAATTACAAGACTACACATTCAGTGTTGTAAAATATAAATCTCATTTTAAAGTGCGGAGCTACGATGTCGCAGAGATTTAAGCTTAGCTTGGTTTATTTCTGAACATTATGAACGTCCAAATTTTTAACACCGATGAATTTTGCGAGAAAACAACTCTTACGTCAACGTCTTTTAATACTTGATGACGAGAAACCCACTTAAAATAAAAATGTATCTCATATACGTCTTTTAATACTATCAGCAAACAACTTTCCCTAAAACCATGGATATATTAAGCTTAGTAAAGTTTTCTTTACAATGGTTAAAACCGTCTATTTTTTAGTAAATAACTAATAATAACGTGGAAAACAATTACTAATGGTAAAGAAGACAATAAGAGGTTCTCTTCCAGAACTTCGCTTGTAGGTCCAAATCATTTGTCTATAAACGAATTGAATTAAATCACTGATCAAATTTTCTTTAATAAGAATTCCGATAAATGATAAAACCTACCCTGTAACTAAACAAAAACATCAGTTAATAATATAAACACAGCAAAATAAACCAAAGCTATAATAACTCATATTGGCGGTGTAATAAGCAAAACAAGTATCCCACATACAATTGTTTAAACAAGTATCCTACATACAAATTGTTTAAACAAGTACCCTAAGTACAAAATGTTTAAACAAGTTCCCTACATACAAATTATTTAAATAAGTACCTTACGTACAAATTATTTAAACAAGTACCTTACATGCAAATTGTTTTGATTACAACCTCTTATTATATATTTTCTGATGCTGAGAAACACTCACATAAAAGGCATCTTTATTCTGCAACACAGAGGTTTACTCTATTTTCTAATAATTCTCAGTGTCCTTAAGTCCTTCAAAAAAGGTTGTCTCAACATATTTTCCAAGCACTTCAAAAATTATTTTAACTTACATCCCGTCAATGTTATTTAATTTTGGACATGTATGTACTGTAACTTTAGTTGAACACAGTTCTGATTTAGAAACGAGATGTTCTAATAATACTGATAACAGTAATTTTTGTTAGCATTAGAGGATGTTTTTTTCAAAGCTGCTAATTAACATTTCAGATAGAAAAGAATCTTGAGCTATAAATTAGAATTTGTTTTAACCCACCTGGTCATGCCGGGCCAATACTTTTGTTACTTTACATTATAAAACAATTATCCTGACTGCTATCTCGCATTATAAAACAACTACCCTGACTGCTACCTTGGCCCGGCATGGTCAGGTGGGTTAAGGCGTGCGACTCGTAATCTGAGGGTCGCAGTTTCGCATCCCCGTCGCACCAAACATGCTCGCCCTTTCAGCCGTGGGGGCGTTATAACGTGCAGTCAATCCCACTATTCGTTGGTAAAAGAGTAGCCCAAGACTTGGCGGTGGGTGGTGATGACTAGCTGCCTTCCCTCTAGTCTTACACTGCTAAATTAGGGACGGCTAGCACAGATAGCCAGATAGCCCTCGAGTAGCTTTGTGCGAAATTCCCAAACAAACAAACAAACTTTACGCGAAGTCCAAAACAAACAAAAGTATTTAAAAATATAAGTAACACAACGTTTACGCCACACAATAAAGTTTTTAAAAAATTAAAATGTCTATATATTTCAGTGGCTTCTTCTACCATCATAAGAAATATAAATCTACACGAACAGAAAAATTTTATAACAGAATAGTTTGGACTCTGTAATTCACCGGAATAACATGAATACTGCACCTATTAAGTCAATATTTCCCTCCAAAATTCAGCACTTCGTGACGACGAGAAACCTACATGAAGTAAAAATGTATCTCAAGACGGCTGATACGGGTATTAAAACTTTTATTAAATGTTTTCTAGTTTAATAAGAGCAGTTTTAAATACAAAATTCAAATCTTTCGCCAGCCAACCTTTTACCTTTGTTTAACAATTGATTATTTAATTTACATATCAACTTCCTTTACTGCACTGGGATCATTTAAAACTACTGTTTCATACCATTGTATTCAACGTGTTCGGCCAGCGAAGATATTAACATGTTGTTGTACACATAACCTTTGCCTTCATTAATCGGTATTTCAAGTTACGTTAAGTTTGGTTAATGTATTTTTCTTTACTTTAACTTTTAATTTGATATATACCTTTCTTTTATTATATCATTTTAATATTTAGTGTTAAAAGGTGTTGTTTTAATAATATTAAGACTAGTTATACCTCTTACTATCTTAATATCACTGTCGTTTCTTATTATAAACACTTTAAACAAGTGATCTCTTTGATTAAATTTGAATAGTAATTTCTTTGTATTAAGCGTCTGATCATATCAACAGTATAGGTTCTATCATTAGCAACGACTTTTATATTTGTTCAGTTTTTTAAATCAGTAGAATCAAAACAAATCTTAAATGCTCTGTTTATATAAGTGTGAAAATCTGCTAACGTTTCAGAAGACGGGTAATGTGATATTTGATGTGGCGGCATAGAAACCGAGTAAGGTTTTCGGTAAACAGTTGTAAAAATAGTTCCATTATTATATGTTTTTGCAAGAAGGTCTAACAAGGGTAAACAATTATCTTGATCAACTCCATATGCAAACGAGATATTTTTAAAGAATTCAACATCATTTAGCTAATGAACAAATATTTTTAGTTCTGTATTGATCCAAACCGCCAAACCAAGGTGTAAAAAGCAAATCTAGTCCAACAATCTTGTTTGAAAATTGCATTGTCATGAGCAATACGTTCAGGATTGTCTATATCATGTTGTTTCACTTTCAATTAGAAGGGTCAATATTCCATGAGCGCTAAAATTTAAAAAAAAAATGTTCCCAGTTATACGCGTTTGACTCACATGTATGTTAAATAATGTGCTAGTTTCCGACTTTGGGATGAAGTAACATTACTCAAACATTATTAAATATTGTCGTAAATGATTCATATACTCTAGAAGTGTTGACTGTGTTCGAAAAAGTATCTCATCTTTATTCTCATTTTTGCCTCATACAGTTCACTCTTCACTGAGAGAGTAGTTTATACAGTTCACTCTTCACTGAGAGAGTAGTTTATACAGTTCACTCTTCACTGAGAGAGTAGTTCATACAGTTCACTCTTCACTGAGAGAGTAGTTTATACAGTTCATTCTTCACTGAGAGAGTAGTTCATACAGTTCACTCTTCACTGAGAGAGTAGTTTATACAGTTCACTCTTCACTGAGAGAGTAGTTTATACAGTTCACTCTTCACTGAGAGAGTAGTTTATACAGTTCACTCTTCACTGAGAGAGTAGTTTATACAGTTCACTCTTCACTGAGAGAGTAGTTCATACAGTTCACTCTTCACTGAGAGAGTAGTTCATACAGTTCACTCTTCACTGAGAGAGTAGTTTATACAGTTCACTCTTCACTGAGAGAGTAGTTTATACAGTTCACTCTTCACTGAGAGAGTAGTTTATACAGTTCACTCTTCACTGAGAGAGTAGTTTATACAGTTCATTCTTCACTGAGAGAGTAGTTTATACAGTTCACTCTTCACTGAGAGAGTAGTTCATACAGTTCACTCTTCACTGAGAGAGTAGTTCACCTGGCCATGCTGGGCCATATACATATATACAAAAAAATTATAAGTATCCAAATACAATTAATCAGAAAAAACATCCAATTTTTCCATTCCATCTTTATTAACTAGGGTTACAACCAATACGTTCACACATTCTTAAACTTCATTCATTTACATAACCAAATATTCACTCACACACATTAGTTTTAACCCTAGCTAGATAGGTCCAATCTCTATACAATATATAGCAGTTTTAATCAGAGTGAGGTCATGGGTGGATCGTAATAACTTAAGAGCCTCCACATTACAATGTCGACTCGCTAGTCTATAGTGTATTGTAAAATTAAACTTCTCAACAAACTTCATTGGAAGTATCCTTTTTTTCATTCTTCACTCTGTGAAACCAGGTTAAAGGGTTAAAGTCTGTTTCAAGGACAAGTACTTTACATGAGCTACAACATTGCCAAGCGCCCTTTTCCAGTAGTAGCTAAATCTTTCTCGTATACTGGTAATCTTCAGTTTAAATACATCACTGGGTATTCCATGCCATCCTCGAGTGTTTGACTCAACACTAATTTTACATCTGTATTATATTAGCCTTGTAATTTATAGAGCAAAACTAGCCTGGGTTACCTGCTTTGTACCCCCGGGGGAATGAAGCCTTGGATTTCATCGTTGTAAGTTAATATACTTACCGCTGTTTCCGCTATATCGAAATCATCAGCTTATACAGTGGTGGCTAATACCTTCTTATAGCTACGTAAAATTATTTTCGTTTTTGACACTGTGCCTTTTCAACTTCCTAAAAGCCCTCTTACTGATCTCATCCCATACAACACGTTTTGATCCTTTTCGCAGATTGTTTCCAATCGCTAATAGCTTTTGCCTTTACCTCTAATTGACCAGTCATTTCTTTACCCACCATCACGTGACTTAGATACTCTAGCGGTCTAGCCAGTCTATTTCATGCACGCATCTCCTTTTTTTTCTTTTTTGATGTTAAGCCTACTTCACTCAACCTATCAAGTACTTCCCCAAACACTCGCAGGTGCTCATCTGACTGATTCTTTATTAGTGTGTATACTAGTGTCATTTTTTAACCTGACTGATTCTATCGGTGCGTATGCCAATGTCATTTTTTGTAAGCTGTAACTGACTCTCTATTAGTGTGTATGCCAATGTCATCTTTGTAAGCTGTGGTGGATTCTATTAGTATGTATACCAGTGTCATTTATGAGCTTTGACTGACTCTATAAGTGTGTACGCCAGTGTTATCTTTGTATGCTGTAACTCACTCTCAGTTATTATGCATGCCAATGTCATCTTGTAAGCTGTGACTGAATCTCTATTAGTGTGTATACCAATGTCACCTTTATAAGATCTGACCGACTCTTTAAGACCCGTAAGACGTTATCTGTTAACCTTTGAAGTATTGCTGGAGAATTATTTGCTTTCATGGGTGTTACATTAAACTCGAATAATCAATAAGGGGTAGAAAACGTTGTTTCCTGTTACACGACTTGGAAATAAGCTTTTGACATATACATTTTACTCATGTACCGTGAGTATCGTGTCTTCCGTGTTAGGTAATCAATAAAAACCACGATGGTAGCTTCGTTTAACCTCCTCAGGTAAATACATAACCTGACCCATCATACTTAAGTACTGACTCTACATCAGATATATAAGCAATAGAAGATGTCTTGATATTTTCATATTTTAACAGCTCCTCTAACTCCTCTTTTAGGTCTTAAATAGTATGGCATTCTTTTTTTGGGTTTCTTTAATGCAGAATTAAAGGTTACTTCTATCGTGCATTTAACCAGCCAAGTCTGTCTCGTCGTAGCATCCAATACACTCTGATAATCTCTCGTGCATTTAACCAGCCAAGTCTATCTCGTCGTAGCATCCAATACACTCTGATAATCTCTCGTACATTTAACCAGCCAAGTCTGTCTCGTCGTAGCATCCAATACACTCTGATAATCTATCGTGCATTTAACCAGCCAAGTCTGTCTCGTCGTAGCATCTAATACACTCTGATAATCTCACGTGCATTTAACCAGCCAAGTCTGTCTCGTCGTAGCATCCAATACACTCTGATAATCTCTCGTGCATTTAACCAGTTAAGTCTGTCTCGTCGTAGCATCCAATACACTCTGATAATCTATCGTGCATTTAACCAGCCAAGTCTGTCTCGTCGTAGCATCCAATACACTCTGATAATCTATCGTGCATTTAACCAGCCAAGTCTGTCTCGTCGTAGCATCCAATACACTCTGATAATCTCTCGTGCATTTAACCAGCCAAGTCTGTCTCGTCGTAGCATCCAATACACTCTGATAATCTCTCGTGCATTTAACCAGTTAAGTCTGTCTCGTCGTAGCATCCAATACACTCTGATAATCTATCGTGCATTTAACCAGCCAAGTCTGTCTCGTCGTAGCATCCAATACACTCTGATAATCTCACGTGCATTTAACCAGCCAAGTCTGTCTCGTCGTAGCATCCAATACACTCTGATAATCTCACGTGCATTTAACCAGCCAAGTCTGTCTCGTCGTAGCATCCAATACACTCTGATAATCTCTCGTGCATTTAACCAGCCAAGTCTGTCTCGTCGTAGCATCCAATACACTCTGATAATCTCTCGTACATTTAACCAGCCAAGTCTGTCTCGTCGTAGCATCCAATACACTCTGATAATCTATCGTGCATTTAACCAGCCAAGTCTGTCTCGTCGTAGCATCCAATACACTCTGATAATCTCACGTACATTTAACCAGCCAAGTCTGTCTCGTCGTAGCTTCCAATACACTCTGATAATCTCTCGTACATTTAACCAGCCAAGTCTGTCTCGTCGTAGCATCCAATACACTCTGATAATCTCACGTACTTCCTCCTAGTTGACACTGCTTAAAAGCTAATCCTTGAAAAAAATTTAACATTTCCTGTCTGCTCATAAGAATCTAGAATAATTCTCTGTGTTCACTCTAGTTTTCTGGTAAGAATCTAAGATAATTCTCTTTTAACTCCCGTTTTATGATAAGAATCTATGATAATTCTCTGTCTACCCTCATTTTCTTATTAAGAATCTAAGATAATTCTTTGTTCATTCTCGTTGCTGCTAGCTTCTAAAGATATCATCACACAAGTTTCAGGTGTGACTCTAGTGTACCATCGATAAGCCTCCTAGTGGCACAGTAGTATGTTTGTGGACTCATACTGCTAAAAACCGGGCTTCGATACCCGTGGTAGGCAGAGCAAAGATAGCCAATTGTGCACTTTCTGCTTAATTCTAAACAAACAAATAATGGCTAAAGCATATTTGCATGATTCGCTTGTCCCGCTATTTCTCTATATTTATCTCGCATGTCTCTTTAGCAACACATTTAATTATAAGAAATTGACAAATCCCGTTCCACCAAACATGACTAGCTACATATCTTCTAGTCTTTCACTGGTAAATTATGGACTGCTTATGCAGGTACCGTCGTGTAGATTTTCGCGCAGTTCAAAACAAACATTTTTATTCTCTATTTTTTTCAAAGACACTTTTGCTAAGTATATGCAACTGCACATTGATGTTTTTTTTGTACGCCAGTCCTCTCATCAGAGTAACCTTTATTTCGTCTCATAATCAACTTGAATTTTTTCTGCTCATACCAGTCTTCTAACTCTAGGTCTAAACGTTTTTCTCTCGTCATCTATTTCCAAGCGTTTAATATCCGCTTCCACTTACAACGTTTATTTTCAGCCTCTACTTTTAAGCATTTCATTTCTCATTCTAATCCAATAAGTTTTATTTCATTACGATGATAACGTTCTTGAACACCACTCACAGCTCACATATTTTCACCAAGTTCAAAATTAGAACCATCTATTGTGACTCCTACCTTAATTTAAACTTTAGAAAAGAGAGAAATATTACTTCCCCTTAGTGGCACAGCGATATGTTTCCGGACTTTCAAGGCTAGAAACTGAATTTCGATCCCCATGATGGGCAGAGCGAAGATGGCCCATTGTTTAGGTTTGTGCTAACTTACAAATAAACAAAGTTTCGTTTTTGTCTCGCCTAAATTCATTGCTCCAACAAATTCATTTTCCCCCTTGGGTTTTGCTCATTTGGTTCCAATACGAACCCTTCTTTTCCTCACTGCGTTTCGATTCCTCGTGAATTAATGAATTACACTTCTCACATAATTATTGTAAGTCACACTACTTATACTATTATATTGTAATCGTTCTATACTGACACTTTACTTTCCCTTCAACTTTATTAAGATTGAAGTCATTTCTATCAAGAATCGACTCATGCTAATTTAAACATAAATTTATATTTAATACTTTAATAAATAACATTGGTTTATAAATAGGTTTTGGTTCTCACTGGTAGCATATTTACTTTCTTTACTTCTCTCATTTAATCAATTTTCCAGTCTTTCTTGTCTTTTTTTTTTTTTTCAAAAACCACGCTTAACATAACTTTTAGCCTTATACGGAATTGTATCATCTCGTAATCGTAGAAGTTCTTTTAGCTTCGAAATCCATCTGAAATTATAAAGACTGCTGCACCCTATAATAACTTTTAATGACTGTAATCCACTAATTCCTTACGTATTGACCAAAAGATGGGTGCTTTCTCGTCCCTCTCAACTCCAACCGATGTTCCTTACACATAACTACAATAAACATACAGATTTACCTTCTTAATAGATACATTACTGAACCTTTAACATGAGAGGTTACTACTCTCAACTGTTACTGAGAATATCACTGCAACTCCATCTGGTGTTATTAGACAGGCTGGTATGGTCATAGAAGGTCAAATACAAACCAGGGCGACGTCATACTCTTTATAAAGCATCTTTTCCAAATACAGTTGTTTCAAACAAGTTGAAACGGGACTTAAAATGACTATTCGGAATTTAAGAATATTTACATTCTGTAATTACGGGATTTGTAACAATCGTTATATTCTCAAAGAAATTGCTTAAATAACAGCACCTTTAGAAGAAATAACACTTCTAAAATGTTTGCTAATATTAGCCATGTTATTCCACTGGTTGAACAGCGACGTATTTATAAAATCAAATTTATAATTTTTTTTTTCTGAATAGTTTATAGTCTTCCGCATTTCGTTATATTATACGATGAAGTGCATAACTGGTTAACCAGGCAACTAACTATCAGTTGAAATACCGGAACACACAGTTTGATTATGAACAAATTCTCTATTTTACTGACTAAAATAATTACATCGTTTTATTCTATTTCTTTTCTTAAATATTCTTAAATATTCCACAGGCCAGATTTTAATAACGGATTTTCTATAATTTAGCTCCGCAATTGTTCTTTTTTTTTTTCAAATCGCGATGACGAAACTTTTACTTAGATCACATTATTATTTTTTTACCACAATAAACATGTTTTTTTTATTATTACGTGTATTTCTCGTGAGTTCTAGAACGAACAATAACACTCTTACGTCGCGATTGGTCTAGAGACATTTATAGCCAGTGGTTGTCAACATTTTAAACATAACACGAGTTCAATGAAAATGGTTCACCTACGTGAAAGTATGTATAGCATTGTGTAGAAATTCTGTACGTGATGGATAAAAATGCATATCTTTCTTGGATTCAGCGTACAGGAACATGTAAAACATGGAAATATTTCAAAGCAATAAAACCATCGCATGCCCGTGTTACATAACAATATTTTAATACATCCAGTAGTTTTGAAAGAAATACGTTTGATCCTATAAAATCAAAATACTATGTTAGGAAGTTAATGTGTGTGTTTTATTTTAGCAAAGCCACATCGTCCTATCTCCAGAGCCCACCAAGGGGAATTGAACCCCTAATTTTAGCATTGTAAATCTGTAGACTTAGTGCTATACTAGCGGGTGGCGGGAAGTTAATACTTAAGTAGTAAATCATAAGTTTTTTTTTACACCTTTCTACATCACAAAACAATCGGATAGATTATACACATGACGTATGTCGAACGTATTTGTCGTTAAGCTCAGAGCAGCACCGCAGAGATCAAACCTAACTTAGTATAATTAGGACTAGTTGTTACTGCTTTCATTGTCCATCTTGAACTTCAAGGATATATTTAAATAAGTCGAAATAATAAAACTTTAGTTGTTCAGAGTACTTTCAATCGTAGTAATGTGTGTAACACTTTAAAGTCACAGCTAATTAAATAACATTTAGTTCCGGTAAATTATCCGTGAAAGTCAAAACCCTTAATCGCTGATAAAAAGCACCTGATCGTTTCATGTTAGAACTGTGTTGTTGATATGAACATACTTGTACAATGCCTTATATAACTAGCAGGCTCTGTAAACATATTCATATATATCCACAGGAACACATTTATGCCTAGAACAACGACAGTAGAAAATATGCTCCGTATAGCATCATTCTGATACTGCATGAGCTAGGAAATTAATCATAACAGAATACTGTTTCAGAACAACCAATGTGTCCTAAACACGTGTTGTGTTTCTGGAGAAACGTTATTTCTCTAAGGATGTAGTTATTGTTGGTTGTTCAACTTTAATCCAAATTATTGAAAACTTATGATTTAATACTGGCGCAGCAACACATCTTAAGAGCTAAAGAAATGAAAACTTTGACAAAGCGGAATCCGAATCCATAATTCTGCTGAACAGAAAGTGTTCGAGCCACAGATACCTCAACTGATGCGTACATCTGCCCAGTATTTTTGGTTAGAACACAATTGTCATCCTCAGGGTAGTGTCTACACTACACTGTGTTGCCAAACCTGGTTGGCTGTAACTAATAATAAACATTTTACCTCTCATTATGCTAAAACTTCTCGGTTTTTGTTATCTTTACTCTTAAAAATCGATATTGCTACTCAGAATGATACGTTTTGATCGCAATTTTTCAACATATTTTAAAGTCTAAACTAAATTTTGTGATCTATTTGAAGGCATGTAAAACAATAACTACTTGGAGTTATATAATCTAGCGTTTACACTGAAATATCAAATTTGTGTCCAAAATACACATTGTGTTTTATGATATCAGATGCGAATGAGCTGTACTTTTCAAACGCATTTTCCTCCAAGTAGATAAAGTAATTACCTCTATATTACAAAGAGTATTCAAGTAAAAAAATATATGCATTTACAGGGAGTTATTAAAAATATGAAAAAGCATCAAAAGATTTTTTTTAACAATGAACAAAAATTGAAACTTTTTTAATATATCTAACCCCTGAGTCAGATCGCTGTTGGGAGATAACTTATTATTTCCATTCACCCAGAACTGGAATAGTCTAGTTTGTAACGATGTCACTTGTATTTCTGCGTTTTAACATGGGTTTAGGGGTAAAAAAGGATATAAACCCATTCACAGATAGTTTCTTCTTTGATGATAACATTCTCTTTTTAAAGTTCAACTAAAACATTTTCTAATCATCAACTGAGTTTAAAATTATTTAATATGTTCGGCTTGATTGTTTAAATAACATTAACACAATTCATACTTGATACAATTAGAACTAACTTTTTAATAGTTTCTTGTCCATATAAAGCCTTAAGGATGCATTTAAGTGAGTAGAAATAACAAAAGATTACTTGCTCAAAGCTTTTAAAGGTGAATTTTACAGAAAAAATAAAACTTTGCAATCAAAAGAACTACTCATACTGATTAATTTTGCAGGTTCACGTTTTTTATAAAAAATATTTGCTAATAAATGAAACGTAGAACTTGGTACAGAAAGAGTCCTTTCCGAGCGTCAATCCGAACGTTTTAGTTTTTACGTTTGCTGCCAGGAAAAGTACTGTGACGTAATAATTGCCAAACAAACCGCCAACGCCAGCGCGTTGAATGTAAATAAATATGGCCAGTGCATAGGAGAAACATATCAATTCGAACATGCTCTGGACTAACCTAGAACAGTTACTTTTGACACAGATCTGACAAGTTCTAGTGATGAGGACAGATCTACGAGCGAGAGTAGCGGAACTGTGAGTGATACTGATAGCGCCCAGGCCGGTTGCGAGTCGGTCATACCTCCAGTGGAAGAATGGTAAGCCTAAGTCATGACAACAAATATGGTCTGTATTATTTCACGTGCAATTTTAAGCATCTCGAATCTTGTCTGGTGTTTATAAATTATTGGTATCACAGACTGGGTTTTATTTGTTTATACTTTGCCGACTATGGTAACTAATACTCGGCCTTTCCACAATCATTGTACCGGGTATTTATGACTCGTAACAAAATGAATTTCAATTATACGTCATAATTCTCTTTATAAAATCAACCTAGATGTAGCAGCCTGAATAGTTAATTTAATATTAACCATAAATGTATAATGTATATGACATATTCCGTATATTTGTGCAAGGTGAAGGTGTGGTTTATGCGAGCAGATGCCAACCAGGAAAGAGTGCGTTTGTTGTCGCTCATACGACAAGGTGTCAAACCGATTAACAGATGAAGAGTGCATTACCCAGACTCAAGGCTTTAATGAAAATTACCTGAATATCGATGTCTTGGAAGCATCATACTATGAATTTGTTGACTTGAATGATGAGGAGCCAAGTCACGGGTGTGTATTTTTCAAGATGCAGTTAAACCTAAAATAGTATATTTGAGATTAACCTACAATTAAAGATATTGTTTATCCAAAACTATGATTCTACTTGAAACCCACGGAATCCAAAACAGTGGGATTCGACACAAAACATGAGCGTTCAAAGTGATCTTGACAAAGCTTTGCATGGTGTGAATGAGTCCAGTTTTTCCTATTGACCATCCGCACCCACTGTCGCCATCTTGCCGGTACCTTCAACTTGCACGGAAACGAAAAGAACTTTTGCCCGATGCCGAAGCGTTTTTACAAACATAAGCAACGCAGTAAACCATGTTATCATAAAACAAACATAAAGTAGCAATATCAAGACAAAAAATAGTCTCACAAAGTATGTAATCCGAAAAAAATCACCGATATATTTACATAAAACACCGGCACTGAAAGGAACAAAATGGTCGGCGCGCAACGAAGCGTGTTTGGCAACTATTACGTCATAGTTGTAAAACGTCACGGAAACAGCCGAACGACCAAGAGGAATTGAAGTTCGAGGGCCCTCATATTTTGTTTCATTTTTTACTCAAAAACTAAAGTGTTTAAAAATATGGCAACCACTCAGGATTTACACCTAACCAATGTACAGTTTCTAAGGCAATTATTAAATTTGTTGAAAATTCACCTTTAATGTCATATATAGTAATGTGTATAAAACTGGATTTTTGTTGAATATAATACAATTGTTAAAAAGTTGATTTATCTTTTGTTTTAGCTCATTTCTCTGGAATAAGTGAATTTTTTTTTTTTTTGGAAGACACCCCATTTCTGTTACCCTGAATTGATGTAGGTGAGAGCAAATTATAAAGGTTAAGCCTTTCCTAAGTAGTGGAATTTCATTAACACCAGTAGTCTTTCTGTTTCGTTTTCTCGTCGCTATGTACCCGTTTATGGTGCGTGAATCAGAACAAGAAGCGGAAACTGCTACGAAATAGCAATTAAATTCTTAAACAAATATTGTTGTCTACAAGAACTGCTCTCGTGAGCTTCAGTTTGAAGAAAGAATTAAAATGACAGTTTATAAACGAACTTATACAGAGCAGCGAGCCGAACTCAAAGTGTTTTTGTTTTCTTGCTCAAGGGTCGAGATAAAAATATTTCTAAGTTTTACGAAACAGTTTTCAGTTAGGAGTATTAATGGTTAACTGGTACTTGAATTACTGTCGCTCCTGTGAACCAATATATCCTGCAATATGGTAAAGTATCTAGCCGTCGGATAAGAAAAATGAAACTCTTACGACATTTTCAACAAAGATCCGTTTATATCATATGCACATTTTATAAATTTCTGAAGAAAAAATATTTTTCCGAGAAAGATATTCCAAATACATTAAAATTCAAGAATCATAACAGTATATTTATAGATGTTAGGAAGAGGTATAATTATTTACTGTTTATCCTTACAAGGAAATTCAAACTGATTTATACACACATAGAGACGAATAAATCACGTTAAATTCACAATGATCGTCTAAGAAAGAGATAGATACAGTTAATGCTTACAAGAGACCACGACACTGTGAACATAGGCAAAGTGTATATAACTACCAGCTTTTTTCATTGTGATTATAATTTCCGGTATCTGTAAAGTTTATCTGATATCGCATATGAAGCTAAAGTAAGAAAAGGCCAAGCCACTTCACCGACGAGAGTCGATCTGAGTTTCTCTCTCGAAGAACGTGTAACATGTTCCTGTGATCACATTAACACTTATAAGAAAACTCTATCCCTAACGTCGAATATCTAAAGCTGTTGTGTCTAGACGAGAAAATTTAATACAATAAAAATAAGATTGTTTTATGTAATTTGATTTTAGTCACAGATACTTGATATAAGGAACTAGACACCACCTAAGGTAAAGAAACAACAAACTAAGGGCATCACAAATTTGCCTTGGCCTGAACATGAGCCTTATTGATCAATCCTTAACCACCTCCCTGGACTAACTAATAAATAACCTATGCTAGGAAAGTTGAGCTCGTCCACGTCAGTGTGAGCTAAACGTTTTCCTTCATAAAGCAGGGTATTAAAACCTACTTATATTTTAGCATAACATAACATAATGTACAGTGGCAACAAGTGACCTGTTGCTCCATTTCGGCTGTCCAATCCTCTAAATTAAACTTTAAAAAAATTAAAGCCAGCCCTTATCATTCATATATCTTTCAAGCTTTTATTTAAATTCACTCAAAATTACTGCCTCCACAACATCCCAAAACAACCATTCCATAGACCAGACACGCTGTTTGAAAAATAAAATTGTCTTAGCTGAAGATGGCTTGTTCCTTGCCTAAATCTTTATTTGTGTCCCATAATTCTCGCTAGTGCTATGTATGATTCCAGCATAAGCTAGCGATCTGTCAAACGTGATTGCATATTTACTTATGTCAAGTATCTGAACGTCTACAGTTTGATCCTAAAAATTGTATTCGATTATCAAATTAAACATGTCACAAATAAATTATTAATTACTTCCGTGACCGAAGATGACGGAGGTTATGTTTACACCTGTGTGTATGTATGTTTACACCGGTGTGTATGTGTGTGTATGTTTACACCTGTGTGTGTGTGTGTGTGTGTGTGTGTATATGTTTACACCTCTGTACGTGTGTGTGTATGTTTACACCTCTGTGTGTATGTGTGTTTTTCAAGAAAATTTCTCAAAAACGGCTAAATCGATTTAGATGAAAGCTGGTATACATTTGGACTACAGCACAGTTTATAAGTGGTTAGTTTTTGGAGGGTCAAGGTCACAGACAGATCACTGAAATCCAAAACATCCCTATGTGTTGACAAGGGGACAGATTTTTCGCACTATTTTTGCTTTATAACTCAATCAAAAATCATCGGATTGTGATGAAACTTGATGGACATACGTGGAAAGTTATTCTCAATTGTCCTGTCACAGTTGCTCTGTGTCTGTTGATATTTATGAACATGAGACACATTTCAGTACTCTTTGAAGGTCGAATATGACCACGCTGCATGACAGCAGTATGCGCTTTGCTGAGTGTCTCCAGTTTTTAAGGCAAAACGTCATTTTAAGTAAACTAATAACCAACAACGCTCACCACACAGATTTCGATGAATGTCATGAACAAGGACAATCGAAACGGGAACTTTAAATTTGAGACTTATGTGAGGTCGTCATTTTCGTATTTGATCCGTCCACATTGTATAGGTTTGAAGGAAAAGAATACAAGCATTCACGGATAAGTAGAATTAGATAGGAATAATACAGGAGAGAATAGACATGCATGTATTAAAAATTCCAAAACTGAAACCATATTGACTTCAAAGTTGATATTTCTACATAAGAGGTCATCCCTCAGGACGGCTCGTATGAAATTAGAACGTCACTAATGTTTGTTTAAAAACAAGTATTCTCGTGTATAAAACCAAACTTCAAGTTTAACACTGTCCAAAATCACTAGATAAGCACATACAAGTAACTTTTAAAATATACGTTATATTGAAAAAAATATTGAAATTTTCTTATCGCAAGGACATATGACCATCACAGTCGATACGAAGTCGCTGTAGAATAGAATATATCGGAACCGCTTTTTGTCATTATTCGGTGTTCATAGATAGTGTGATGCTGCCATAAAGATGATCAATTTTAGGAGTGGTATGTAACAATTATTTCCAAAGCAAAATGTTCACACATTCACAGCATAAAAATGTGCTTAAGCCGGAAATTTAGAATTTCCAAATGAATGATATCCTTCAGACGTAATGGAATTGGAAAAGAAGGAATATCGATCAGGTTCGGGCCCCGGAGCCATCAAAGTCGTACTCCAACCATAGTAAAAACAAGCGTATTTTAATGGATGAGAATCCATGGAAACAAAGATTAGTGGGTAAAGCTATTCACGTATCCCAAGCAAAAGTACGCAACCGAACCAAGAAGGATCTCCGTATGGAAAAGCAGTGCATGTTACGTGTACGCAAGTTACTTCCACAAAATATACATTGAATTGTCACATACCTCAATCGGATGAAAATGAAACGGCTATTCATGCTCTTCCATACAAAGACATACTAGACAATACGCCGTACGCACAGGGATGTTAAAGAAACGAGCACAGAGAAACCATCTTACTAGTACATTAGATGGATTATGGAAGCATGCAAAGAAGAAAGGTGAGATTTGAATACGACAACTTTACGACGAAGTCTTTTGAAATGAAAACTACTTAAAAGGGCTATTATCGAAATGCACGGTCGCCACATGAGTGAATGATAAGATGTGACGTCCTGGAGTGTAAAGACAAGGAGAGGCTCCAAGGTAGTTTTAGTGTAATGTTCTTAATTTGTGTACACTTATACCATAATTTTATGCACAGAATTTAAATAAAACGAACAATTGTTTGTTTGTTTTTGAATTTCGCACAAAGCTACCCAAGGGCTATCTGTGCTAGCCGTCCCTAATTTAGCAGTGTAAGACTAGAGGGAAGGCAAGCTAGTCATCACCACCCACCGCCAACTCTCGGGCTACTGTTTTACCAACGAATAGTGAGATTGAGCGTCACATTATAACGCTCCCACGGCTGAAAGGGCGAGCATGTTTGTCGCGACGGGGATGCGAACCCGCGACACTCAGATTACGAGTCGCATGCCTTAACACGCTTGGCCATGCCGGGCAATAAAACGCACAAATAAGTGAGCTTAAGCTTGCTGAGTGAAAATAGTGAACAAGCCACAACAAGGTTTTAAGAATGTTTACTAAAAATAGGACAACATAAGGAACTGACCATCAACAAAACAGCCAAAGGAAAACCGCAAAAATTATATGAAGTAGTTTGATTCACGTCAATATTTTATAATTTTTAAGGTTATCTTTTCACGACTAGTCTATCTTTTTAAATATTTAACGGTCCATAGGCTCTTCTAATTCTTCAAAATTACCAACGGACTTTGTAAATATTGTAGTGATTAAATATATAATAAGCCTAATAGTAATTCTTTACAACAAATATAATTATAATTATGCTTTACCACCTTGTAATAAGGCGTTCACGCCATAACAATTGTTGTAAAAACACAACAGTTGTTTCCCTTTGTTACTCCATCAATAGATTTTGTAGCAGAATTAAATGTCTGACATGAGCAGAGGTTATTAAAACAAAATAACAAAAAAGACAAGACTAAATTATATAATATCCATCTTGATACTACTATGATAATGACAGAAAGCAGATATTCAAAATAGGCGCAATCTTCAACCTAGCGACAAACATCAATATTAAATTTTTCTTCTTCTAGCCGTCGGCAAACAAGTAAAGAGTTTTAGAATTAATAAAAGGCGGCTGTTTGTTTTTTTTTATTTTTCATTGCTAACTTATTGTGCCCCAACTAAAATATTCATTTAAACGTTTACAGCTAAAACAAATAACATACAAATTTCACTTTTCGTGAACAAAATAAAAAATTGATTTATTTTCAATTCTTCATCCGGATTCTAATAAATGCAGATTTGTTATTTGCTATCTACAGTTTCTGAACTGGACTGAAAGCAGGCCGATACTTTCTAGATCTCGTCAAACATGCTAGCCCTTTCAGTCGTGGGGGCGTTATAATGTGACGATCAATCCCACTATTCGTTGGTAAAAGAGTAGTCCAAGAATTGGCAGCGGGTGGTGACGACTAGTTGCCTTCCCTCTAGTCTTACACTGCAAAATTAAGTACGGCTAGCGTAGATAGCCCTCGTGTAGCTTTGCGCGAAATTCAAAACAAAAAATAAACATTCTAGATCACTAAAACCATCTATATTTACTGTAGGAAGCTATAGTTTTCTGTGATAAGGAATATCATGTTTAAATTATTTAATCTCTGTCGGGTGAAATAAGCAATATTTCAAACCGCTAGCATTTTTATTAAAATATCGTTTTCACACATCTGCATTTTGAAAGAAAACTATTTTTTGTAAAGTGTTGATATAATTTTAGTTGACAACTTTTTCGTAAAATAATCATTGCTGTTAATTTCCATAATATGTGTTTTATAACCTGTATACATAGTTGTCAAAACAGTTTGAAAACAACGAAATAGGTTAACACGAAATAATTTCAAAGCTTCCTAAGATTAAGCTTACGTCGTTATGCTAACAGCTCTGATTAAAAAATGTTATAAGAAAGCAACCTTGCATACTCATGTCTTAAAGATACCATACTTTAAAAGTGAAGATTGAAAGGTAATTTTAACCAAACCTGTGTTTTTGTTTTCAAAAATATTTCTATGAAAGTTAAAGTTTAATTCGCTGTCTGGTTTTACATGAAAGGAAGAGTTTCATGTTGTGAAAGATATTAATTATATTTTCATTTCTTAATAATAAACGCAACCGTTGCTATACAACATATATATTTATATTTAATGGCAATAAAGGTAAAAAGGAAAACACTTCCAACGTTAATAAGATGTGGAAAAGACTTGAAGCTACTACACAACAGATGTCGAAAAGGATAAAATGGAGATGTTGTTACTGTCTTATGAACAGCTCTTCAGATAAACAAGCATTTAAAGAACCTTCCTATCATTTCTCCACGAGATTTTCCACAAGACTCTCAGTTACACTTATCTTCAATTCTGAAGTCCGTTTCTCATCCTACGCATCCCTCATCCCAAACAAGAGCATATGTTCTGTGTAGATTTAATTTACCTGAAACAATTTCTTTATTTTTAGGGAAAGTGGAACGAAAAGTATCTACAAATAAGAGAATATTGTAAAACTGTATGAAAACCGAAACTTTACTAATATGAATGTAAATATACTGTTACTGTTACATGTCGAAAGTTTCTCTATGATGGTTCTTTCAGAAAAATCGATGTCTTTACACGTGTGAGCTCTGTGTATAGCGCATATGTTAATAGTGTATGAAGAAATATAAACTGACCAGATCTAGATATATATCATTAAAATATTTCTGTCACCAATGAAGTTAAATCGTCTTATTTAATTGTATTATGGAATATTTATAAGCATACAAACATGTTCGGTACACAGATCCACAAAATAGAAAGAAGACTTGGTTTTCCAATGTTTAATTATATAGAACTTCTCTTATTTACCGCAGTAGTCAGGTATAAAACTGCTAGAGATATCTGAGTACAGGAAACCAAAACATGTGTATTATATGCTATCCAGTTTACTCCACCATATTGGTCATCAAGTGCAAACGTTTATCTTCTAATTTCATGTTACTTGATATTTTAGGTCATCTCGGATATATATATATATAAGAAAGGATATTTCGAAAAATAGAAAACGATAGAGTTTTGGCAACAAACTGCTGTTGATTGGTAGACGTTTAATACGGCGGCATCATTGAAAGAAACAAGTTTTGTGACGTCATGCGCAGAACCTTCATATGTTCCCAGCATCCAAAGAACGTATCGTGTTTTGAAATGATTGCTAAAACATATTCAGTCCTAAATATTCCTAAATCAAAATGCATTTTTAAGGAAGAACTTATAAGAAAGCTTTCACTCCCCTCAATCTTCAGTACATTCTGTGTTAAAGAAAGCGAGTACTAAAGGGTATTTGATTTCTAATTACCAGATTAATCATCTTTAGAAGAGTGTATACAAAAACACCTTCAGTTCTTAAATTCGGAATTTCACGGCTTTATTCGATAAGCACTTTCTGTTCCTAATGTTCACAAAAACATGTCGTGTTGCAAAAAAAGGGCTTACAGTAATATAGTAGTTCAGTGTCTTGATCACATGCCCGGGTTCTCTTCAGAAATTAAAGTAGAAAGTGCCTTAAGTAAGAACGTACAGAAGAATCTTAAGTAGGTTCTCTATGCCCATAGTATTTGTGTTAAAAAATATGTATAACATTGTGCTTTAAGTCAGTCCTCTATATCAAAAGTACACGTTTTATTAAGAAAAGCTGGTAAGGAGGTACCGTCAGTTCGCAGCATTTAGTTTAAGCATTGTTATAAGAAAAGTTTTATCAAACTACCCTCAGTTGTCTTTGCCCAAAATATATGTTATAATAAAGAAAGTATTTAATGATTTAACCTTAGTTATCAATGTATAAAGGATACATTGGCTTAACAAAGGAGCATAAAAACTGTCTTTATTTCTCATTGTCTAAAGAATATATAAACAGAAAGACCCTCAGAGTTTGATGTTTAAACAAGAACAGCACGAGAAAGTTCTTGAAGTACCAAGAAAGTCAATCTATTATCTGTTATGTCTGAGTGTGTGAACTAGCGCGGTCGTATTACAGAGTGGGTGTCAACATGCTGGGGTTGTTGATCGTATCTGTGGATAAATTCGTCGCTCAGCTGTCTTACAGTGCTGCTCTTCTTGTTGAAGCTACAGCCAACTTACATATTTTAAATTTGCAACACCCTTTGCGGAAAGCCCTCACTGGCAATCCCACCCCTTACGCAATTCCAGATGTAAATCTCACCGTATTAAATGTAACGTTTTTTTAAACTTAGTTTGAAATATTCTCCAGTATGACGCAACAACCTAAAGGTATTTGATGTTTACACTCTGAAACAGTTAGGCTTAGTATATTCAGGTAGACATAAGAAAGTGAACTCCAAGAGTTATATCAAAAATTGTACATTTTAGTAACTTCAAACAAAAATACAAAAAGTATACGAAACAGCTATGGAAATACAATATTTTACTAAAATTGTTTTCAAAATGGTATAATTATCACTCGTTGTTTGCTCATCAATATGTTAATATTTTTATATCATACAGATAAAATTCATAGAGTGATATGCAAGGGTTTACTCTGTACCATTAAAGTTTTAATTATAAACCACGCTTTAATTAGATTAAAATATAGGTATAATTAAAACGAATTAGCAACCAGAAACAAATGAAAACACGCAACATTGTCTAGATATTCACAATACAGCGATGGATCAGTCTCAACTTACATCTGGCTTATGTGTATACGAACTTCCACAACACGCTTTTATCCAATTTATATATAGACAACCATCCACTAAACTATCATTCTTACTTAGCCTCCCCCATGTATTGAAAAATAAAAATATTTTATAGAACAGCCCCTATACTGTTACTGCAGTAGCTATTGTAAATAGTTGAGCTTGAACAAAACTCACACCTCAACAAAATTCTACAAGTCGTGAAATGTAAATAAAATTTTCAGCATTTTGTCTTGTCTTCCAAAATAACCAAAATATACAGTAATAAAATATTCAGCTATAATGCAGAAAATAAATATATTGCTGCTGTTTAAGTTACCTGTTCTTTTCAGATTCATTCCATTTAACTTCCACTTTATATTAAGATAAGAATAAACCTTAAGCCTAAATTAGAGATATATTTTATAATTAAAATATTTTAAAGATATTTCTTGATTCTTTATGTAGAATACAGATTTCCGTAGAAGAAAAATTCAAGATTATTGCTACATTTAATTCATTAAATGTACCCAATTCAGACAGTAGAAATCTTAACCACATCTCCACAATGAAATGTTGAACAAAAACTGACGCAACTGCTTGTCTATTTCTGCTCAGTTCCTCGACTCAGCTGCCACAACTCCTCATTTCCGATCGTTTTTTCTTGCTTTAAGAATTATTTTACGAAAATGAAAGCTACTGAAATCCTCGCAAATATTTTTTGTAATTAACAGATATATGTGTTTTCCGTATCTTCATAAGGAAGAAAACTAAAGGAGCACTGTCTCTCCAAGTCAAACTGCAAAAGTTTAGAGGTAAGGCATTTAAAATGTATTTTAAAAGCTTCAAAAGGAAATACCATTATGGACTGAGAATTTATTATTATTTACAGACTTTCATTGGATCTGTTAGGCTATCACCAAAGGCAGAGCTGCATGTGCAATTTGCCACTCAAAAAATTAATCCAGTTGCACATTTATGTAACAATTATGTCATTTGAAATTGTTTAATTATGTAGATCCATATGTGGCTTAGTAATTGTATCAAATAGTACATATAGCGTTCAAGTTGCGATATACTAGTTCTCAGTTAATAGTAACCAAATAATAAGCAGCCGGTACAACAGAATATTTTTTCCTACAATGAATAGTTTAAAATTAGAAATAATAAACCTGAACAACAGGAGTCTGGCCTAGCCAGTAAGTGTGTGTATATTTGTTTTTTATAGCCAAGTCACATCGGGCTATTTGCTGAGCCACCGAAGAAAATCGAACCCCTGATTTTAGTGTTGTAAATCCGGAGACATACCACTATACTAGCGGGGTGCTTAGCGAGTTATCCCATATTTTGTTGAAAATACAAGTACTTAGTATGTGCTAGTTGCATGTTGAAAAATGCCTTTTATATGAGACGAAGTTTGAAACAACTTTTGTAGGCATATGAATAAAAAAATGAAAAAATTCTTAGTTGTTATTCCGACAAAACTGTTTTCTACAAATTGCATCATCAACATCTTGAAACCTATAAAATTCTTACTTGAAATAATGAATTAATGTCTTATATAAGGTCTTAATATAGCAGGTAAACACCCATTTTCTTGGTATAATTAATTGAAAGCCTTACTTGCTAGCATGACTGTAGTGTATTAATATCATATCTAAAACAATAAAGTAATTTATTAGTACCTTATGGTATCTGGATAACATACAATATGATAAACCCAAAACAATCCCAGATATACTCTCGAATACCTAAAATAACGTGATCATAACACTTACAGGAGACGCGAGTATGGTTAAAGTATTTTAGTTTCTCAAAACAATTCATCATGTTATAAGCAGGCCTAACGTGTCCCAGTAGCAAATGATAATCCCAAATTACCTGTTCCATAATCACACTGTTAGGGAAATCTTTAAACTTTCGTGTAATTGACCTTTGATGTGAAAAGAATAAAATTCAAGAATTGTGAAATACACTAAGTATTTCTTCAATTTCTATAATAAATACTTTTAATGACTAATATTCTTGAATTT
The DNA here is from genome assembly GCF_004210375.1 of Tachypleus tridentatus. Lineage (NCBI taxonomy): Eukaryota > Metazoa > Arthropoda > Merostomata > Xiphosura > Limulidae > Tachypleus > Tachypleus tridentatus. The sequence goes on along the minus strand of NC_134834.1, from coordinate 76,815,739 downwards.
CTACAATAAATATTCTCCAAATGACTAATGTTATTGAAATTCTACAATAAATACTCTTCAAATGACTAATATTCTTGAAGTTCTGCAATAAATACTTTTAAATGTCTAATGTTATTGGATTTCTACAATAAATATTATAAATGACTAACGTTCTTAAATTTCTACAATAAATACTCTCTAAATGGCTAACGTGCTTAAATTTCTACAATGAAAACTGTTTAACTGACTAATGTTCTTGAATTTCTACAATAAATTCTCTAAATGTCTGATCTTCGATTTCTAAAATAAATACTCTAAATGCCTAACGTGCTTAAATTTCTACAATAAACACTCTTTAAATTACTATTGTTTATGAATTTCTACAGTAAATATTCTCTAAATGACTAGTGTTCGTGAATTTGTAAAATAAATTCTGTCTAAATGACTAATGTTCTACATTATTAATCATATTTTTTTTCTCAAGAAATTATAAAGTTCTTCGTTGATTATGAATACTTTTTGAAACACTGGACCTTAAATATAATTGTTTGTGATTTCTCAGAAAATATATAAAACATTATGTTTCATTTTAACACCTCTAATATAATAAGGGTTAATTTTAACTTTTGCTTACACTGGTAGCCTCTTAAGCTCTGGCTAAATGTACAATGTATCTTACAAGTAACATTTGTAACCATAATTTAAAATACACAGGCTCGTAGATTTTGTTCTATTTACTAATATGAAAAACACTGAGTTCAAAAACTGCTACTCCGAAATTTTACCAAAACCTCTAAATCACTGGATCTAAAATGAAATCGGTTTATCAATTTGCAACACAGCAATAAGAGGAGATAATTCGATATTTGCCGAACCCAAAATGTGTAGGTTGCCGTATATCCTGCCTAACCGTATAGGAAAATAGATTTACACATTTACCTTTTCTAATGTATTATATACATTGCAATTACCGGTTGTTCTATATTCTGATTATGTATATCCAATACAACAGTATATATACGGAGTTTTTTCTACCAAACCCTTCATATTGCGAATTATACAATAGTAAGTTCTTCTATCAATGTTTAAAGAAATTATTAATAATTAATGTTCTATTCTTCCTGCGAAATCCCCCCAGTTGGTCGTTGTGAAAGGGTCTAACCCGATTATCAATATCTAATGAAATAACGAGTGTAGAAGGTTCTGCATGCATAAGTGTCATGTTTTTTACCTTGATATTTAGAGGTATCTGTTTTACCATTACTTTTTTTAAGTCTTAAGGTTGTTTACGATCGTTGAGACATTTTAATTGCCGATGCCTCATTAAACCACCACTTTGCGGAATAATAAATGTAAACCGCATCTTTTTTTGTGGCCAATACGTATTTACGAAGTAGTTGTATTAAATACAGCAGTCGCTCTTTTTTGTGCTCTAAATTGCGTTGTTTCAAAGCTGTTATTTTGTACACTTGATTTACTAAGGCAACATGGTTGAGTTAGTGACTGACTTTAACAGAGGACTGATTTATTTTTGTATGCAGTTGTCGAAATATCTGGGCTCAAATAGACGCGATTATCATTCTTTTCGTACTAGGCAACCACTTTTACAATATTTCGTAGCAACATCCTTCTCATGCGCGTGAAGAACAACAACAGAGCCTCGTGACACGTGCGGTATGGAACATATATATCCAATAGATTCAGTGGTAATAAAGTCTATTCGACAAAATGTGATAGGCATAGTCTAGCCACCACAAATTCACTTCGAGTGTTAAAATGAGCCCAGTCTGATACATTTGATTTCTCCAAGTTTCTAATTCGGTACGAAAAATGTATATCATAAAACGTTTGACTAAGTATGTTTCTCATATTATTTTCAAGAACATTCATATACGTTTAACAACAACCACTGATAATACGCCGTGCCCATAAACTGATGTTAACATCGGTGTACCATTTCAATCTTTAAATCAAGAATACAAAACGGTTGGAAGTTATACCTAGGCATTAATGAAGCTGTTTGATGCACGCACATTTGTCGACTAAACAAAATATACCTTGAAGATTTCTTCAAATAGGGAATCTGTAATATAAATCTAGGCAAGTCGTTTTTATGGATAATCTGAATTGAAATTACACATTAACTTTTAAAAGGGTAGAAAAGGACATAACACAGAAATATGGAAGAATACGTGATGACGAGAAACCTACTTTAATTAAAATAAAGTACAAAACAATGTTTCTACCTTCTTGGGTCATCTTCAGGTTAACCTGAATGTAACTGGTCCTTTCTCTCTCTCACATGTAATAAAACCAGCATACTTGTGACCGTAGTGTCACTAAACTATAAGGTTTGATTCTTACAACTGACATTTTAGGGCTTGACTATTTTGACCTTTTTTTTTGTTTTTAAATTTCTTTCTGAATGGGTTTTATATTTTGTACTTATCCGTTTAACATCTGTAGGTAACAAAGATAATAATATTGAGTGTGAAAATCCGTTTTTAGTCTATATCTAGCAAATATGAAAGCATACTGTAGTTTTGGAAAATATTTAGATTAAAATTATACTAAATGGTTTTAATGTCACTAAAATAATGCCTTATAGAAAAATCACTAAGGGCGTAGTTCAATAGCATTTCTTTTTAAATGGGATGCTGGCGTGCTAGTTTTGAAACTTCAACAAGTTTTCAGCCTTTAGGGATACATTTATTTGATATAAAATACTTTAGGTTCTAATTTTAGTGAAATCGAACATCCTTTGTAATCCGACATGTTAGAAATTATTTACTGCTCAGAAAACATATAGTACTTGCCATAATGACAATGCTCAACTACAACATTGTTATTCAGAATGTATGGCATTTGCCGTAATGACAAAGCTGTAGTTGAGCATTGTTATTTCAGTATGAATTGTATCTGCCATAATAAAAATGTTATAACTGAGCATTATCATGCACGACGTATTGTATTTGCCATAAAAACACAATGTTGTAGTTAAGCATTACTATTCAAAACATATAAAAAGAATCACAAATGTCCACTGTTATTTCATCGTATTTGATAAGTTCATCAAAAAACATTTTAAATATTTTATTGATGTTAAATGTAGGATAATATTTTGTGTAAAACGTTTATTACGTTATTATTTTTTATTTAAGATAATGTTAAATCAAAACATAAGCAGCACCTAACTTTTGTACGTGCTTATAAATCGTTGTTGTTCAATTTGCTATTAAAATACTTTTATATTTCTGCTCAGTTTTGAAACGAATTTAAGAATCTGATGAGTTTTACATTCAATTCTAAATATAAACTTTACAATTCATTGAAAATTCAAGTTTTTACTTTCAGCTTGCCTGAATGTTTTATGGAAACAGTCTATGCTGCTCTGGACTTCTGAAACGTTCACTGTGAAAGGTTCAGCCTAAGTTGCTGCAGTACTTTGAAAAAAGCAACAAGCCAACATTTTGGCACTGCTCACATGGTTTGTTGTTCTTGTTCATGGCATTTCGGGTAAATATCTGTTTTTTCACATGTTGTATCTGATTTGTTGATTAAAAGGGTACACATTATACAGCTTGTACTCAAATAATCAACATTAATACTTCTAAAGTCGACTGAAGTCATACAGAACTAATAGAAATTGTATTTTATGATGAAATAGAATATTAGTACTTTTTTGTATTTCACGCTCTTAAACCTTAAATATACTGGCGTATGCAGGGCAAATAGGGAAATTAACCATGATGATTTCGGTGTACGGGAAGTCAAAATGTTCACGAAAATTATACATGACGACAAGAAGAGAAAACTGTAAAATACGATTTGTCGTTTTCAACAGAAAGGGCAAGTATGTTTAGTACGACTTGGATTCGAACGCGAGGCGGTGGGATAAAAAGCTGGTCACACCGGACCTTACTAAGGTAAATGCGTGTAAATGATGGATTTATTAGATATAATAATACGCCTTCTGTCATTATACACTCGTGAGACAGAGTGGAATATATGGAATTTTACAATAACTGATAAAATTAATGACGTTAAGAAAACACGTAGATCCAACAACATAATTTAAAACAAAAACATAAAACTGTATAACTCTAACACTTTTGGAAATTGGAACTTTTTCATTAGTTTGCTGCTAATGAAGAAAGGTCCTTCTTTCGAGTTATATAGTTTCGTATGTTTTTCAATAGTTGACAAACGTTTATAATAACAGTTCCACAAATATTGCGTTCAGAAGTTTTATCTTATTATTATCTTTTATCGTTGATTTACGCTAGTTATTGCAACCATTCACAAAATTTAATACGCTTTATTGTTTAAACCTATGCTATATGATTAGGTAGTAGGTAAAGGAAAATAAATTATGTTATAGATGTGGTTGTGATATAAAAATTGTTTGTTTTAAAGCAACACCACAATGATCTATCTGCTGTTCCTACCATCGGGAATCGATTCCCGGATTTTAAAGTTGTAATTCCTTGAAAGTACCGCTGTCCCACCAGGGAACTAATGGGTGGAAAATTGAAGCAGACCTTCATGCTACGTCACTGCTTGAATAATTTATTATTGTTTATGATGTAGGAAACAAAGTAACGTTGACGGTAATTAATCGTCTACGGGAAAATGTCAGTGTTTTTTTAACCACGTAAACCTAATTCTAGAAAATACGAGAAACAATGTTTACAAAAACAAAACGTAACTACGTCTTACATTTTGTCTAATTGATTTTTAACAAAATCTTTAAGGAAAAAACATAAACATAGACGAAGAGAAGAAACCTACCATTACCTCTTCAGCTAATTACACTCCCTAGTACTTGATTATAAAATCAACCCAGAATCTAGTCCACTTTGATTACATCTGTTTTGACGAAAATCGGGTATAATCTATTCGCCCTTTACGTCAATGGTGTGGTAATAGCGTCGCCAGTTTACCATGCAGAGTGTGTGTGAAGCCGTGCTAAAGCTCTAAGGAACGTTGGCACTAGGTAAAAACACTTGTCAAAATAAAGTAGCAGAAAAACATACCATAAAATACAAAGGCTATTCATATCTTAGTGCATATATCACGATATAACTATGTCTGGGTATAAACACCAGATTTGTAGAAAGAGTGCTCAAAGCTGTTTAATGAAGTAAATCCTGAAAATAGAAGTTAAGAGAAAGAAATAGTTCGAAAACTTGGGTATTCTTCAGTGACACGCCTGTAGCAGTCTATGTGCAACTCAACTTCCCTGACTCAAGCGGTAGTGGATGGGGCTGAAATTGTAAAAAAAAAAACACAAGAAAATAATTAAACAAATGATATTTTAAACACAATGCGTCAGCATTCTCGTAAGCTGTCTTGCCTGAAACAAAGTAGGTGTGAACACCCAGTTTAAAGCACTCGTGTTTATAAGTTCCTGAAAGCAAACTGAACAATAAACACCTTAAACTCTCTGTTTGAAAGTGTTAAATAATTGTGCAAAACTCGGAACATGTTAACAGAACTTGATTGAAAGTTTTTGTTGTTGTTTCAAGTTTTAATATTTTATCTGAAATTACATCATTACAAATTTTATTTCTGTTCCTCTAGTTTTGCCCGAACGGTTTAGCTTTTACTGTTAAAAAGAAGATTCCCAAAATAATTTTAGCGAATACCGTCACATAAAAATATCTTCTCGACATACTTAAGTATGAAATATATCAGAACCATTATTAAAACAAAGCAAAACATTTTAACTTCGCTTAAAACCAGATCTAAAGAAAATTTACTTCAATTTCATCGATTTTGGAAAAAAGAAGAATTATATTTATTTATATATTTATTGACCAAACATGATCTAAGACCCTAGAAAAAGTATGTGTTTGTGTGTTTTTCTTATAGCAAAGCCACGTCGGGCTATCTGTTGTGTCTACTGAGGCTAATCGAACCCTTGATTTTAGCGTTGTAAATCCGTAGACTTTTTGTTTTTTGTTGAGTTTCGTGCAAAGCTAGACAAGGGCTTTCTGCATTAGCTATCCCTATTTTAGCAGTGTAAGACTAGAGAGAAGGCAGGTAGTCATCACCACCCACCGCCAACTCTTGGGCTACTCTTTTACCAACGAATAGTGGGATTGACCGCCACATTATAACGACCTCATCACTAAAGGGCGAGCATGTTTGATATGACAGGAATTCGAACCCACAACTTTCAGATTACGAATCGAGCACCTTAACCACCTGGCCATACCGGGCCTCCGTAGGCGAATTGAGCACCTTAACTACCTGGCCATGCCGGGCCTCCATAGACTTGTTGTGCCAACGGGGAACTAGAAAAAGTGAAGATACGATATAACATTACATGGAAAATTCAAATAATTAAAGTATTAATTTGACAATTTTAATAAGGCTGTCATTAGTTACGTTCAAGTTAGTAAATTATTTATACCTAACTTGTGACAGCTTTAAACCGTTAGAATTACATATAATTTCAAAATTAGCGCTAATCGATTCGACGTCTCATTGGCTCTTGAAATGTTGAAAACAGTCCCTCTGAATTATTCACAAAAATCAAATGCTTCTCTATACGTTTGGATAAATAATAAACTGTAGATTATAATTACAACACAGTGAGTAAAACATTATATAAACACTGGACTTTAAGATATGTATTCATGCAACAAACAAATTAACCACAGAGTTGAACATGTGTTCTAAGACAAAAACAAACATGTCTGCCAAAATACGTGATACAAGTTTTATATCAGTTTCTCTTCTTTAATCGAAGTCTATAAAAAACCAATAAATTAAAAATACTGAAACTTATGATAGATTAACAGAATATAAGTTACAAAACAAAATAACTAGCAGCAAGAGATATTAAAAGATTCGCCTTCCTTTTTTTTAAGGGTGAATTATGATGGCATCCTTAAAGTAGATGGTTCTACGTTTCAAATATAAAAATAGAAAAACTAAAGTCGATAGATAATGTTGAGCTACAGAACTCGTTGGATAAAAATGGTATTATACAAAATTAAATGCAACCGTTTGTGAAAATATTAGTTAGGTTTAAAGAAATCATATTTGGTTAGTCCAGTGCATACTGAAGGTGTAAGCTAATACAACGTTCAATTACTTCTTTTAAAGCATAGAATAGGTGTATAACGATTCAATATCAAAATTTAAAACGCTATAATTTCATGTTTTGAAACTGTTCGCGACATCAAAATGTTTATAATGTCTGTATTTCTAAAATGTAGATTTATGATAAAAGTATTCATATTTAAACTGAAGGTCTTATTGATTTATTGTATTTGTAAACTTGAATTTAAGCCATGCATACATACAAAACACAATAATTTAAGCAAAGAAAGCAAATCTGGCTATAAACGTTTTCAAAGTCAGGTTTACTTTCTTAAAATACAAACGATTTTAGTCTGCTTTTTTGCCCTCTATTGGTCGAATAATTTAAAACTTGTTAACATTTTTTTAACATATCAGCAATGGCGTGCAAGATGGAATTTCATATATGAGATACGTTTTGTACGTGTACTTTTTTAAGTTGTGAAATCAATGATATGCAAGCTTGCATTGTATTTCTAGCTTTTAAGAAGTCCCATTTGTCACCTTTCATTAACGTTAGATTATTATACTCTTGTTAAGCAGGGTATATTTATTTAATGAGCTTACAATAACGTCAACTTTAATTCAATAAGAGTGTTTTATAAAATTTTACAGTTTATGAGAACTGCTGATTTCTAAAGCGTCATTTTAAAAACGTCTATTTCCGTATAATTTCTTTATTGGATTTTTAATACACGCCGAAAATTATTCTATACGCATAACATTAGACTGCACTGATAATGACCAAGATAAAAATCAGTCACAAGATGTAAGTAACGAGTCCAATAATCTAGCGACATTATCGTGTGATTTTAAATAAACAAAAAATTATTTTTTACAATATTAAAATAAAATTTGTTTTGTTTTGTTTTGGGTGTTTTTTTTTTTCGATGTTGGGATTGTCTAAACATAACAGATACATCTCATGTTTTATGCAGTCACTGAGTTTAATTTAGTTAGCTAAAACTTAACACCGTTTGTTTTTCCAAAGCTCATTGACCATATCACAAAAATACTGATGTTTTTTTTTTGTTATCTTAATCAAACTGATCAATTATTTGATGAGATTGAGAGTCATATTGTGAATCGATTAGAGATCATACGTCTCGACGAAGAAGCTACAACAGAAAAATAATAATAAAAAAGAACCATTGAGGTTTCGGTAAAAAGCTGACTTTGTGTTATTATCAACATGAAAGGTAGACCACTTCAGTATTATGAGTGATGTGAAGTGTGCCCACCATTCCATGACAAGTGTTTGGTCTTAAAAGTATCAATTCACTTTTATCTCAGAATATATCATATGTTGCAATTAAATGTCAAACATTTCATATAAATGAGACCACATGGAGGCTAAATACCAGGTTAGAAATAAATCTCAGTCTTCATAGCAACAGTACCATAAATTACCAAGTCTACAAATTGTTTAACACCTTAGACCGTTATATATTTAACATGACCACAATGAGAAATCCTGGTGTAAAAGTGAATAAAGTAAACTTATGTTTCAATTCAATTCACTATGACCTCGTGGTCTGAATAAAAATATTTCATTTCTATAGATGCGACATCATAAAATTATACCGGATATTTTATGCTTATTTCATTATATTTTTAAACTTCTACGTTTGGTCTTCATTGGTTTCCCGCGCTGTTTTATATCAGAATACATTTCTTAAGAAATCGAAATTTTACTCTCCACTATACTGTTGTGAAGTTACTATTTTTTTATTATGATTACAGATTTTGGTCTTTATCATTTTCTTCTGGTAATAATATTTTAACGTACAATCCAGATATATTTATATGGATCCTATGGGACAGACGAGATAAGATAATCCTCAAAGTGATTTTCTTCTTTTGGAATTATCCAAGAACTTCGCGTATTTCCCATATTATGAAATGTAAAGTGTAGTTTATCTTACATAACAATAACATGAAGTAATGAATGTGTTATGAATATTTTAAATTTGGCTGTTTTTTATTGTTTTTGTCTGTTCTTCTTCAGGTCAACTGTTCTTTGTCCTCAGTGATGTCGAGAAAACCCACTTGTAGAGAAAAATATATATGTAGGAATGGCTCTTTTGGGTTGAGAACATTTTTCACGTAGAGCGAACAACGTTTCGACCTTCTTCGGTCATCGTCAGGTTCACAAAGAAAGAAAGAGGTAACTGACCGGAAGCTGACCACATGTTTGAAAGGGATTGTGTAACTAAGTGTCGGAATGCAGAGAACCGTGTTAGATGTTTGAATATATAATTATATATTATTTGTTATATTATTTTTTTAAATATAGGTATAAAAGTGTTTCTTTGTATTGGTTTATTTTGGGTTTAAGTTGTTGTAATCCACCGAAAAATCACCCATACTGAACTGTACATTCCTTGGGACTCAGCACATGAAACAAAACAAAAACTCAACATACTAAGAAACCAAATAAACACAGCCATAAAACTATGCTCACCAGATAAAATTAACGATGAATTAGACAAAATAAAACAATACTTCGTCAACGTCAATAAGTTTCCTCCACAAACAGTAGAAAACATTATACGCACACACCTAGACAGAAAGCAAAATCAACTAACAAAAGTAAATATATCTCACGAATCAAAAAATCACGAAACCATATATTGTTGCATACCATATATTCCCGACATCAGCAGAAAAATAACCAACATTTGGCAAAAACTAGTAACAAAATATAACATTCCAGTTAATACCAAATTTATTCAAAAACCAGGCACAAAACTGAAGTCTATACTATGTAAAAACTACACTGACAAATACTATACCAACATTATTTATAAAATACAATGTAATAACTGCCACGACTTCTATATTGGAGAAACAAGTAGAAAAATGGAAACCAGATTCAAAGAACATAAAAAGTCACCTTCACACGTTTTCGAACACTGCAAGTCAAATAAACACAACATAACCATAGAAAACACTCAAATACTAAATAAAGAAACAAACATAAACAAACGCAAAATTAAAGAAGCCTTACTTATACAACAACTCAAGCCCAAAATGAACCAACACAAAGGAACACCTTTATACCTATATTAAAATTAATATAATAAATAATAATAATAAAATAAATAATATAAAATTATATATTCAAACATCTAAGCACGCCCTCTACATCCCGACACTCAGTTACACAACCCCTTTCAAACATGTGGTCAGCTTCCGGTCAGTTACCTCTTTCTCTCTTTGTGAAGCTGACGATGACCGAAGAAGGTCGAAACGTTGTTCGCTCCTTTACGTAAAAAATGTTTCTCAACCCAAACGAGCCGTTTCTACATATATATTGTTCTTTGTCTTGTTTTCTCTATTGCTTACGTATCCTGAAGTGATTAACTGACACATGTTTAACTTCATTCATACCAGCATTTTGTTAATGTTTGACCAATGACTCAAGTATCATACATTTTTAAAAAGAGTATTAACCCCTTAACTATGCAATATGTTAAAATCTGGTGTAAAAGATTATAAATTACTGTTAAATAAATTTATAAGTATTGTAAATCGATAATTTCGTCTGCACTTTGAAACATTAAGTTCTGAGAAATGACCAAACATATTTAGATAAAGTGTTTCTGCTTCTGATCGATGGCATACTTATGTTTTAGTAAAAGTTATTCAGCAATGACATAATTATAAAAATATGTTCATTAAACTTTCTTTACAAAAATAAAGATCTGTCTACTAAAGTGTGGTATAAAGAAATAACTATCTTAGTGAAAGTGTCTGCCTCATCACATGAAAACATAAGAATGTTGGCAGCTCAGGATCTTTAATCATTACTAATAATTCATAAGAAAAGGATGAAACATAGTAGAAAAGAAACTTACATCAAAACTTGTCATACCTTCATTTATACTCACTAACAACATTTCGGTTGGTTGGTTGTTATTTTATGGCGCAAAACAACTAGGCTATCTGCGCCAAACAACTGGTAAAAAATTAAAAATAAAGTAAAATTATCAAAATTCGTGTAAAGGAATCCTGTTTTTTAAAAGTTCATTTTTAATTAAAAAACTTAAATGGCGTTAAATAGCCCTTAAAAAAAACATTTGTAGACAGTGTCACCACCGCCAATGACATTCTTCAATATCAATGGGCACAAAATGGTGCCATCTTTCAGAGTCGTAACGACAGCACGACAGTAAAATGTGAACTATTCTGACTTCAGTGTCACACAGGCTACACACTAGGGCATCAGTCCCTGATAAAAGAAAACGATGAGTTAAAACTGTGATCAATGCGTAGTCATGTTAGGACAACTTCCTTCTTCTGATCCTCGCAAGATGGTCAAAGACTAACAGAGGGTTTTATCTGGAAAAGCTTGTTGACACCTTGCTCATGCCAAGTCAACTGCCAATTGGTGCGAACCCAAGCCTTGAAAACAGGGCCGTAGCCCATGCATGGAACAGGCATGGCAGTAATAGCGCCAGAGCAGGCAGACTTAGCTCAGTGTCAGCGAGCTCGTTCCCGCGAATATCAGTGGATACAGTAATGTTATCTAATTACAGACCCAATTTATCCAACTCTGCCTGGATATGAAGGCCAAAAGAAACAATGGTAGATCATCTGTTCTGAAAATATATGGCCCAGTGAAGAAGGAAATGGCAACACCAAATGGGATGCTGTGGTAAGGACCGAAGTTTTGAAGCATATAGTAAAGACGTAGGTAAAGAGGAAGTTTATGAGACTCTGTGTACAAACTCTGGACTGAGGAAGTGTAGAAAACCCCTATGCAGAGCCAAAGCCACCGATGAATAGACTCCAGCATCTTTAAGGCTGAGATCCTGGCAGAGCCATAGACTAGAGACCCATAGTCCAATGTCATCAAATGAGGACAAGATAAATCTTTAGCATAGAACATCGATCCGCTCTCCAAGAGGTGGAAGAGAGGACACGGAAATGTTTAGTGCCTTTGTAAACTTGACTTGTAGCTGCTTGATGTGTGGTATAAAGGCCAGCTTGCAGTCAAAGATAAGCCCCAAGAGCTTTGTTGCAGGAACTACAAGAATCACAACTTCACGGACACAAAGTTTACAATCAGGGTGAAACCCCATTGGCGGCAAAAGTCCACGCAAACGGTTTTAGAGAGAGAAATGTTAAAATTTTTTGCTGTGATCAACTTCAGTAAATGATTTAGGACAGTCTGTAGCTTCCGCTCAATAAACCTAATGTTCGACGACTGACACGAAATGTTGAAGTCGTCGGTATAGAGCTCTTTTGGAATGGTAGGAGGGAGTTGTCCAGTGACGGCATTAATCTTTATAAAGAAAAGTGTGACACTTAAAACACAGCCCTGAAGAACTCCAAATCCCTGTAGGAAACAACGGAAACGTGTAAACCCCACACGAACTTGGAATCGTTGGCCCATAAAAAATTAATAAAAATGGGGAAATTGCCACGCAACTCATGTTCGTGGAGAGTTCGCAAAATGCCGTACCGCCACGTGGTATCTTAAGCCTTCTGGAGGTCAAAGAATACTGACACAAGACATTTCTGCTTGAGAAATGCTTCTATGATTCACATTTAAAGTTGAATCATGTAGTCCACGGTGGAATGATATCTTCGAAACACACACTGGGAGATTGTTTGATTAGAGTAACCAAACAAAACGAACATTAACCATTCTCTCTAAGGTCTTGCAGAGACATTTTGTCAAAGCAATTCGACAGAAGTTTCAAGGAATCTTGGAATCCTTCCCAGGCTTAGAAAAGGTAGGACAATATCCTGGCGCCAAGCATCAGTAAAAGCATTCTCCTGCCAGTTCTGGTTTTAAACAACCAAAAGATTAGCAAAAAAAGCAGGAGAGAGATGGTGTAGCATCTCGTAGTGTGTATCATCAGGTCCAACAGATGTACTACCAGACCACTGAAGAGCAAGCTTGAGTTCCACAAGTATAAAGAGATGATTACAGTCAAAGAGATGATTAGCCTGAAAGGAAAGAAGCATTCGTTCTGCCCCAATCTTGATGGCTAAAAATGTGGGGGATGAAGCAAAAGTAAAAGCTTTCGCCGAGATTATTGGGGATGCTCTGGGCATAAGTAATTTTCTGGCTATCAAAAGTTCAAAAAGAGGACAGACGTATACTTCCCACAAACCTTCCGATTCTTGTCCTATATGACTTTGTAACTGGTGGTAGAAGAGATGCTGGTTGTGAAATTAATCCAAGATTTCTTCTCGATTTGACGTCTTACTTGCTGAGCATGTGCACGGGCCTGCAGAAAAGCGATGCAGTTCGAAAGTGTGGGATATCTACAAAAGAGATCCCAGGCACGTTTCTGAGCCTTCCAATCAAGTTGCGGGCAGGAATTCACCATGGACGAGGATACCATGGACAAAATTTCAAGGTTTTAGAAATAAATTAAGCTGTTGCCTCGATAATACAGTCGGTCACTGCTGTCACACAGTTGCCTATGGATGGCTTACAAACGACAGCAGGATCAAGTTTCAAAAGAGCAGTGAAAGAAGGACAGTTGGTTTGGTCCAGCTTTCACCAGGGCACGCAGGTCGGGTGGCATCGACCGCAGTCAGTCTCTCTTAAAATGATAAGAAAATGATCACAGTCCAGTGCGTTACTCTCAAGATTCCAAGAAAAGTGAGAGAAAAGTGAACTGGAGCAAACTGAGAGATCAATAGCAGTAAAAGACTAACTATGAAAATAAGTATAAACACCTGTACTGAAGATAGGAATTTTGTGATCCGAGAAGATACACTCTACGGAACGGCCCCTCTATCAATATCAGCACCTCCCCAGAGGGGATTATGTCCATTAATCCCAGGATTGAAAAGGGAGACGGCAACTGTTTAATGAGACCATTAAAGTCTGATTGATCATAGGTCTCTCCAGGAGACAGAGAGAGAGGACAAACGGTGATGGTATGACCCAAGAAAACACGTATGGCTGCAGCATCCCAGAATGTGTCGAATTCCAGAAACGTGCTTGTCAACCAGCAGTGCCACATCTCCATGCACTCATTTATCACACAACCTGTCATTTCAGTATAAAAAATACCAAATAGTGACTGTATCAGCAGGTTTCAGAAATGTTTCCTGTGAGAAAAGACACGTAGGATGGTAAAAATCAATCAGCGTTTTGATGTACTCCATACTAGAACGCAAACCACTGTATCAAAATGGTCATTTTTACTTATGCATAGGCGAACTGGGTGGAGAGCCCTTTTGTTTTCAAACACGTCTTTTTTCTTTATTTTCTTTATTAGATAAAGGTCTATCGAGCTCCATGAATCCTGCCCTTGGTCGAGTAGGCAGTTCTCTATCGTTGGAAGAAGATTCCAGTGACTGAGAACGTGAACGAATAATCATTCTGTATCTCGGAGCCAGAGAAGAAGATGGACACGAGGAAACGCCAGAATCCGTAGCTAAATGAAATGAATCCAGGGAGCCACAGGAAAGAGTGATGGACACAGAAATAGGAGTGATGGGAACTCGTCATCTCTCTTAATCATGGAGGGCAAAATATTTTTGAGGTGATTTGAAAATGATTCTGTTGGAGGTACCGAGAGATCTGTCTGCACTCCCATTGTAGCAGAGGAACGGAATACAGCAGCATATATAAGAGATGGAGTGGGTGACATTAATCTCCGAGCCTCTGGATAAGAGATATTATTTTTAGTCTCCAATTGTTGTATGTCTTTCTCTTCCACCCACTTAGGGCAAGAACAAAACTACGAGGAGTGTGAACCACTACAGTTGACACGGTCTGGTTCAAGTTCGCATCGTGGTCTTTGCCATCACAACGAGCGTACGTTAAAGATCCATAACAAGAGGTCTTTGAATATCTGAATCTCTGGGACTGACAACATCGGAGATAGTTTGGAATATGTGGCCTAATCTACAATTTAAGTATTCTTCTTTGGTAGTGGCAGATGGACGTGGCGATCTGAACATCAAAATAATTACATTTGTGGGTAGCATTATTCTGTCTTTGCGAGTGGAGATTCTGTGCACCCCCGAAACGCCTTGGCTGGAGAAATCAGCGAAGATCTTCGACTCGAAAATTTCCTTAAATCACTCTCAACTCTTACTGTTCTGGAAGAATGCAATTGGTATATGTCCGGTGCTCTTCGCATCCAGGAGAAGTTTAGTATGTTGTGATGAAAATGTTTCCACCAAAATATCTCCATATTGTAACTTCCTTATTGACTTGAGGAAGCCAAAAATTTCCTCTATCCCTTTTGAACAAAAAAGGGAAATATTTACCCTAAATATTTCTTGGATGAGGAATATAGATGATTAGAAATCAAGGTACAGAATCTGACTGTGAC
Source organism: Tachypleus tridentatus (assembly GCF_004210375.1). Classification (NCBI taxonomy): domain Eukaryota; kingdom Metazoa; phylum Arthropoda; class Merostomata; order Xiphosura; family Limulidae; genus Tachypleus; species Tachypleus tridentatus. Next base: position 76,800,353 of record NC_134834.1, on the reverse strand, counting down.
GGCGACTGTGCAACAGAGTCGTCCATGCGTGGTAGCTTGCTGATAATCTGTTATCCTCAATTTTTCATTTTTATTTTTATTTTTTTCACGGATAGGAATATCCATAACAAAGGGAATACATTTCAGTGCCCACTGACCCCACCCACCATGGAGTCCTACGAGGGGACGAACTACAATGCAAAACAAATACATTGGAATAACAACATGGTTTCGTGAGCACTATACTCAAACTCCAGTATCAGACACAATATCCACAACATCCGTTGAGAACATCCAACACTGGTACTCGGTTGATCCTAGCCCAAGTTGGCCAGCAAGGCTGCTCATTTACAAGAATTCAAGACCAAAATGGTGTGTTAGGGTTGGACCTCTAAACCCCCAGGATCCACTCACGGAAAAGACGTGGGTGGATGTTTAGATACCAGAAGGGGTAGAGAGAAATAACAGAACCTTCTCTAGGAGGTCCCCTCACAACATACAGGAAACCATACCGAGGAACAACATTTCGGGTGCTGTACAAATTAATATTATGCTACTAAGTGAACATTCTAACCTTGCTTTTGGCAAATCTTCTGTATATAACTTAAATAAATGACCCCTATATTCTAAACTTATTTCCCCAAAACTTTCAGAATAGTATGCATATGAAATGTTTTCCTTTACGCAAAATAATATTGTTTCTGATCAATTTTCAAGCTGGTTCATAAGATACTGTAACCTCTTTTCAGTTAAATATCTGTATATCTTGAAGACAATAATACTTCAGATCCGTCAGAACGGCATGCAGAAGACTAGTTAACTTATCTTACTTCTAATAAGCCCTAAAAGTAATATGCAGAAACCTGCTTCACTCATACCTCTACAACTTGCTTCTAAAGAACCCTAAAAGTAATAGTAGAAACCTGTTTCACTCATACCCCTACAACTTGCTTTCAATAAATCTTCAGTGTGGTATGTAAGAGATCATTTCTCTCAGACCTCGGCGGGTATGGAGAATGTTATCCTTTCATATATATTTTAAACATTTTTTCTAACAGAAATTCAGTGCGGTATGTAAGAGATTGTTTTTCTTAGACACTCTAAAACCATTTTATTTGTTGTTGTTTTGTTATTTTTAATAAACCTTTGGATTAATAAACAAGATTTTGCATCACCTATACATCAAAGCGTTCTTCTGGGAATCCTTGTAAAAGATTGTTTCTCATATATCTATCTTAATAAGACTCCTAACAAAGTAAGATGTTTCCTTCCCTAAAAACAACACTTCTACTGAATAAAACGAACTTCATGCACGTCCTTATAAACTAGCTTCCACTGATAAATAAAATGTGTACTACACATTACTCAATTACATAAGTATTCATAAACTTAAATGTTCATAAAAAAGTTTCCACAGAATATCAGAGTATATTCAAACGTATTTATAGAAAATTTTTCTTTCCACACAAAAAGTATAATTGTAGTACATGTAGGTGCTCATTAGCAATGACCGCAAAGTTTTGGGCTATGTCATTAAACGCGTATACGCTAAGGTTGCTATTAAAAGTGTCAAAATTATAAACGTATCTATCTACAAATCAATATTTCTGATACGTATTTGTTTTGTGATCAAAATTAATGTTTTGAAAATTATCAGACAATACGTCTGTTTGTCTGTTCAGAAAAATCCTTCCTCAGTTTAAACCCGATATTAATGAAAATTTGTGCGACTTTTAAGCGTCATAATGGGAAATTTCTAACAAAGTTTTATTACAAATGGGTCTTTTATAAAGAGTCTAGTAAGTTGATATATCCATGTTTTAAAGAAAGAAATCAATAACAGCTTTACGTCCCACCAAAATGAAAAATACTGTAATATAAACAAAGAACCCTATTTTATAACATTAATCATTAAACCATTTTTTTAATAGTTTGGTTTGGTTTCTTTTGAATTTCGCGGAAAGCTACACGAGGGCTATCCGCGTTAGCTGTCCCTAATTTTGTAGTGTAAGACTATAGGAAAGGTAGTTAGACATCACCACCCACCACCAACTCTTGGGCTACTCTTTAACCAACGAAAAGTGGGATTGACCGTAACATTATAACGCCCCCACGGTTGAAAGGGCGAGCATGTTTGGTGTGACAGGGATTCGAACCTGCGGCCCTAGATTATGAGTCAAGTGTATTAACCACCTGACCATGCCGGGCCCTTTCTTAATAGAGAAGTAGCTCTTCTTTCTTTTTTAACGATGCACGTGAATTTTGTATATTTATTGTTATCAACGAAATTAATTTTAATAAAACTTTTATATTTGTGGTAAAGTTAGTTTAACATAAAACGTCTGAGTGAATCTCCATAGTGGAGAATCATTGTGATATTTCAGAAAGAAAGTGACTTTTTGTACTCTGTGAATTTAATTGTTCTGCGACCGAAGGATTCGTAAATCCTTCTCACAAAGTTTGCATACAAATTTGTTGCCCCCCTATTATAGCAGTAAGTCTACGGATTTACCACGCTAAAATCAAGGGTTCGATTCCCCTCGATGGGCTCAGCAGATAGCCTCATGTAGCTTTGCTATAAGAAAAATTCACACACAGGTTTGCAGAAATTACACGAATACGATTTTATATCAGTATAAGGTGATGAAAAAAATCGAAACTGTGCAACTCTGATAAGTAAAATGAAACGTCTGGATACAAATTACAGAAAGAAAGAGATAGACGTACTCACCAAGTTATGAGGTAACATACGGTGAGAAGAAGCTAGGAACAAATCAGAATTACAGAAACGCGCCAAACATGCTCGACCTTTCAGCCGTGGTGGTGTTATAATGTGACGGTCGTTCCCACTATTCGTTGGTAAAGAGTAGCCCAAGAGTTGGCGGTTGGTGGTGATGATTAGCTGTCTTCCCTCTAGTCTTTCACTGCTAAATTAGGGACGGTTAGCGCAAATAGCTCTCGTTTAGCTTTGCGCGGAATTCAAAAAACAAACAAAAAGTGTCTTGGGTCAACTGTTTAATTTCATTTCTTACAAAGTTGATCTGTTTTTAAATATTTTGACCTGCTGTATCCATGTATTGTTTTCTGGATAATCACCATCTTTTAGTCATGTTATCATATGTATATATGGTTTCCAGTTTGTGTAAGATATGTGTATGATTGTTGTTCTGGTATTGTGTTTTCAGCGGCATTCATCAAACGCTCAGAGATTGTTTAATAGTATGCGTCAATTTCTGATGGTTCTTGTACAATTTCAACTATTAATATTCGTAGTAATTTATCTAATTCATTTGCATGTTTAGTAATCAGCTTTCCAAAAAATCAAATGTAAGTTTTTATTATTGGTTGTTTTTGATGTGGTGCGAAACCTAAGACACCTGTTATTGGTAGGTGATCATTGTCAACGTAATGTTTTGCTAGTTCTATGGTACAAATACACAGATTCAGTATATCACTGTGGTATCCACCACTGGTTAGAGTAGAAGTGTTGTTATTCAACAAAACACAACCAGAATCGTTTAAAACGGTTAACAACAGTATTCTATTTGGTGGTGTTGTATTACAACCAAATTTTTTGTTTACTATTAAGATTACCTACTATTATCATTTTTTTTATTATACTCTATTCAATTATATCGAAATTGGATATCAGTGTTTTAGATTGAGAGCAATAAATTTCTTAGTTAAATGTTTGATGGTAGTTATATTTGCTTTTGATTTGTGCTTCCTTATTCCTTTAGCTAATTGTGGTTCCTGTATGAACCGGGTATGTTATAATGGTATGTTTCGGTGGTTCCTGTTTAGTTTCTGTTGCATATGTTGTCGTTCTTTTTTGTTTTCTTTTAAATAACGATGAATCTTTCTCCATTATGTAGTTTAGAGTTTGTGTCCAATGTGTGTTTATCCAAGTAGCTTCATTTTCATTTTACTTGTACTTTCGATTTTGTAGTTACAATGATCGATTCTTCATCACTTCAAACAGTTTCGATAGAGCTTTGACTTTCCGCAGAATGTCTAGCCCTTTTTCGTGTTTTTTTTATTACTTTACCCAGGTCTATTAAGTAGCGATGTTCGAAACATTAGTGCCACCCACACTTGACTAATGTAAATAGGAAGAGCTCGACAGCTTGTTTAAGTCACTCAAAGACCTGGCTGTTGTAATCATCTTTAGTGTCGAGGCATGCCCGACAACGAAACATAAGTGTTGAATTTTGTTGAGGCATGTTATTTAAAGGTGTTAACAACAGATCAATGAGATAAGTTAATCTGAATTACATGTAGACTCTTCTGATAGAAACAGGTTACCAATCGCAGCCGGTGTTTCACGATGTAGTTGTAGGCCTGACCCTAATCGTCTGTTGCAATGACGATTAGGCCCGAATTAGGGTTTTTGAGAAGAACAAGTCAACACTTAGAGAAAAAGAATAGATACACATCTTAACTATTTAAAAGTCAGTGAGGGAATCAAAAGGCGACTTAAAGGAATGAAATCAAAATTGGTGGCCAAACTGGTAGCTACACTTATAGCATTGATACGAATTTTATAGCAAATATTCATTTATTACAGAACCAACTACACATTTTTTTGATGAAGCAGTCCAGCAAATTTCCACACAGAAAATACGTTCCTCGTATTACAAATATACACCCTTGTGCAAATTAATTGAAACAAGACGGAAAACTGCGATTTTTTCAATTTTTTGCGTTTTATTTCCGAGAATCCAAAAATTACTCACAAATTAATACATGATATGACCGCCTTTATTTTTCAGAAGATCATTAATCTGATTTGGCATCCAGTCCACGAGTTGACTGCAATATTTACTAATTTTTGGATCGCAATACCACACCGTAATTATGGCCTCAATCAGCTTATCTTTCGTAGTACAGTCTTTTCCTCAAAGTCTTTCTTTACAAATCGCCCAAAGATTTTCAATAGGATTTACGTCCGGAGAGTTTCCAGGCCAGTCCAGCACCTTTATTCACGTTGTAGTCATAAAATTCTTCACAAGTTTCGATGTGTGGCACGGAGCCAGGTCTTGCTGAAAAATGCCAGATCCATCTGGAAATCTCTTTTCTTAATTATGGAACGACTCTTCTCTGCAAAACTTCGATGTACTGTGGTCCTCGCATCATACCTTCTACGATATGTTAGCCTCCGACGCCATAGTAGCTGAAAAAGCCCCAAAACATCTTCTTCAAGGGATGTTTTACGAACTGATTGATGTGAGATTCTTGAAGTTTCTCACCTGGAGATCTGCAAACATGCAGACTTCTTTGACCCTGTATGAAGAAATAAGTCTCGTCACTGAATAACACCTTCCCCCATTGTTCTTGCGTCCAGTTCTTGTATTTCAGATCCCATTGATACCGTTTTTTCTTCATTGAGTTGGTAAGAAGTTGTTTTTGACTGGTCTCCTTGCCCTTCTAACGCAATTTCGAATGACATAATATTTCTCAAAATTTCGTTATATATCTCAAAAATAGATCGACCGTACTGCAAAACACAGCTAATGACGCCGTCTGTGTGAAAAAATGACTGTTAAAGGAAATCAGCGGGTCCAGCGAGCCTACAACGGCACCCATGCTGAAAATATTGTAAAATGACCATTTGTTTCAATTAATTTGCACAATGGTGTAAATTGTACACAAGCAGATTGTATGTGTGTAATTGGTAAAGCTCCAAGAAAAAAGAACCTAGAAATCAGACACTTTGCACTCATTCTAAATGTATCTTTAGGGTGTGCACCTGGGTATTACTTATCCATCTTTTTAATGAAGCGAGCTAATGAAAAACCACAAAAAAATGTGATTTCTTATATAATAACTTCTAATATATAGAAAAGTCAGTACATTTTTGTATGTATGTGTTCCAACAGTAGTTTTAATGACATATTGCTTGGCAACAAAATTAGGGAGGTTATACTTTTATGCTGAAATGGGTTCAGAATAAATATACCACCAACCTAATAATCCGAGCGAAGCCGAATACTTTCGCTTGTCAATAATAACCATTAACCCATTTGATTCTTTTGAAAATTTTTGTTAGAAACTGCTAATCTAGTTTGCTTGGTCTAATCAATACTTGTGAATCTGTGTGGGCTTTCACTCTATAGTTTAACTGCTGTAAATCAGACATCTTCAAATCGAATGACAAAAGATTAACAACGGTCCACATTTACTTTTGGATGAAATCATATGAAAAACTTCAGACTGTTAGCTTATATAACATTTAGCATAGGCGTGCGAAAACGTTTTATTGAAATTGAACGATTTTTGTTGAATAATTTTGTACATTTGGCTTATATTTAGACCAAACTTTAAGCATAATTAGAGACTGTAATGTTTTATCACAGTATCAAATTTGAAATAAATATTCATGAAAGTTGTCTATGTTTCTCTATTAAATAAATTTTACGTACTTTTGGAGCGAACGAAAAAATATGAATAAATTTAATCAAAACTGGAGATTTTATATTTCGTGTAGTTCTTAAATTATTGTAACAATTCTTAATCTGTGAAGTAAAAGTCTAGTAGGGAACATTCACTACAAATGTGTAGTAGTTAGTAGTTTGTAGTAGTCCGAGCTACATAAAATAGTATATTGCTAAACTATAGCTCCTGTTGGCTAGGCACTTGACACGTATATCTGAGGGTCTCGAGTTCGAATTTCCGTCGCACCAAACATACTCGCCCTTTCGGTCATGGTGCGTTATAATGTGACGGTCACTCCCACTATTCTTTGTTAAAAGAGTGGTCCAAGAGTTGGCGATGAGTGGTGATGACTAGCTGTCTTTCCTCTAATCTTACATTGGTAAATTAGGGACGGCTAGCGCAGATAGCCCTCGTGTAGCTTTGCGCGAAATTCAAAACAAACCAAACGAAATAGCTCCGGTTAGTAACACAGTGCACGACACACTACAGCACGTCTTGATTATAAAATAGGCTCTAAAGAGATATTTATCATACCTATACCTGACGTGTATTTTGAATATAAGTCATAAATAAATAGACAAAAAAATCATCGAAAGGTATTAATTACATCGAATTTATTTTTATAACTTTACTAAAAAAGTCAAGTCCGCATGACTCAGAAGCAGCAGTCCCTCATATTAACGAACCAGTCAGTACTTGATTTATCTATGTAGAAGTGATATAACTCAACCAGCTAGCCCACTAGCTCTTTTGGTTCCATTTGAAAAAATATATATATACTGTACCATTGAAGACAGGTTAACTACACTGACATATAGGTAGAACGAAAAACGAGGCGTAACTGCAATAGTTTATTTTATAAATAAACCATGAGGCTGTTACCAATAGGAATAGTCCACAGTACTGTCGTTCTGTTTAAGTTACGTGGAAAAACCATACAGTTCTTCTATGTAAATTATGTCTGAAATATATAGTTTTTCTGTTTAAATTACGTCTTAAATATACAGTTAATCTATTTGTATTACGTCTGAGACATTCATTTATTCTGTTTAAACCTTGTCTGAAACAACTAGTTGTTCTGTTTAAATTACGTCTGAAATATAAAGCTGATCTGTATAAACTACATCTAAAACATTTAGTTGATCTGTTTAAATTACGTCTGAAACATAGATTTGTTCTTTTTGAATTACTTCTTAAACTTGTAATAATATATTTAAATTGTCAGAGCAAAACCATTGAGTTGTTTCTTGTTTATTGAATAACAAAAGAGGAATAACAGAGTCTTTGTCTGTAATAGTAAGTTCTTGTTTTGTATCCAATACATCGTCGTAACTTTGTTATTATTTTCATAGTTATGTCAGAACTCTGTTATTATTTTACTCTCTGAAAATTTATAACTAGTGCATCCATTCTCGAAACACTTCCCAGTATTACAATTCAAAAATCTTAGAAGGTCATGCATAAATCCAGCAGCATTGCTCTAAAAAACTACTTTGGCTTTAATATTAGCCAGGTGAGTTAAGGCGTTCGACTCGTAATATGAGGGTCGCGGGTTCGAGTCCCCGCCGCGCCAAACATGCTCGCCCTTTCAGCCGTGGGGGCGTTATAACTTGACGGTCAATCCCACTATTCATTGGTAAAAAAGTAGCCCAAGAGTTGGCGGTGGGTGGTGATGACTAGCTGCCTTCCCTCTAGTCTTACACGGCCAAAGGCCCGGCATGGCCAAGCGGATTAAGGCGTGCGACTCGTAATCTGAGGGTCGCGGGTTCGCATTCCCGTCGCGCCAAACATGCTCGCCCTTTCAGCCGTGGGGGCGTTATAATGTAACGGTCAATCCCACTATTCGTTGGTAAAAGAGTAGCCCAAGAGTTGGCGGTGGGTGGTGATGACTAGCTGCCTTTCCTCTAGTCTTACACTGCTAAATTAGGAACGGCTAACACAGATAGACCTCGAGTAGCTTTGCGCGAAATTCAAAATACAAATACAAATGGCTTTAATTTATTCACTAATGCCGAACTGTGGAAAAACCAAAGCCTAAACATATTTATGTCTGTAACGCGAGAAATGTTTCAACATTTATGGAAATTTACCATAAATACTCTTTAAAAATATTAATGTAAAAGGATGTGGTCCCTTGATATATTTTACAAAAATAAAATTATATAATCAAGTACAAATATTTAATCTTGGTTATCTGTATACTGAAACATAACGAAAGCGTAACCCACCTAAGTTTTACATCGGTAACTCAATGGGTATATAAAAACTGTCATTTACATTTGATCATTGAGTAGTGATGTACCTTGGTATAACAAATTCTGAGCTCAGATTATGCAATTATATTATATCCCAGGTTCTCAGTGTGTGTTTTTATAGACGTCAATATAAATACAGTAAAACCTGTATAAGGCGGAATCGCACGGGACCGAGTAAAACTTCCGGTTTAGACAGTGAACATGCACTTCCTTAATTATATATAATTTTTGAGCAGAATGTTGTACTTCGTTGACTGAAGAGAAGTAAGACGTTTGTGAATAAAGTTATTATACTGTTTATGCTATATTTATTAGAATAATAACAAAAATAGATATTCAAAATATACAAAAGTACACAAAATCTTAATCAAATTTATTTGATTAAGTCAGTACGGCCTTTTCATGAAGTTCATTTTCCCCTTCATTTTTACATACAATTTGACAGCGTTAATGTAACCTAACGCTTGCGATGAAGTAGGAATTTCTATTTCTTCACTATCTTTTACATTTTGTTCATCTTCTGAATCTCTCACACTGTTACCATCTTGTGATTCTATTATAGATTTTAAATCAGTTTCATCAATTTCTGTTAAAACATTCTTGTCAACATTCACGAAACTTTCCGCGTTCTCAGAATCATCTGCTTCAGTCTTCTCAGCCAGAGTTTGGATTTCACTAGAATCGTCATAACAAACAACTTCTCCACAATTTCCGCCATTATCAAAAATAAATCCACAGTTCGAAAGCACTTTATTGCGCATTCATATTTTATACATTTGATTGAATGACTTAAAAATGCAATTACATCTAACACGTCAATCTTTATGTTTATGTTGCAATAGTATGCAAAAACATCAATTTTCTGTACTTCAATTTTATACGTTGTATAATTCCATTATCTAGAGCAGTGATTCCCAACCAGGGGTGCTCGCACTCCTTGGGGTTGCGAGATAACATTTCAGTTGTTTTTTTCTTGTTTATATTAAGGGTACTGTCCTACATATTCAAAAATTACGTTCGATTTTTATTTCTTATTTTTCTTGTTACAGACATAGCTTTTTACCTTGTTACGATAAACAATCTTTTCCACCGTCACTGGCGCAAACCGAAATCTTAATGTACAACTGTAAACAAACAATACAGGAAACGGAAATGTGATCTAAATACTCGGCACAACTAATTAGGTTACGTTTGTGAACGCCGTCTTAAAGTGTCTATTATTTATTTATGTTATGTATTCACGTGATCGTGACTCGAAAAGCTTCCAAAAGTATCCAGAATTAATCGATGACGTCATGTGACGTATATTCGAGAATGTTCTAGAAAGTTTCGCAGAGTATATAGACCTATGCGTGATGCTATGGTAGTCAGTGCATTGTTGATTCTGTGTTCGTGCAAAAGTACTTCATGATGTCAAAGAAAAGGAAATGGAATGATGATTATGTGAAGTTTGGTTTCACTTGCATCGAAACAACTGAGGATCTGCAAAAACCCCAGTGCATGCTTTGTGACGCTGTCCTTTCTAACGCAAGTTTGAAGCCATCTAGGCTGCAGGAACACTTCAACAACTGGCATAGTGGAGCAGCTGTTGCAGGCCATGATGTTGAATCATTAAAAGGTTGAAGATCCCGTTTTGATCCTTGAGCAACCCTTCGAAAATTAGGTTTTATATCTACTGACAAACCACAGCTGATGGCGTAATACCACGTGACGTATAAAGTAGCCAAATCAAAGAAGCCTCATACAACTGCAGAAGAGATGATAAAACCGTGTGCATTAGAAATAGCAACAATTGTTCTGGGAAAAGAAGCCTCAAACAAGCTTAAATTAGTGCCGTTATCAAATAATGTTATTCAAAACCAAATTAGTGATTTGAGTTCGGACATTTTAGACCAAGTTATCGCAGATATCAGGGCGAGTCCCTAGAAAATCTCTCTCCAACTGGACGAAACAACTGATGTTGCAAGTTGCAGTCAACTCATCGCACTAGTGAGATATGTCCATGATGGTGCCATAATGGAAGATTTCCTGTTCTGTGAAGATCTGAAAACAACCACAAAAGGGAAAGATGTCTTCCAGTGTGTGAAGGACTTCTATGCGAAATACGATTCAGATATCCAAATTATTTGGTTCTGTGTGTACCAACGGTGCCCCTGCTATGCTAGGAAATAAATCAGGATATTTTGGACTGATGAAACAAGAGATTCCGCACTTGCAAGGCACTCACTGTTTTCTTAATTGACATGCTTTGGCATCAAAAACATTGCCTCCAAAGTTGAAAAAAGTCCTTGATACTTCTGTGAAGACCATCAACTGGATTAGGGGTCGCGCTCTGAACCACCGTCTCTTCAAGTCGCTTTGTGAAGATTTTGGAAGTAAGCATTCAGTTTTGCTTTTTCACACAGAAGACCGACAGCTGTCACGTGGGAGAGCTTTAACGCGCTTCTTTGAACTGCGAGAAGAAGTCAAAACTTTTCTGAAGGAACGTCACTATGATCTGCCCGGAGAAATAGAATCACAAGAATTCGACCAAATGCTAGCCTATTTGAGTGATATTTTCACTCGTATGAATGACCTGAGTGTATCTCTTCAAGGGAAAAACATAAACATATTGAAATGCTGCGAAAAGTTAAATGCTTTCAAAGAAAAGTTACATTTTTAGTGTCGACGAGTTAAAAGAGGGAATCATTCAAATTTTCAAATAAAGAAAATCAAGATTAGCTTAGATTAAACATTTAATATACCATTAAGAGTAAAGCTACAAACCAAAAGAAATATAACATAAAGACATAAAGATATGCGGCTGGCATCTGGATCTCGATTGGGCTGAGCCAATCGTTAGCCGTATGCAGAGCGTACACCATGGTCAGCGGCTCGGTGATCATACGCTTAAGGCGTTCGAGGCGGGAATCGCGCGCTCGAACAAAGCAAACCCGCGGCCTAGATATTGAATGGTCATAGTAGCACCAAAACAAAATGTCTAAATTGCAGTTGGCCTTCACAGAAAGGCTGGTTTCTTCATAAGTTCACATTATTCATACAGGCCAAACTGTGATTGTGATATTGTTCTTATTATCATAAGTGTGACAAGCACCTGTTACGATAATGTAACTATTACATTAAATTAAGCACTTTTAAATAGCCCAATGACAATTTCAAAATTCATTCTAGAATTGTTTAGAAATATTATTTGGTCGGTTAGCATGTAAGGTTATTATCTAATCATAAGTATAACATTAATTGGATTGTAAGTCACAATTTTAAGTGTATGCCACAATCATCAGTACAATTTTGGATGGCTGATAAACAATGCAAAATTATCTCACAGAGGACAAAACACCGGCTAAATGTTTCATAGTTTTGACCTATACACAATACACTTATACATGCATGCTATGTTTTACTTTTCAATAAAAGATAAATGAAATTAATGGGTAAATACCTGTGAAACCTTTGGTTTATCAAGTAAAATCCCTGAAGATGTGGTTGTCTAATCTTCGTCAAAGCTCAAGATAGAATGGCATTACACAGGGAACGGCAAACAGTGTATGAGTTTCAGTACATTACTATGGGACGCATGACACATACTTCCGTCTTAATGAAGACGTTGAGTTCTACAGATCTATGTCTCTTTGATGTTAACTGTTAAGCAATAATGACGATTGTGTTTTTCATATTTTATGAATATATGTAGTTAACAATATTGGTGGGCTGAAGGGGGCTTGGCTCATTTGGGGGGACTAAAGCCCCTCCTTGGCGCCGCAACTGTCAATCGGTTTTTTTCCTCACTATTATGCTTTTTCCCTATAATTTGAATATTTTCCTGACTTGTCCAATTACTAATTTCATACATTATAGTTTATCGGCCTTTTCCCAGATCTGACTTCTTAACTGGTATCGTTTGTTTGTTTTTTGGTATTTTTTCTTTGCTTCTTTTTATTTAATGTAGTAATCTAAATTTGCAAGCTGTCATGTCTGTTTGTAGTGTTGAAATGAACATAAATACGACTTTTTTTCACACAGTTTTAGTAATTTCTCAGACCTTTTAAGTAACATAATAACATACTTATTTTAATAAACATTGTAAGAAGTGAAGTACATATAATTTAATATTACCTTCACAATAAAAACTTTAGGCTTGTCATTTGTGCATACTGTAATAAATGCAGCCTTACGTAAGTAAATAATGAAGCAAGTCGATTTTATAAAGTAACACTTAGCGCTCAGTACGTTTCAACAGTTTCCCAGAAAGTGAGTTACCCAGAATTCCATAGGAGATTCATGCTCAGGTGCGACTGTATTAGATCGAAGATAACCGATAGTCCAGTGGAGATGTTAGCTAGTGTGAAGCTGTGGGAAATTAGGGAAAGAATAAACACCATTCAAAATGTGTGTGCCTCTAACTCAGTTTAAGAAATATATATTTACCTACCTTAATATTTGTTTGTGACATACATACTTGAAATTATATATATTTTTTATCCTTGATTTTGCAGTTAGATACCTTACTGTTCTGTATTACTAACTAGCACTGTGTTATACAAGGCCTAACTCAAACGTGAATCCAATCGTTTAATCTAGTAACTTAACATATGTATGTCCACCTTCCTTAAAACAAGCAATAATCATAGGTCTAATAAATACTTTGGACTTACGCCTAAATAACTGAAACGGAGAATGTGCACTTGACGACAACAAGAAATGCAGCAAACATCTATCGACAATAATATCAGAGGCAACTTGGGAACATATTTGGAAAATTCAGAAAGTACAAGAACGAAATTCGACGGCCAAAATTATGATATGCATGCGGAGTTATCTCAAAAAGATAATGATTTGATTCTTGCTGCTCAGTTAGGGAAAGCTTTATTAGAGAAAAATGATGAACTTAGCAAAGAGAACGAGCGCTTAACGGAAGAATATTCTTTCATGTTGGAGGTAAACTGCATTTCAATTTGAGTTGTTTAGTGTTATGATATGTAATATTTATAGCAATAAACAAAATATAATTGATAAATAACCACTCCTTTTTCGTCCTATTGCTGCATTTTTGTTTTTAACTTACAACTTACAGCTAATAGTTTTACCAAACCATCTTTCTTTATTGGCATAAGAAACTAAGCCTTTTGTCTTAATTGTCATAAAGTTTACCGAAAAGAGAATTTTCGGTGATTACGTCTAAAAATTAGGGAATTATCCGTTTGTCAGTTAGTCATAAGGCGAAGTATTAAAGATATAGAATGAAGAAATAATCATATTCGCACCCTGTCAGTATTGTGGTTAGTGATTTTTAAATTTCTACCCAGTGGTTTCAAGAAAACGTTAATAAATCAATAAAAGAAAATACTTATACGTTGAGATTCTATAAAATTATTTTACCGAGACTTTAACTGTTTTGGGGATCAAAACTTTAATAAGTATAACATTTTTTTAAAATACAAATGCAATGTTAAGTCGGTTTAACAATTAAACCTGAATCCTTACCATAATATTTAGGCATGTACTTCTGGATATTCTACCAAATAAAAAGTGTTTTTAGAAAATTCCGTTAGATTTGTGCGAAAAGGTGGATGCCCTCTCACGGTAGAACAAAATTTATGCGTAATGCTAATATCCCATTCACTTACTTGAGAATGTAAAATGGAATATAGTTCGAAACATCACTTAATTTTATGTGCTTCGTTAGGCTTTGGTATGTATGTACAACTTCTAATCCAGATTTAAGACTATTTATTTATTTTCTTTGAAGTTTTTTATTGAACGGTAAAATCGTGAAATCGACTTTACAACTTCACTTTTCAAAATAGAAAATCAGTGTTTAATTTTTGTCGCTTCTGAGATCCGAAATCTACTTTGGATGCATACATATTCACTCTAAAAGTGGAAACACTATAATTAATTACATTACGAACTGACTTTTGATAAACTTAGTAAGTATATTACTCACCTCTAATCCCAACCCAAGTAATAGCCTCAATAACATTTATGTTTCAGAATTCAAAATCCTCCATTCCTCCTCAGCGATCCAGTACGTTTATTATTATTTCTAACTCGTAATCTGAGGGTCGCGGGTTCGAATCCCAGTCGCACCAAACATGGTCGCTCTTTTAGCTGTGGTGACGTTATGATGTTACGATCAATCCTACTATTCGTTAGTAAAATAGTATCCCAAGAGTTGGCGGTGGGCGGTTCCCTTCTAGTCTTACACTGCTAAATTAGGGACAGCTATCGCAGGTAGCCCTCGTGTAGCTTTGCACGAAATTCAAAACAAACCAAATGTAAATTTGCTATGCGACACGTCATAACTGCAGAAGTGCCTTAGTATGCCTCAGAGTGCGTGAGACGTTTCCACAAACCACACGAGTCAATGGACTATCAACTTATTTTGGTTTTTAGAATTTTAAAACAAAAAAAAGATATATATATATATATTGCATATAATTAGTTACATTTGATATGCCCCCGTTAGTACAGCGGTAAGTCTACAGATTTACCAATCTAACATGAAGGATTCGATTCCCCGCGGTGAGCTCAGCAGCTACCCTGATGTGGATTTTGTTTTTAATGTTTGAAATGGCTGTCGTAAGTGTACAACTGTATGAATACAAAAACTGACTGAAAAACTTAGTATCGTATCAACACCATATCAATGACTTCTGTACAGCAAACGTTACTATAAGGATAAAAATGCAACACTTAATCTACTGTGTATATGTATGTACCTTAATGTAATTATATGTATATAGTAAATTTTATTTATGGGTTTTGATTACGTTTTTCAGTACCTTAAAGTAACCAAAATCAATTTATAAATATATATATATATATAAATATATAGTACATCAATAATTGTTTGACATTTCGTCGAATTTATTATTCAGTATCATACAGCGGGACCAACTGTTTAATGAGTGTATATATGTGTTAAAACTTTCTTTTGTTAGATCACCAGAAATGAAATTGAAAAGAGAATCTGTGACGTTTGTTTTGTTTTTTGAATTTCGCGCAAAGTTACACGAGGGCTATCTGCATTAACCATCCTTAATTTAGTAGTGTCAGACTAGAGGGAAGGCAGCTAGCCATCACCACCCACCGCAAACTCTTAGGCTACTCTTTTACCAACAAATAGTGGGATTGACTGTCACATTATAACGCCCCCACGGCTGAAAAGGCGAGCATGTTTGGTGCGACGGGGATGCGAACCCGCAACCCTCAGATTACGAGTCGTACGCCTTAACCCACCTGGCCATGCCGGGTCAATCTGTGACGTAAAGGCCAACTCTATTCCTCAATTGGTCGTATCCTCTGCTGTGATACCACGCCTTGCAAGAATGCAATGTTTGAAATAATTATTTGATGTTTTTTTTTTTTAATTTCGTACAAAGTTACACGAGGGCTACCTGTGCCAGCTGTCCCTAATTTAGTAGTGTAAGACTAGAGGGGAGACCGCCCACCGCCAACTCTTGGGATACTCTTAATCTAATGAGTAGTTGGATTGATTGTCACTATATAACACCGCCACAGCTGAAAGGGCGAGCATGTTTGGTGTGACAGGGACTCGTTCCAGCGACCCTGAGATTGCGAGTCAAGCGCTCTAACCACCTGGCCAGGTCGCGTCTATTTTAGATGTCACATGTTATCACTAAGACATATCGATTTATTATGAAACATATTTTATTTTTATCAAATATTACGTACGAATCAGTGAATTCTATTTGAACTCATGCCTATTTAACGAGAAATATAAAAACTATACATGCTGGTTCTACAAGCCATTGGTCATACTTTTGAAGTATTTGAAAGATACGTATGATTACCTTTTCATTTAAATATCAATTATTTTGAATCACCATGACGACAACTTTTGTTATTATTAAGACTGAGAAATACTAGTTTAGCAACAATAGTAAAATCAGGTCGCTTTATAAAAGTATATATGTTGGTTGTTGTTTTGAATTTAGGCCAGGTGGTTAAGGTGCTCGACTCGTAATCCGAAGGTCGCGGGTTCAAATCCCCGTTGCACCAAACATGCTCGCCCTTTCAGCCGTGGGGGCGTTATAAGGTTACAGTCAATCCCATTATTCGTTAGTAAAAGAATAGCCCAAGAGTTGGCGGTGGATGGTGATGACTAGCTGCCTTCGCTTCTAGTCTTACACTCCTAAATTAATGATGGCTATCGGAGATAGCCCTCGAATAGCTTTGCGCGAAATTCAAAACAAACAAGGCAACTAATCAACAGTACCATCTTTTGGACTGTGATTGATTAGTGAGGTTTGACCGTCATTCCTGTAACGCACCCACGTTTCTAAAATTCATAGAGCGATTCATGTTCTTTCGGTTTAGAGGGCACGAAACACAGCCCGACACGCCAACCACTGGACCGCATTCGACCCAGGAAGCATCGCTATTGCTCATAAATAAATAACCTGTATGGATTAGATTCTCAGTACAGTATGATTTAACCTTCGATAACGACGCCTTATCCTAGATACTTTTGTATGCGATTTGTTTAATTGCTTTGGCTCACACATTGAAACAAAATGACCCCAAACCATTTCAAATCTTTTTATTGAAGATATGGGACTTTACCTTCAATGAGAGATGAAAGTTCAGTTATAAAATAACAATAATTAAGAATACCAGGTAGAGAATAATAATTATACACTGGTAAATAAAGTCGAGAATTAGCCATGTGTTCTATATTTAATTAATGTTTTAGCATTAGACGGAAATTATGTAAATTCATGATTAATAAAAGGTTATCTTAGAACATTCAAAGTTGCTTCCCAAATATTTAATGAAAGAAACATAAAAATGCCCATAAAAACTGCAAAATCCATAAATGTGAAACAGTAAGTTTCAATATATCTCCGCACTGATCCGATAATCCTTCATTCCAAGCTTGGTGAAAATCTATCAACAGTGAATGAAGTAGTGGTAAAATCGCCCATAAAACCCGCAAAATTCGTATGTATCTTTCGGTGCATCCAACGAACCTCCATGGAAAATTTGGTAAAGATCCATCCACAAGTAGGGATAAAAAACGTACATAAAATCCGCAAAACGCAAAATTGAAAATGTGTATGTTCCCCTGACACATGGATCTGATGAACCTCCACTCTCATTTCACGAAGATCCATCCAAGCCTTGTGAAGTAGTTACATGGACATACAACAGACAGTACTATTATATTTATACAGATAAGTAGTTACATGGACATACAACAGACAGTACTATTATATTTATAAAGAAAAGTTGTTACATGGACATACAACAGACAGTACTATTATATTTATACAGATAAGTAGTTACCTTTTCATTTAAATATTAATTATTTTGAATCACCTGTATGGAGACATGGACATACAACAGACAGTACTATTATATTTATACAGATAAGTAGTTACATGGACATACAACAGACAGTACTATTATATTTATATAGATAAGTTGTTACATGGACATACAACAGACAGTAGTATTATATTTATATAGATTGAACTATTAACCAGGGCAGGGCGAGAAAGCAGCCAGCAGAACCCGGTTTATTGAGGTTTCTAGAACGGAATGACGGTATTAACTGTTACTTTTTTAACGCGCCCACAACTGAAAGTGAGAAAATACATATTAAAAACATTAACTACTGAACAGAGAAAGGCGAATAGCCAACAGAACCTGTAACTACCCAGGCTTTGTCCATTTCCTGAAACCGAATAATGAGATTTACTGTAACCTTTATAACGCCAACTACAAAGGCTCTAACTGTCTAATGAAAGCGAATAAACAGCTTGGTTGTTACTTTTATAACGCGCCCACAACTGGAAGAACGGAGCGTATTCATTGGCATCACGTCTCGAACCCTGGACCCTATGATCTGTAGCTTGACACGTTATTCAGCAGGTCACACCTGGCTCCTGTTTACTGAAGCATAGCATGTATAAACACCAGTGGTCACATAGTTTTCACACCAGTCTAGTGGCATTTAATGAAGGGACGTTCTTAGTGATTTCGGTTTTTTCCCTCTATTCTTAGAATTATCTGCATGTTACTAACGGGAACGGAATAAAACCATTGCGACATTTCTGTTTCATTTAGTTAACGTTTATGTTACACGGTTAAACCGTCGGTGAGTCAGAAAACTTTTCAAATGTTGGTTATTTTTCGCTGATATCGGGAATATATTGTATGTAGCAAAGTAAAATTTTGTAGTTTGTTGTACTTTGATGTTTATTATCGTTTGTTTGTTGTTGACCGTGTTGTTGATCTAGCTGTGTATTTATAATTTTTCAACAGTTTTTGAAGAAAAGTTGTTGATGCTGATGAAGTGTTGTTTTATTTTGTTGATTTCACTGTTAATTTTATCGAGCGAGCAAAGTGTTGTGGCTGTGTTTATTTGGTTTATTAATATGTTTAGTTTTTGTTTTATTTCTTGTGCTAGGTCCTGGCAATCTTCTGTAGTTGGGACTTCAATGAAGAGGGAGACTACATCGAAACTGGCCATTAAGACTTTATGCTTAAGTTGGTCAAGAATAGATTTCAAGTTAAAAGAGTCTTTGAAAAAGGACCCGGCTGATGTTACATATTTAGAAAATGCCCAAACTCGGTATTTATCAAGGCTGTTGAAGAATGATTCATAAGTTAACTTTATGGTTCGTAGTGGACAATCGGGTTTGTGAAGTTTGTGGTGCCGTATAGTTGTGGTATGGGCGAGACAATCTTGAGTCAGAATAAATATTTTCTGATATTTTGTTGTTTGTTTTTTCATTCTTAGTAGTATTTTGTTTAATTGATTTTCTTGTGTTTTTTTTCTTGGATTTGTATGTATTGGTGTAAATATGTTTGTATCCGGTAAGATATTCATTTTTTGAATGTACTCCTTTGCGTTCATTATAACTGTAGCATTTTCTTCATCTGATTTTAGAATTTTGATGTTGTTTTAGGTCGTTTATAAAATTAATATATTTTCGTTGAGGTTGTTCTTTTAGTTTTCTTTTCTGTGAAATAGTATTGATGGGTTTGCATGAAAATTATTTGAAAAAGTTCTTTAAGATACTGGTTTGGGAGAAATAGATGTTTTCTGTTCTACCTGAAGAGATGGGCTGTTGGTTGTCGATGAAATTTTGTCGAAGTTATCTTCTTTCTGGAGGTTGTTTTCTGTTGTCTTGTTGGTCTTTTCGGTTTACGTAAAATGGTTCACCACATCAAATATATACAGATAACTGTTGTTTTACTAATCTGGTAACATAAAATTCCAAAGATATACATACAACTGTTGTTTTACTAATCTGGTAACATAAAACTCCAAAGATATACATACAACTGTTGTTTTACTAATCTGGTAACATAAAACTCCAAAGATATACAGACAACTGTTGTTTTACTATTCTGGTAACATAAAGCTGCAAAATATACAGACAACTGTTGTTTTACTAATCTGGTAACATAAAGCTGCAAAGATATACAGACAACTGTTGTTTTTACGTTTTGAATAGATTTAAATTATTCTTTATCCAATTTTTTATGTCTTTAAAAGTTAACTACTGGAGCAAAATTATTTTTGTTTGTCTGTTTTTTGCATTAATGAATAAAACAGGAAGAATAACTTCATATAAACACTATTTCAAATCTTCGTTTTGATAGTTATATTTTAATACCTTTTGTATAGATATCTGTTAAAAGTTTTCCAAGGCATTCAGGAAAACAAGTTACCTTACATGCAAATATCAGCCCAGTTTTTACTTTATATGTGCAAAACATTCACAGACAATTTTTAATAAATTTTTCATTTAATATAAGGCTTATACTGAAGGCTATTATAACAACTGTAGGTTGTAAAAATTTATTGAGAAAGTGTTTTCACCATCGCGTGACGTCACGTTATACATGACAACGAGTCTCTCATCACAGAGTGACGTCAAATTATCTATAGCTACGAGTCTCATCACAGAGTGAGGTCAAATTATTCATAACTGCGAGTCTGATTACAAAGTAACATCAAGCTATCCATAGCTACGAGTCTTATTACAAGATATATAAAATTATCCGTAACTACGAATTTCATCACAGCGTGACATACAGATTTCCATAACTAAGAGTTCACAAAATACGTTCTAAGATGACTTGGAAAGTTCTTGTTTTAAATGAAGATAAAATGAAACTGTAAACGTGGTTACATAATATTGATATTAATTGATAATTATACGTTCATTAGAACAATCCTTGGTGTTTTTCCTTTTTAGTTGCATTGATTCATCTACTGTTTAGAAAAGGAGATATTTGATATTTTATCAGTTTTATAAATCGTCTTATGTTGTAGAAAGAAACACTTCAGAATAATATTTAAAACAAGAAAACCATAGCTGGGATAACCTGCATGAGTAACCAACTAAAACGAACGAAAAAGTCCATGAATTTTGTGTTCATGCATTGTTTGTGGAACTTACAACTAATGAGTAATTTAATACATGAATGACTTTTCCCTCTTCCCTGTTTAACGAAAAACTGTGTAGTATATTTTATTAACTCTAAGTAAATATTTCTGCAACAGGAAAGACAAATATTTAACACTTAGGATGTGATCACGAGAACTAACATGCACGTGTAACGGATTTATTTTTCCCAAGATGTTCGTGTCACTCTCTTTCTTGACGTCCCTAATGGATCGTGCACAAGATAAACAGGCCGCTAACTTTCCTTACCAAGCCTTTCAATCCTGAAAACAGAGAGAGTATGAGGCTGTACTTGATTTGATTACAACTAAGTTAAACGAAAAACTTCACGGTAAAATATCACTCACATTACAATCTCTTCGTTCAAAATGTCTTAATTAGTATAAAAATATCACTATTTCTAGCATGCGAAGTCTTTTAAAAGTACTTGTTTTCTTACAGGGCTGTTTGTACAGAATCTGTTTCACATAGAAATGAAGATAACATAGGTAGTTAATGTGAAAAAGTATCACTGAAGTCCTCGGACATCTTCTCTCAGTTAATTGTTGCTGTTTTAGCACAAAGCTACAAAACTGACAAATTTCATACTCTCCACCTCGGAGAACTGAACCCCGAATTTTAGCGTTGTAAGCCTTTAACTGATCCAGGCTTCTCTAAGATGAAAAATTATATTTTATCTTTCATATGAGTAGAATTCATGATAAAGCTTGTAAGAAGAATAAAACATAGTATTCAAATCTCCATGAAGTTAAATATATGTGGGTGTTTGCATTCTTGTAAGTTAAGTCAATACTTTAATTTAGTTTTCTCCATTTTAATTAAGCCTTCAATCTGAAAAAAACGTTTAACTGTTTTGCTATTATTTATATTATTAAAAGTTATGATTTAAACGTCAAGATCTCAAGAAGTGTCAGGATACAACAGACTATCCAGATAGTAGCTTGTGGGAAATAGAACACATAAATCTTACTCGTATAACCTCGTAAATCGTATTTCAAAATGGATGATTTTGTTTGTTCGCTGTTGAATTTTTTAGAGTAAAGAGTACATACAGACTTATCGCTGTCCCACCGGCAAGACTAAAATGGAAGCATGTGAAAAAAACACAGCTAAATGATTTTTCCACACATATTATAGTAGTTTGTTTTGTTCGTTTGTTTTTTAATTTCGCGCGAAGCTACTCGAGGGCTTACTGCGCTAGCCGTCCGTAATTTAGCATTGAAAGACCAGAGGGAACTACCAACTATTGGGCTACTATTTTACCAACGAATAGTGGGATTGACCGTCACATTATAACGCCCCACGTCTGAAAGAGCGAGCATGTTCGGTGCGACTGGGATTCGAATCCGCGACCCTCAGATTAGGAGTCAAACGCCTTAACCCACCTGGCCATGCCGATCTATGATTATTAGCTACTTTCATTTATATTAACTTTCAACCAGAAATCAGTCTTAAAAATTTCAAAACAAGAAGTTTGACTTTTTCGGTAAAATTTTATTAGTTTATAGCATTTTCTGGGGCATAAATATTAAACTCTATTGTCGAATGAATCATAATAATATTACTACAAAAATTCACTTATAGTATTGAATTGTTTCGTTAAATAAAATACAGTTTTGTCTCAAAATATTGATTAAAAATAAGCACGTTGATGTTGTTGGTAAAAAATGCAAATAAAGAATATATGTGAAATATCAGATGATTATTTTATCAATTTCGTTATGTCTTACTTCAGAAATATAATTATTATCTCGGAATAATATGTAAAACAAATTTTTGGAAGATTGTAATGATAAACATTGTCAAAAGTATAACAACAGGGGTAGCAAATTACAGTCGTAATATGTGAAAGTAATCTCTCGAAGTCTCCAGTATAATTTAACATGAAAGAATAATAATAACAATTACTTGAAAACTGAGTTAACGGCTTCGAAATACTATGTTGGTACAGCACAATGAAATGGTTGGGTTAGCCAAACAGATATTAGAAAATTTAATATTTTTATATACAAAATTATATTAATAATAACGTATGTTTTAAAACAGCCACAATTAAAAACTAATACCAGGTGTATCTTCTTTTACCATTACATTGAAATAAACTAACACTTTAATATCACAATTTACAATAAATCGAATTTGGTTGAGAGTAAAGTGTAAGTAAGTGTTAGACACTATAATAAACCAGCTTCTTACTTATTTTATTTTTTTGTTACACGCGAACCTACACAGCCGACTTCCTGTGCCTTTCACAACACGAGTATTGAAACCCAAATGTTTGCGTTATAAGCCATTATACTAACTTCTGAGCCACCGGGTGCTTCATTAATTAATGACATACTTGACAGATACTTTTGCATTAGTGAACAACAGTTAGAAAGGAGACTGTTAGTGTCTGACTTGAGGATTAATGTCGAACCTAATTTTATGTATTAACTAGTTCTGACGTTAGAGCCAAGAGGAACTTACGCGAGAAAAACAGAACAACCTTTACATAGCAGCATCAGGGAACATGTCAAGGCAGTCAAGAAACTTGACCCAACAACAACAATGTTCCAGCTGATCACTAAGTAAACAAACATGGATTTCCAAGCTTCAGGAATCCATATAGTTTTTACAAAAATATATTATTTTAGTAGGTATAAAAAATATAAAGTAAAAAAATAAATAAACTGACACTATTTCCATTAAAGAAAGTTTTAGTCGCGGCGTGTCGCCGTCTGTTTTAAGTGGTATTTAGTGACATTAATACGGAAACCATTGCAAAACGTTATAAAAGCTATAAGTCATTTCATATGAGAATTAATTTATTCATTTAGACTTATTCTCATGTGGAATTAACGTAAAAAGAAATACTCTAACAATTTTCTAAGACAGAAGTCTATCATAAATGACTTATTAGCTATTAAATATATTACTTAAAAGTAGTTAAAAAAAGAATCAATTTTAAAACGCATTCTCACAATATTGAGTAAAAATGCACTGTTGTTCATCGTACCATTCACTCTAAGTATTCTATAGTCACCAATGTTTGTGATGAAGATGCTACGAAAAGTATTGGAAAAAAAAAAGATATTTATTGTAACATTGTTTTGTTTCGTATTGCTGTATTTTGCTATCATCTTTCAAAGGAAGGAATGAAGTAGCTGGTCGTATTATTTACACATATAAATAACGCTGTGAAGAAAGTAGCATTTTTCTAACACAGAAGCAGATAAATAACACGAAGCAAACGTGACATTGATAAAAAAAATAATAATAGTTAAGTCCAGCTCTATCGCTTAATGTGACGCTTCATATTTAGAAATGTGTCGTTTTGTATATTGGGTGCTAAACCACGTACCCCGCTGGTACAGCGGTATGTCTCCGGATTTACAACGCTAAAATCAGCGGTTCGATTCTCCTCGGAGGGCTCAGCAGATAGCTTAATGTAGCTTTGCTATGAGAAAACAAACAAAACAAGCTAAGCCACATTCATTTATTGGCCACCATAAAATGCAATTTTTTAAAATTAAAGTTTCACATCTTTTTTCCTCCGTACAGAAATATTTTCTCACGTCATTCGTGACAGATAGCACAGTCTATGACAGATTGGAACCATATACACGTTGGAAATTAACAGAAATACATAATACATATTTCCTGTCATTCCTTTACACGTCACTCGTTGTCAGAAATCCCAGTCGTGAAAACAAAAAGAAACGGATATCAGTTAACTACATTACACCTTATTAGCTTATGTTCACTCTTTGTGATTTGTTAATTATTAGCATGCTATTGTTAATGTATTTAACAAATCACTTCCAAAATTTAAAATGCTAAATGTTTATCTTAACACTGAAACTCTAGTTATTTCAATGTAGTTTGTTTTTTTAACGTGACAAGTTAAGCTTCACTAGCAGTGTTTTCCTTTAATAACACCCTATAAAACACTGTAGCTTCAGTCTTACGCCGCCTTTCATTTGATATCATTACTGTTATCATAATAAGTCAGTCTGAAATGCGTGAGTTAATATATTTTTCAAATCATTTGATCAATTGGTCTAGCTTTCAGAGCTCAATGTAATTTATCTTTGAGTTGCAACTACGCTAAATTAATTATCTTCAATACTCAACATCAAGTTCTTTTAGACATAGAATGCATGAGATTTTCTGTTTCTTTCAGTATTTATTCAAAAAAGTCGATATTCATTTTAAGCTGTCGTATAGCTTTATTTAAATATCATAGAAGACGTGTTTTTCGAGGTTTTTTACATAAAAATAAAAACCTTAAAATCAACTTCTTTCAAAGTTGTCAATTTCAATGCTTTAATGAGTGTACTGATATATTATACATGCATTCTCTGCACACTACTTTCTGTTATTAGAGTAATAACAAATACAAAACATGGTTCTATTTCTGTTAAAACTTTGTAAGAGCAGGTAATATTTTATATGAAATTATAAAAACAAACTTACCAATAGTGGATGGAATGTCTTACTTTTCCTTCGGTTTGGATTGTTTTTATAATTTCGCGCAAAGCTACACGAAGGCTATCGGTGTTATCTCTTCCCTAATTTAGCAGTGAAAAAGTAGGGGAAGGCTCCACCCACCGTAAACTCTTGGACTACTCTTATAACAAAGAGTAGTAGAATTGATCGACACACTGGAACACCCCAACGAATGAAAGGGCGGGCATGTTTAGTGGGACGGGGAATCAAACCCACGAATCTCAGACTGTGAGTCACGCCCCCCTAACCACCTGACCATGGAACGCTTTGTGAATAATGAATATTTATTTGTTAACGGACAATATTTTGTCAACATTTTTGTAATAATTTCCCAGCATGGGAACATTTGACATAAGAAAAAAAAACACGGTTAGTGTTTTATTTTTCTTTAATGTGTGAGTAATTTAACTTTCTAACGTGCTACGTATTATAATTTATCTCGGACGAGTCTCAGATTTATGTAACGTACGTTACGTATTACGATTTCAAATAGCCAGAAATTTCAATTTGATTGAATGTTAACATGTGTCAACTTTATGATATTTGCCAACAAGATTGATACACACAATTCACTTTCTTAACACAAATATATTTAAATATACAAATAGCAATAAAATTTATAATAACGGTTATTACAAATAATGATTTATATATGAAAGTTTGAGTCTTCTATCTGGTCTGGAACTGAATATTTTATTGACGGTCCACCTCCACAATGACCGAATTAATTCTGAGTTGATATCGTTGCACTTCCATTAATAGGAAGACTAGTTAATTCTATCCTTGGTTGGCTTCGTGCGGTTCAGAAGCTCATTTTTCAGCTAGGTAGGTACCTAACATCCTCGTAGAAATACTAACGTCCTAACTTGATTAACTGAAGTTGAACGGTTTATAATGTTCGAAAGCTATAAACGTTCCTAGTAATATATCTGTAATTTTCCAATTAATAAGCGTTTGTCTCAATTATAGCTTCACAGCGTACCGTTTGTTTTGAATTTTTAATTTCGTGCAAAGCTACACGAGAGCTGTCTGCGCTAGCCGTCCCTAATTTAGCGGTGTAAGACTAGAGGGAAGGTAACTAATCATCACCACACACCGCCAAATCTTATGTTACTCTTTTACAAACGATTAGTGGGTTTGACCGTAACATTATAATGACCCTATGGCTGAAATGGCGCACATGTTTGGTGTGACGGGTAGTCGAACCCGCGACTCTCAAATTGCGAGTCGAATGCCTTATCCACCTGACCATGCAAGGCCTATAGTATACTAAGTGTAGCAAACCAACAAAATTAAACTTTTTCCCCACGATAGTCTCAAAAATCTAGCTGGTAATAATACTGGCAATCACTAGTGTTTTAAATACACCAATCGTACTTTGTTGATTCTTACGCTCGAGAATCTTCTACAAATTTAGAGAATGGAAGGTACTTTCGCAACACACATTTAACAATATACGTTACACGAACTTCTAAATATATATTAAATTGTAACAAACATAGATATTAAAATACATATATAATATTTAATCTGTTAAAAATAAAACATTTTTTTATCTTCATCATTGTTGGGTTTCTAGTTAAACTGAGTGCACTTCCTTTCTTGAAGAAGTCACTTATTGTTGTAGCTCCAGAGGTTCTCGATCTTCTGTTTGATATTCTTTCTCTCTCTTTTTTTTTTAAGTGGTCCATCTTGAGAAAATCTATTTGTAGCGATTTGGACCTTAAAATTTGTGAAATCTAATAATGTTTTCAGTGTATTCAAATATGATCTGAAATTGATATATTGGATTTTAGCCAAATGTCATCTTATATGTTATGAGATTCAAAACTCTGCCAGAAGACTGAAAAGGGTATCTCTCCTAGCTCAATGTAATCCATTTTTTAACACCAACTTAGGTTCGTTTTCTTCATAATTGAACAACATCTGAAAGACAGCGCTCTGTCGGTGTGATGTATCCCTCCGCTATACTTTGTCTCCAGTAAGCACTGCGAAGTCACGCAAACACTAATATTGTCATTGTAGGGGTCAATTTTATCCATTTTATGGTCAAACTTACTCCATATAGTCAGTGTTAACAAAGATGTTTCAATTTTCTTTTCACTTTTTTTTTCACTGTTTCATTATTTACATGTTCGATATTTTCAGCTTGTTCAGTGTACGATATATTTATATTTAACTCATTTTTATATTTTATTAGCATTATGAATATTAAAAATATCTTTGAGTGTCAGAAGTTTTCCTGCTATATTTTATGTAAGGTTGTAATGTATAGCAGGTCTATTTCAACTCTCTAGTCAAATGATGCAAAGGGTTATAATGATTTCTATTGCTGGTCGAGCTGTTTTGGATTATTAGGTAAAAATAAACGTTTAACTCCTCTATTTCAAAGTCCATGGATTAAATAATAATCACCGTAATGCCTAACTTGACTATAGCTGCTAAACAAATAATTCTCTCACTTACTATTTATTCGTCAAAACACGAACTCAGTATTTTCAGTCCTAAGTTATCTGACTAACTGGCTGACAGTAAGACTAAATCATATCTCATTAAATCACTCTAACCAAACTCGCTTTTCATATATGGTTCAAACAGTTGTAGAAACTTTGGAGAAAGTTCCATGCTTTAGGACAACAATGATAACGTAATCTGAAACTTCCTTATACGTTAGCAATATGACAAATATCTAGAATTATCTTCTTGTTTAAAAACATAGAATTCAACAATAATATTTCAGATATGATGTTCGTGATAAGCAGGTGTGTATCTAATGAGAAGCCAGTGTTTGAAATCATCACGTATCTACAGAGACAGTAAATAAATCATCACGTATCTACAGAGACAGTAAATAAATCATCACGTATCTACAGAGACAGTAAATAAATCATCACGTATCTACAGAGACAGTATATAAATCATCACGTATCTACAGAGACAGTATATAAATCATCACGTATCTACAGAGACAGTATATAAATCATCACGTATCTACAGAGACAGTATATAAATCATCACGTATCTACAGAGACAGTATATAAAAAATCCTTCATTTCGACATGTGTTTTCTTCTTCTTATACTCGTAATTTTTTCATCTCGTAAACTGGTTTAATTCTTACAACCAGCTTGTGACCTGTTCTCAGTTTTTGAATTAACTTATGACATGATTGTGCTAACAGAACTGACATGTGACTATAGTTAATGTATAACTGATATGAAATATTTAGCGTAAGTGAAATGTATCTATTTATATTACGTTAATAATAACTTAAGAGTCTCCTTTAAGCAATAAATAATTCTAAAAAATATCTATGTAATAAGATTCAGTGCCTGTATGTCACGTAACTTTTAAACCCCTGGTCGCACCGACTTCTAGATGGGTTTCCCGATGTAACAGCAGTACTTCTTCGGATTTACAACGCTAAAATCAAGGGTTCGAATCCCCCTCAGTGGATATAGTAGATAGCCTAATGTGGCTTTGCTATAAGTAAACATGTACACATTTAAACGGTACCCAACGAATCGGATTGGTTCCGAGAATGTTTCACATAACCTCTTAGGGGACCCTGGTATTTCGCGAAAACACTTTTACGAGGTTTACCGGAAAGCGGGCCACAAATTTGACATTGATTTACATTTGAACATATAAAGTCACAAATTGTGAGGCTAAAACAAGTTCGATTAAATTCGGTGGAAGAGCATAGCTTGACAACTCGGAGTGTCCACTGTTGGTAAATTTGCGGACTTACAACGCTAAAATCAAGGGTTCGATTTTCCTCAGTAGACTCAGCAGATATTCCAATGTGGCTTTACTGTAAGAAACTAGAGACACACGAGCACAGACAACTTGGAGATCGTATTTAAATAGATAGGCGATTGAATGAATGGATTGAATTTGGCTGCCATTCAAACTGTTACAATGTGAAACAAAAACCAAACGAAACTCGTGTCTAATCCATAAGTGCCATGCTCCTTTCTGCTGAGCGCTCACTTAGCGAACAACAGACACAAGCACACGCTATCCGCTTGTACTCAACCTTATAAATTTGAGGGAAGGCGTCGGTACATTAGCGAATATAATATATTTTTCAAAGATTTCGGTATTTTTACTTGACTATGATGAGAATAAAAATTATTTGAAGTTATTTCTGTTTCATTGTTTATCTAAGACATTTAACATCGTTTAATCTACAATAAAGATCAATTCAGTCATAAATCCTCATGAACAATTCACTGTATTTAATATTAATTGTGATAAAAAAGTAAATAAATAAATTTCAAAGTATATGCTTTTTGTTAATCGCCATATAAACAGTTTTTACAATAGATATATTTATATAGTGGTTTTTCAGAATATTTTAGGAGTAGCAGATAATTACAGACCCGTTCAGCTTTACAAAGTTTTGTAAATCAATTATAAAAGGCCCGGCATGGCCAAGTGGTTAAGACACTCGACTCGTAATCTGAGGGCTGAGAATTCGAATCCCCGCCACACCAAACATACTCGCCCTTTCAGTCTTGGGTGCGTTATAATGTGACGGTCAATCCCACTATTCGTTGGTAAAAGAGTAGCCCAAGAGTTGGTGGGGGATGGTGATGACTAGCTGCCTTTTCTCTAGTCTTACACTGCTAAATTAGGGATGGATAACGCAGATATCCCTGGAGTAGCTTTGCGCGAAATTCAAAACAAACAAACAAACAAACAGTTATAAAGAGTAACTTTCTCACAGAAGCCTGGTATTTTATTGGAGGTGAATGCCAAAGACCATAGTTTGAAGGTCACAGGTTTCATCAGCAAGTGTTGATGAACTTACACAAGATCCGTATGACTCATCTTTACCCACTTTGTTTTTCAGAAGAATTAACTAATTTCTGCTGGAAACAAGAGGAATTTTGAAGACGTTATAATTTTCCAAATGTATAATATTTGCTAAAGAATGGGTGTCTCGATCAAATATCTTACGACGGGTCTTAACTCACACAATTATTCAGAATTACTTGGAATAAAATAGTTTTATAAATATATATCACTATGCTAGGTTTCATTCGGCCACGTAGCTTACTTATACAGAAATAAAATAATAAATAATGTTGTAATCTGTTAAATAGTTTGACTTGTTTTGAATTTTGCGCAAAGCCACTCGAGAGCTTTGTGCGCTAGCCATCCCTAATTTAGCAAAAAACAGGTAAATAACATCAATGTCTTTGACTGAACGAGCTGATGATATCTAGAGGTTGCAGTCTTAACTATGTGTTCTATGTGAACAACCAGTCACATAAGTAGCGTTAGTAATTATTGGTTAATTTACTGTTTCCTATTAGTACGAAGTTTTGGATTACTATAAGTTCTACTATGTTTTGAAAAATACAAAATATACTGATTGATTTATTAACTCAGTCAAAGATGGCTCCTCAGTATCCAAAGAAGTATACACTATGTTTTTTTTTGCTTTGCAGTGAAGATAAATATTGTTTAATAATGAAGATGAAGACAGTTGACAAAACATAAAACATTCTACTTACATGTTTGAACGTTTCGAATTAAATTATTCCATCATCAGCGAAATTTGGAAATTGTGTTACAAAGATGAGTATTAGTACAATTATAATATAAAGTGGCATAATCATTAGTTTATTTAGTTGTTAGGAAAAGTGAACGTGAATGAATATAACAATGTTTATATATATATTACGCAGTGACTGAATTAGTATGAAAGTTTAGAATAATTTTCGCTCTAAAGAGATTTGGCGATGAAAATACTTTCTTTAATGTAGAGTTCAAGGTCTAAAGATCCTGTGATAATGATAGAGAAATCGTTAAATGAGATATTTTTACCTGTGATTTCAAAATGTATAGAAATAGATGAATGGAACATTGGTTCTGTTAGGTACTCCTAAATGTTCACAAATTCTAGCTTTAAGTGACATTTCAATTTGCCAATGTACGTGACCTTACAGTCACTACACGTATCTTTATACAAGAGTCATAAACATAGAAGTTTAGGTACTTGTTCTTTGTAATGAAATAGGTATTCAATTAAATCAATCTTTATGTTAGTCTAAACTGAATTTGAGGGCCAAAGGTTTTAATTAGGCAAGAGAGCTGTTTTTAATTGACAGGGATTCTGAGCTCATAAAAGGAAGGGATAAAATAAGGTGAGATTAAAGGATAAGGTGTACATTGACTGGTGGCTGAAATTTGTTGTTTAAGAAATTGCGTGCAGTCTTCGTTAGAAAATCAGTTTGATAGCCATTATTTAACACATGTTAATATAGAAGGATATTTTCTTCCTGTAAAATAAATAATTAAAACAAATATTTAAAATTATGTTTAATAATAATATAACCAGATTACGTTTGAAGAAGTTAGAGATAAAAATATTGAAATTGGTATAGAGGCCAGTAAAAGTCCTTTTATGGTACTCAGCGAAAGAAAATATTTACCTCATTTGGTAATCCTGACGTCTACAAACGGTAAAGATTATTTTCTTCGAGATCAGATGCGAATTTGATAAATAAATATTGTGTTTCGCTTTACATCGTGTATCAATTCTGTTTATTTTCTTAGGTTAAAACTTAATCATTTAACTAAATTGAGATTTATTTTGCAATGTTCCTAAATTATCTTCCTATTATAAACAATATCTATCATTTACTTATGTAGAAATCAGTTTCATCTGAAAATGCTACAAAGGAAGTAGAAAAAATGTAACCATAGAATTTGTTGTGAAGCTTTGTTACTTTGCTAACTTTCGTATCGACTCTTGCTTGATTTCTTGAGTTTAAACGAATTTAAAGTATTCTACACCAAGAAGGAAAATTTACTGTTATAGAAAGATAATTAATTGTGTGAGAAAAGAATTAAGTCCAGGAGAAGTTCAATATGATGCTGCAAAGATTTCTGATATGATCAACATACAGCAGAAGACTCCAAACGATCAGCCAATATCTAATGCAACCAGTCTATTTGATCAAACCTTGCTGTAAAAACTCAATGTTGGAACAAATAAATGGTGTTTGAAAATTTTAAAACTACTTTGGAGTGTCTCTAAAAGACGCTTAGGTTATTTTTAGCTAGAGTACCACAGCTCTGTCTCTGAACAAGACCTCCCAAAACCAAGAATGACTAAAAATATTTCTGGCAGAAAAAATCCATTAGCCAAGGGTTGTTTCCAATTTAGGTGAGACAAGAGTATCTTTGAGTGAACCAAAGAGCAGTAGTGGGCTTATCTGAAATAGAAGTATCCTGCAATTATGAATACTGTACTCGTGTCAAAACTTGATGCAGAGCCGTATGAACAACTCTTCACCATGCTGTTGTGAAACGCCCGAATATCAAGATCCTTTAATACATCTACCACGAATTAAATTAGCTGCATCTCAGCCAAACAGTTCCTCAGAACATGCAAGATAGAAGCTTTGGCCCACAACAGAGATTTTATTATTAGAACAAAGAATATTTCAATCTAATGGCTTAAAGGAGCAGAAAAAGAAGACTTAGAACATGCTTTACAGTGTTTCAAACAGACAATTACCTGGAATGGCAAGATTCAGAAGCAAGTAGTCTAACACCTAATTGTGAGTCTGGATGGATCAGCCTTGGGCTCCATCAAGCAAATAAACAAGAAACAATAGGATAATTGAGACACAATGCTATTTGAGTTGTAATGCCAGTTCAACAACTCAGTAGAGAATCAAGCGATCTGTTGGTCTAAGTTCAAGGCAATACCAGGCAAGAGTCTGGCCATTTACGTGGATAACCAATGCCTTTTCAATGTCTACCTGCAATACCAACAGCAGATTAAGAAGATATATTTGTGAACAAGTTCACCAAAGAATTTTCAAGAAAAGCCATGAGGCACAACTTGAGTGTGAAGAGTATCCTCATCTTAAGAAAGCAGGAACTTAGAAATAGTCATCAGACAGGAAAAAGGCTGTGGAAACACCTAAAATGGCTTTAACACAGACAGACCAATCTATTCAGACACTTTAATCATATTGAGGTAGAAGTCATACGAAGGATTAACCGGATTTCTACACAATCTAACACTGTAATGTAACCACACTATATTTCTGTTAATGGACAAAAGCTACCTAAATCTGCCCATGGAGTGTATGTCACAAACAATGATGACGATGCTTATGGACAATTTGCAAGATGGAAGAGGTAAAGCATCTGCTGTTATTGTGGTCTAGTGGGACACTGAAAAAGAAACTTTCCGTACTTTACATGACAACAGAGGTAATGTAGCTAGTGTTATTACGCAATTATGAGCAGTTGGCTATCTAACTTTATGCAGGAATGATTATTGGTGTGGCAAGCAAAATACAAAATAAAAAAGGTTAGTGGTAATGCTTGGGTCGCATTAATTGTGCGATGGCCAAATGTATGTATACAACTATCAGCAAGTTTGAGATCATTGAATGATTATTATGTAAACAACCTAGACTCAATGCAGCAAAAACGTCTTAGCAACTTGTTAGTTTAAATACGTCTATATGGTATAGATAGTTGACTGTATTGCTCAACTCCAATAAACCAGCTTTCACGTTGACTTCCCTTACGCTGAACGGACATTGCAAGAATTTAAATACAGCAGATTTTGAAGAAAATGGTCATACAGACTGAAATAATGTCTAGTTGCCTCCTGTGGAAGAAAGAATGTATGCCAAGATTCTGTGTTAATTTGAAACAGAAAAATGCGATAGCTTATTTCTGTACCTTTTCTTACTTCAAACAGATATATTTCTGAATGTATTAGAATACTTCCATTGGTTCAATACTGGCTACTTGCAAGTTAAGTTGGACGAAAAGGGCAGTGCTGGGATTACATATAGCTAAAAAAAATATCTAGTATAAATCACCCATCATGCCATTTGACTGGTGTAACACATCCATCACTTTTAAGAGACTAATGTATGACGGTATACACTGAAGGGGCTGCAATAAATGAGATGAGTGGTTTAACTTAATGACCTTTTGGTTTTTGGTTATATATTCAAGTCTATGCCTAAGAAATTTTGAAAGGTAACAAGTAGCTTAATAAAGCATATTTGAAAATAAAGCCAGGAAAATGCTCACTCATGTGCACAGAAATGTGAAGTTTCACGGACCTAGCTAAAATATTCACAGTGAGAAAGACTGACCTCAATTATGATCAAGTAAAAAACTCATATTACACGTTCCATATTACTAACATTGTGCGACCAACATCTTGAATATGATACTACCACTGTCTTTTCTCACCAAATTTTGGACATTAAAGTTGGACGGTAATATACACCACAGGAACATGTGTCATGTGTGAAGATAAATAAGATAGCAAATGGTACCAATAGTCCGTATGAACTATAAAGTATCTATAATGTTTGCAAAATTGAAATTATCCACGAAATGGACAAAACTCTTGAACAGCAAGACTTGACACAAATGGTCAAATTATACCTTTGACTTTATATCACCAGGGCCAAAGGCTTTAAGAAGGTTGTCTGGATCGCTGATAAATTTGGTTTGAACATAAACATTCATTGAATGCTCAGGTATAGTTATTATTTTATTAAGCAATTTATCCAAGACGATTATGCTTTGTTAAGCAGTCACTGGTAGAATAAAATGTTAAATCGCTGCGTTAATTTTACATTTACACTGTTGACCTAAATGAGTGTAAGATGAAGTGTGCAAGCCTAAACAGTATAAAACATTTGTGTTAGTAATCTATATTATTCCACATAGAAATAAGTGAGCATTGGTTTTTCATTTGTTTGTTTTTACCTTTTATTATAATTCTAAGTTGGTTTTTAAAATTGTTGTTTTATATTTCAAACAAGAAATAAAAATGCACCATTAACATTAGAGGGATATTAGTGGTACGTAAATAAATGTTTGAAGTTACAAGTTGATAATATATTCGACAATCATGACTTACCATTTCCTGTATCAGATATGCCAACCATTACGACTTGAGCGTAATCATTACGATTTTGACAATGGTGGAATGGAAAGAAGCTTCAACAGGAGAGAATATTTTCAAGTTTTTGGACCACAAACTGACAATGAGGAAAATTCCATGGGAAAACTGTCTTAGTTTTTTCTTCAGATAATGCCTCAGTTATTTCTGGTATTGGTAAAGGTGTGATGGGACACATCTCAAGACGATAGTCTAGCATTTACATCATGAGTTGTGCCTGTCACCTCATGAATATTGCTGCCCAGAAAGCTTTCAGAGAACTGCCCTGCCCAGTTTCTGATATATTGATAGATATCTACTATTTTCTGGACAAAAGTGCTAGCAGAAAACAACATTTAAAAGAGTTTCAAGGATTGTATGACAAAGAAACAAGAAAAATTCTACAACTTGTTAACACAGATGGCTATCACTTGGGGTGTGCCTCAACAGAATATTGGACATGTGGAAGCCATTAAAGAAGTATTTTCACTGTGAAAAGAAAAACTAGATTCGAAAGGATCTAAACGTGCAGCTCAGTGAGGCAGCAAGACTTTAACAGTCAAGACACCCTCTCAGCCACACAGGGACACAGTCAAAATATCCTCTCAGCCACATAGGGACACAAGACAACAGGCTCCAAAAGCAGATAAAGAAACATTTAATATAACTCAATACATGTTTAGGCTGTCTGACCTTGAACTAAAGAAAAGACAATCAATGAAAAAGGAGAAGAAAACGAAAGCTAGCAAGAAAGTAACCAAGAAAAGTTATGCGTAGAGCAAGTTAGATAAGTTAACAGTTTTCATGGACAACAAAATGAACTTGTTATTTTGTCTTTTCTTCAGTCTGCAATTCCTCTATTTGAGTAAGCCAATTTGATATTGCAAAGAGAAGAACCTTGCATACACATTATGCATAGAACTCTGATTACACAAGTTAAAAATATACTTGTCAGATACATCAAGCCAGAATATCTTGAAGGTAACATCACTGAACTTGACTACAACAATGAATCCTTACACAAATCTGATGAGGCAGTTTCTATTGGAAATGCTGCCAAGGAATACATTGTTAAATATGAAAAGGACCTGGACCTGATCGGCTTCTACACCAGTGTTGAGAAACACTATACTGCAGCTACAAATTACATGATGAACATTTCCCTCTAAATGATGAACTTTTGATTCACACAGAGGTTGCTGATCCAAAACTGAAAGTCAGCAAAGATTTCTCTTCTCTACGCTTTTTCACGGACAGATATCCTGTCCTTGTCAATACACATGAGCACGACACTATTGGCATGTTGGAAGGGCAATATTTGAACTATCAAATTGATACTTTTTCAGAAACTGTCCTTCAGTTGAATGTTGACAAGTTTTGGGTTCAGCTGTCTACAGTTAAAGATGGAAATGGCAACCAGAAGTATGACATTCCGTGAAAGATTATGCTTGGAATTCTTATAATCTTCCATTCTAATGCTGACAGTGAAAGGATATTTAGTTTAGTGTCTAAAAACAAAAGCAAGTTCGGACCAAACTTGAGCTCCTCACTTTTGAGCAGTATTATAACACACAAGATGTGTGCAGTCAAATGGACAGTGTTGTTATAACTCCCAACCATCCAGAGATATTCTCATGAAAGAAAAGGCTGCAACAGCTACAAAACTATTACAATAAGTCTTATAAACATGATATAAACTAGTCCTTACACAAAGGCTTTTTCTGCTTACTGTTTATGCATGTTCAATGTTGTTTTACCAGTATGTTTGTTACTCTGAACTAAATAAAAGACATAATTTCAAAATAATTTTTTATTTTATTTATTAAATACACAAAACACAATCACAATGAGCAATCTATAACAGTAATAAATAATAATAGTTATAATAATAATAAACAGCTTGGAGACATTGGTCAGGCCTAGTAGCCGCAAATGATAAAGGGCTTTGTCTACAATCATTACGCTCAGCTATTTGAAATAGTTTGCATCTCTGCTGTTTACTTATTTAGTACTGTTTGTCCTCTGCTGAGAAACTTATTTGCTCATTTTGTAGGTTAATTGTAACAAGAAGATCTAAGAAACTACAGCAGGTGTTCAATACTTTTTGCAACTAAATTCATGAAAAATTCAGGTATTTACAAAAACTAGTATTAAAATTAGGATTTGGAATCACATTTGAATGGTCCGTTATGGCCAAGTGGATAAGGCACTCGACTCGTAATCTGAGGATCGCGGGTTTGAATACCCGTCGCACCAAACATGCTTGCCCTTTCAGCCTTGCAACCATTATAATGTGACGGTCAATCCCACTATTCGTTGGTAAAAGAGTAGGCCAAGAGTTGGCAGTGAGTGGTGAGAACTAGCTGCCTTCCCTCTAGTTTTCCAATGCTAAATTAGGGACGGCTAGCGCAGATAGCCCTCGTGTATTTTTGCGCAAAATTCGAAAACAAACAAACAAACTGTCATCTAATAAAAGGTATAACAAATTAACATTTTCAAGGAAAACTGCTTTTTATCTGTCCCCTATAAATCTATAACTTTTGTTATAAATGAGCCTGTAAAGTATTATAATATTTAACTCAAGAAATATGAAATTATTAGCTTAATATATGAAAGAACTCTAAACATTTCTGATTTTACAATACGTTGACACAAAATGGTTATCGTAGTGTTTTATAATATTTATGACATTTTATTTATGTATTTAAAAGATCTAGAGTACTGGAACTTCCGTGAGATAAAACGTTTACCTTGAAATGAATAATTTAGTGATAGTAGTGAAAGAATAGGATGAGTATGGGCGTTCTTTTTGTAAATTTATATTGATATTTTGATTTCAGGCTTATGCGGAAACATAATTTATGTTCACACAATTTTACTGGCTTCATAACTTATTATAATTACTTGTGGTTCTAGTACTTGTTGGAATTAGCAACTGAGTAAGTACAATCTGATCAGAGTTTAAATAACTGTGTTCTCTTAGGTTAGAATTTAGACTAGAGTTTGCTAATAATGGGTAATTTGGCGTTCATTCGTTGGTTCTTGGTCAGTTCGTTTGCCTTATAACGAAAAACTGAATAGTACAAGTTACTGAATTGCTAAAAATGCGTGTGAAGACCTGGTAATCCTTTTTCATGTTATTAATGTTAATCATCGATTGAGTGTCACACATTGGTGCATCAGTCCCAGATAAAATAAAACGATGAGTTAAAAAACTGACAACAATGTGTAGGCTAGTTAGGACAACTTCCTATCGTTATGGAAACAAGGCAGCCAAAGTCCAATAGAGGGTTTTATCTGAAAAAGCTTGTTATCACATTGCTTAATCAAAGTCGACTGTCAACTGGTGTGGAGCCAAGCCTTGAATTCAGGACCATAGTATGGAACAACCATGGCAGTGATAGCATTAGAGAAGACGGACTTAGCAACAGTGTCAGCAAGCTCCTTCGCATGAAAACCAACATGGCCCAGTATCCAAAAGAACTGGATAAAAGTAGATGTTAAAGATAAACAGGCCAATCAGTTTTGGACATCGTGAAAACTAACGTGAAGTGATTCTAGGGCTGTAGAGTGGAAAGCCTATTTGTATAAATAGTACAATTTGAGTACTTCTTAGCATTTATTTAATTCAGGGCATGAGAAATAGCATGCAATTTGGCAATGAACACAAAAACTGTAGAGGGGATTCTGTGTGCAACCACCAAACCATGGCAGAGCCAAGAGAGTCACCTGATTTTGAACCATCCATATAAGTGAATGGAAGGATGGTTCAAAAGATGTTTGGCAAATGCAAGACAGTACTTCCAATCAGAAGTATCTGACTTTCTCAGATGACTCAAAGAAAGGTAACACTTGGGGTAGTAATAAGCCATGGTGGGATAGGCTGACCAGTGGATACAACACTGTCATCCAAGGACAGATCCAGGTGATCCAATTGCTCCTTTATACGAAGACCAATAGGAACAATGGCGGATCATCTGTTCTGAAAAAACATGTCTAACTGACCAAGAAAGGAAAAAATAACATCAGGCAGGATTCTGTGGTAAGGATTGAAGTTTTGAAGCATTCAGGAGGGACAGTTCCAAACAGTAGAGGTGTAGAGAAGGTTCACGAGACTCTTGAGGTGATTTGGAAATTACTCTGTTGGAGGCATATAGAAATCTGTCTGCATTCCCACTGTAGCAGTGGAATGGAGTGAGGAACATTAATTTCTGAGCTCTGGATAAGAGATATTATCAACAGTCTTCAAACATTGTACCTCTGTCTTCTACTCATTTAGGACAAGAATGAAAGTACAAGGGGTGTGAACCACTACAGTTGACATAGTGTGGTTCAAGTTTACATTTGTAGGCATCATGGTCCTTGCCACCACAATGAGCACATGTTAAAGATTCATAACAAAAGATCATTGAATGTTTGAATCTCTGGCACTTAAAACATCAAAGAAAATTTGGAATGTATGGTCTAACCTTACAATTTAAGTATCCATCTTTAATAGTGGAAGGTGGATGCGACAATGTGAACATTAAAATAATTACATTTGTACATGGCATTATTCCATCTTTACAAGTGGAGATTTCATGCACCCTAGAAACGCCTCAACTGGAGAAACCAGTGATGATCTCTGACTCAGTAATGTTCTTTAAATCCCTCTCAGCTGTAACTCCTCTGGAAAAATTCAAAATTGCATGGGGAGTAACCTTGATGGGTATATACCCAATGCTCTTTGAATTCATGAGAAGATTAGTGTGTTGTGGTGAAGATGTTTCCACCAAAATATCTCTGGAATGTAACTTTGTTACTGACTTGAGGGAGTCAAAAAGTCCTCTGATCCTTTCTGAATAAAAAAAAAAAGACAATTGCCCAAAGGATTTTTCAGTAAGGAATGCATGATTAGAAATCTAGGTACAGAATCTGACTGTGATGGTGACTGTACAACAGTCGTCCATGTGTAGTTGTTTTCCAGTAATCTGTTTTTCTCTCAATACTTTTCATGGATAGGGGTATCCATAATAAAGGGAATACATTTCAGTACCCACTGTCGCCACCTACCACAGAGCCCTACGAGGGAACAAACTACAGTACCAAACAAGTACATTGCAGCAATGTCAGGGTTTTGTGAGCACTATACCCAAACACCAGCATCAGACAGTGTCTACAACACCTGTTAAGAACATTCAACACTGATACTCAATTGACTCTTGTCCAAGTGGACCACCCAAATGACTCTGGGGGTGTCACCTCAAGGCTGCCCATCTACAAGAATTCAAGGTGAGAGTGGTGTGTTAAGGTTAGACCCTCTCCTCTCCTTCACAGGTTGCCATACACAGCAAATACATGAGTGGATGTTCAAATCCCAGAGAAGGTAAAGTACAGAACATTCTCTGGGAGGTCCCCTCACCATGTACAGGAATCCACTTCAAGGAGGCAGTGGGATAATTAGAAAATTTGCTCAATTAAGTAGTTTTAACTAAATGTTTATTCTGACAAGGTGGCTAATGTAAAAAAAACCAAAATAATCCATTATATTATATAATATGGTTAATTAACAAACAATGTATAAAGCTAAAGATCAAATTTAAATATCTCCAGTGGCAAAGCACAAACAACCCATTGTGTAGCTTTGTGTTTAACAATAAGAAAAAATTAATCCATACTATTTAGTTTAATGAAATAGTACTTAGATGTATATGAAAAGCTATGTATAGTTTTAATTGATGTTATTGTACTGAATGACATTTTATACAGCTTTAAGTTGGTTATCTTTCTTTTGTAATGAGTGCAACATGACCTATGTGTTTGAAGTCATGAATTTGACTTAAATGTTTTTATTTTTTTAGACTGATTGTATTGGGATAAATTAGGGCTACTCTGTTGTAGTTTGTTGATTAATTAAAATGTCTACAATGACAAATACTCTTCACAAACAGGCTTAAAATTTACTTGTATGTATATAAAATTTCAAAATTTTGATAAGTTAATTTTTGCTTATTTTAAAAATCATGGATTTTGTTACTTTTGTACAGCTAAATGGAAAACACTGTATAAAAGGACTTATTCAAATAAGCTAGCTAAGTCACTTTTCTAATTAATTTTCTTTCTTTTTGCAATAAACTTGTTCACTATTATTTTAATATCTTGAGAAAAATATTTAAAAGATACTTTTACATTTTTTACCTGTATTGTACACCTAGTGATTTGAATTATTATATACTTTGGGTTAGCACTGTGGCATTAATATATTTTCATCTATTCATTTCATTAAAGGTTAATTTTTTCTTGATAAAATGTTTTTTTTACAGTAGTTGATTTATTTGTTACTCTTCTGAATAGACTTGCATAAGTGTATGAAACTTGGATGTGACTTTAGACTGCAGTAGTACCAGTTCAAAGTGAAAATATGGACATGAAGAACTTTGTTGCTAATAATGAGGCTGAGGAGTTACTTTTCAAGGTTCTTGTCATAGGAGACTTTGGTGTTGGTAAGTTTCTCACAGTTTTTGATTTTGAATATCTTATAAATTAAAGCTAGAAATTTGCCTTGTACCTTTTATAGAACCAGGTTTTATAAGGTCACAAGCTCTTTTAGAAAGTTAAGACTAAACTTTGTTTTGATATTTTTAAGATGAGAGTAATGCTTAATAGAATTTGGATTCTCAATGAAAAACAATTCTGTCCAAAATTGCACTACAAGCAATCTGTGCTTTGTACAGTTCAAAATTAGACATGACTAATGTATACAGACCTTAGATAGCTTTATGCAGATATCCAAATCAAACAAATTTTAAAATGAACACATGCTATGGTGTGTGACAAAAGGTGCACTGTTTATTCACTTTATCAGATTTTTTCTCTAATATCTTAATTAAATCAACATTAATTAATTAGGCAAGCTTTTAAAAATTCATCAGATTTGATGTTTAGTTAAGCCTGGACCTGGAAAAAATTTATTAATGCATAAAGAGGAATCACACAGGAAAATTCATACTGAGTGGAGAATCTAGTCAAGTCCTAGTAGAATTAAACTTTTGTGCTAATGGCTATGTGAGTAGTACTAATAGGAAACTTCCCTCTTAACTTTGAAGTTAAGTATTTATATAGCATGGCTCAATTTGCATGGGTTTCATGTGTTTACAATAATTGACATAATCTACATCATAAACTAGCAATAAACTCTAATAAATCCAATATCATGTAACTGTTTAGTTACATTACACACTGTAGTTTAAGTTTAAACAAGATGATTTCAGAAAATGCAAGTAGGAAAGTTTAAGTGTAAGTATCATAAAGAGAAGTTGTATTTGAATAGTTGTAATGTTCTCCTTCACTTTAATTTATCAGCTTCTAGGATAATGTAATAAGTGTGTAATTATTATATACCAACAGACATCTGAAGTAATAAAGTGCTAACTTAATTCCTTGCAGTGTGTACAGCAAAAATCATTTATTTCAATGCTTTTTGACTGTTGGACTCAACAATTTTCAATGATTGTTCTTACCCCTGATTGTTTGTAACACAATAGCACATGATTCATACCAGTTAAAGGTAACACACAGTTTAGAGCCTGATTTAAAATATATATAAAACTTGTATAGGGATATTTATCAGTCTTGCTTATAAATTTTGAAATAAATAGTTTTCAGTCAATAAACCATGTAATTTGGTAATACATTGGGAAGTTAGTCATTCATGTAATAAAAAAACAATAGCACAGAACTTTAAATAAAAGAAGTGTATGATATTAACAATAAAAATCACTTACATATTTCCAGGATCAAACTCACCCTTTAATTTGATAAGTTTGTCACATACCAGTTTCGAGCTATGTTTTCTCCAGGCCCGATGTAAAAATAGCTAAATTTGCCATACAGGTACAGTCTTGTGATCCAAAGCCTATATTTCTAGATAATTTTTTTCAAAGGTCATTGTTGGATTTAAATACACTGATTAAATGAAATGTTAAACACAAATTAAATACACTCTCAAAGACTTCAGTAAAAAATATATACCAATCACTTGGCATTTCAGATATGTTAAAGTTTTAACTAAAGGTTTTTCTTCAACTAAACTTGCACATTTTTAGAAAATATATCACTTGATTGATATAGAGCAAATTAATAAAACTACATATATTTAATGAATTCTGTCACATCTGTTATGAAATGTTTATTATTTAAAATATTTGTACATTAGTCTCTAAGAATTTTT
The DNA here is from genome assembly GCF_004210375.1 of Tachypleus tridentatus. NCBI lineage: Eukaryota > Metazoa > Arthropoda > Merostomata > Xiphosura > Limulidae > Tachypleus > Tachypleus tridentatus. The sequence goes on along the minus strand of NC_134834.1, from coordinate 76,756,587 downwards.
CTTTGTTCTTTGAATTTGTATTCATCATATTCAATAAATGTTGAAAGTTGCAAAAATAGCCAGGAAATCATTTTGAATTATCTCTGTGATCCACCAATAAAAATGTCACATTCCATTTACTGTGGGTACTGATTGCTTTCTTTCTGCCCTTAGTCATTACCTGATTCTGGTTGTTTTAATATCCTGAATTTCTTCAGACACAGAAGCTGCTCTTATGAGCTTGTGAAGTAACCTTATTGCTTGCATGTGCAATGCACTCCACTGTTCTTGTACCTGCACTTTCTAGTACAATAGCAGCCTTGTATTGATAGGTCAGCCTAATTCTCCCAATGAATTCAAAGAGAGTATTCTTTGCTTGATATATTGTGGGATTTAACATTTACATGCAAAAAAGCTATTCCTTTTACTATTGACCCATATATCATATAGTAGAATCATAGAAGAACTTGTTGTATATAATACCATTTGCTTCAGCTGGTATGTACCAAATTAAACCTGTTAGTGATTGCAGATACACTTTAGACAACTCTGATGAATCCAAAATTACATTGCTTTCTTTTTCAATTTTTTTTTTTTTCAACATTGACTTCTTTAAGACAACTTTAGGATTGTACAGTCTGTTGGAGTATATTGGGTTATATCACCAGTTTAAGAAACCAAAATATTCTAATCAAATCAGATTTTGTGTTTTATATGAACACAGGCTGATAACAGTTGCAAAGATCTTTGAGTTTTAGATGCTCTCATATAAAACAAAGTTGCATGTTAATAAATATAACCATGTTCAATACCTTTGACTATTGTATGTGACCATTTTTTGCTCTTATCACCCAACATTGCAAGGTAAGTAAGAAGATTGTTTTTGTTAGCTGCCATTTCTCAACAGTGGATATGAAAATACTTAATACATTTCTCTGAATACCATTACAAGATTGGATTTCTCTGTATGGTGCTCAATATATCACTTACAGAAAGAATGGCATCTGGGTTTTCATAACTACTTCATGAAGGAGACCTGATACATCCCTAAGATAGAAGGTCCTATGCAAGAAGATGCATATTTTTAGGTATGAATTCTCAGCAACTGGTATGATCAAATCCAAGACATACAGGAAGAATATTACTCAACCAAGCAGAATAAACTAATTGTATTGACCTTTTCATATAGCAAAACTCTTTTCCAAACTCAGAATTGTAGACAGAATTTTATTGGATTATTCAGTGTGGAGTTTAATGAGGAGACCTTCCAAATAATTTTGTACAGATATTCCTCAAAGGTGGAATGGAATTCTGGAAAACAGTTTATTAAACTAGGACTTGCTCAGGCCTATAAGGTAACTTGTGAAACCAAACAGTTTCTTCCACATGATTTTTTTCTCGGACAGATCATGTCTATTCTGTTACATTTTATATGATTTTTTCATTTTTGCATCTGACACTTGGCATGAGTTGGATGTAAACTATTTTCTGTTTTTGTGATGTTTGTAACACTAAGTTCTAGCAGGAGTACCATGCATAACAGTTACTTGGATTTATGCTTCATGTGGTAGTCAAATCAGTTGAGAATATTTTAGAATGATTGTTGTCTGTTGATATGATCTCCAGGGTTAAACAGTTGCATTTTTTTACAGTCTGACTTGCTCAAAGTAGTATCAGGAAATAAGTTGTTTGAATCAATCTATCAATTTCACTGTCACATGGAAGAAGATCATCAGGTGCACATCATCTAGAACAATTGTTCTGTTGATGGCATTTCCTACAAATGCCACTTTTTTTGAAATTTTTCTTGTTTTAAAGGCACCTACTCAGATCACTGTTATGTGGTTCTGATAATAACCTACCCCTTCAGGTCCTTAATTCATGATATACTGTAAGACACATCTATTTTTCATTGATGTGGCTCTTCTCTACTGCTAACATTACTTAAGTATAATCCTTATAAACCATTCAGTGAAAAATGCAACAAAAATTGTTGATTGCTTAGCTAAACGTGTGCCAATTTCAGTAGGTAATGTAATTTAACTCAGAAGAACAAGTTACAATTTGTTTGAGTGATATGTGGATATATATATATATATATATATATGTTTGGGGTGAATTTATTCATTGGTTACCTTGTACATATTTTACATTTCTGTTATTAAATAAAATGTGTAAAATATAATAAAAGTTGGATCTTAACATTTTAACATAAATATCAATTTTTTTATTAAATAGCAAGAGTCATCTTTGAACAGTTTTATCATTTTAGTATTATCTCGTAATTATAAATGATGTACTGAAGTGTGCATTTATTCAAAGATAGAATTGACATTTAAGAAATGAAATAGAAAAATGGCCTTAAACTCAACAAACTTGTGCAAATGGATTTACATCATTTTGTATCTAAATGGAATAAAGTAAGGATATAGCAACAGACATTTTTATTCTTCCAAATATATCATATTGTAGTTTCCATACAGATGAAATAATTTTCATAATAATTTCTTTTTCTTTGATTTTTTGTTTGTCCAGCATGTTTTCCAGCAATGATAATCCATTATTCTAATCTCTTTAGATACCAGGAATTTGACAAAGGAAAAATATTTGTTCCTTAACTTATTTTAGAAGAGTTTTTTTAATGGAATAATAATAGTAAATAAAACAATAAATGAAGATGGTTTATGAAGGACTGAAGTAAAAGTACTCTTGAACCATCTATCAAAAATGTTCAGTGAACAGATTAAAATTATGCACAGTTAACTGACATGTAACATTTTATAAACTAGTAGAAATGCTACCCTATAGATTAGTGATTAGTAATTGTAGTATTTATATCTTGTTGAAAAAGAAATTAGAAAAAGTGAATATTTTCTTTAAAAAAAAAGTATTTTTTCTGGAAATACTGCATGAGAAACTGTTTAGATTGTGCTCTTTAGTCATACACAACAAATTACATCAAAATGATTCATTGTATGAAACCCAAAATGTCCATATATTTTAATTGGTATAAACTGCAGTGTTTTTAGATATTAAAGGTGATAGAGTTTATTCGAAAAATTAGTTGTTGTATTTTAAGAACTCCAGTTTCTCGGTACTGTATTTAGAAATTACATCAGTAAAGATCAAATCAAACATTCACATATAGTCCTAGTGCAAGTTGTGTTCTTGTTGCAAAAATAGTACTTTTATTTAAAATTAGCTTTTGTTATAAAGAATTGGTTATTGCACATACCTAATTTATTTTTCTAATTTTTGTTTGTGGTGCAATTCAGTAAATGGTGCAGGAACTTTGATTACATACACATGTACTAACACATGTTAACATATGTTACATTACCATAAGAAAGGGTAAACACCATTGTATATTTGTATCCATTCTCTTTCACTATTTTTAAGTGATTTATTAGGAAGAAAAGTAGAATTTATTGTAGCTCATAATAACTAACAACATTCTGAAGATTGAAATCTTAGAGATTGTATTTACATTGTTGCTATGCTTACAATCTGTATATTTCATTCAGTAAATGTTTCTTAAAGTGAAATAAAAATACAACTTTCAAAGTTACATTTTTTCTGTTTAAGAACCTGAGATATATGGAGAATCTTGGCTAATCACACACAACTGAAAAAAACAATTTATTGAAAAATAATTAGCATGCAAATATAGTAATAGATAATTATGACTGTTGTTATAAATGTAATGCATAGTTTGAGTGAACTTTTGAGATGAGTTAGATAATAGAAAAATGTGCAACTTATTCAAAACCTACATTATTTTTAATGTACATATTAAACAATTTCTATGTCTAAAGATTATTTTTTAAAAATAAGAACACACTTCACTTTACCATATGTGATTGAGTAGTGGCAATTTGGAAACATCTGGGTGCAAGTGATCATTGCTAAATTAAATGTTTTACTGCATGTAAATGAAAGAAATAATATTTTGGTTATAAATTTCAAGAAAAATAAATTTTAAAGGATGCAACAATTATCTGTTGTGAATTGAGCAACTAAGTTATTGGGAGACACTGATCATATGTGGAAAATATTTAAAGATAAATTTTTAAATATTCAAGATTAATATATTCCTTATGGAAAGAAAAAGGTACCTCATAATGAATTAAAGAAAAGCATAATAAATTTAAGAAATTTAAATTGACAAGTATGACAGGAGATTTAGAAAATTACACATGATCAGGAAAATTGGTTGAACAGGAAATTAGGACATACAAAAGGATGTATGAGAAAAGATTGGTTGAAAATGTAAAAATTAGCAGTAAGGATTTCTTTTAAATATATTAAGGGTAAACAAAATGTTAGTATGGGGGCAGGACCCTTGAGGGATGATAAAGAAAGGCTAGTATCTTATGATTGTGAGATGCCTGGATTATCAAGTTTTCCATTTTTTCTTTGGTTTTTACAAATAAGTGTAAGGAATATTCTTCATCTTGAACAATTGATTAATGAAAACAAGATCAAACATGGTGACAGCATTGATTCTGAGCTGATTGAGAAAAAAAGGGAAGTTTAAAAAAATAATGGTCCTGGCTGTATAATATTTCCTTAAGGATTTTGAAGGTGGTTAAAGATTGTATATGTGAGCTACTTACTACTGTTTTTTGTCAGTCTTTAAATAGTGAGCAGGTACCAGAGGATTGAAAAATAGCTATTTAACTTTTCTGTTCAAGGAAGGAGATAAAAATTGTCCCAGTAAAGTCATCCAAGCAGTGTTGTGTTGCTAACTAGAGGACAAATAAGATTTTACATTGAATCTACAGAAATATCAAAGATGAGTCCAGAGATTGTTAACCCTGAAATATTTTGTATTGTTTTATCTTAAAAAAAGAAGAATTGGGGGGGGGATATAATTGAGGTGTTTAATATTGTAAAGAGAATTAATATTGTCAGTGCATTATCTTTTTTCATACTTAACAGTGACAGTAGTAGGACTAGGGGATACAAATATAAATTTTGGCATGGTGGAAATTATCTTCTGCTAAGACAGTTTTATTCTTTGAAAAGGATGGTTGGCCTTTGGAATGGATTTCTTTCAGATGATGTAGAGGTAGTAACTTTTGAGTGAGTTTAAGAAAAAAACTTAAGTATGTGAATGATAAGGATTGGCTTTAAGATGATTACTTTTTATTTATGTTAAGTTAGTTTAAAGAATAAAACAGTTGAGATGAACCAACAAATGCCATGTTGTCCCAAAACGTTGTCACTGAAATTACCAATTTTGGCTATTAAATTGTTAATAGGAGCAGTGTTGTAACATTTTTGATGGTTTAACATTATTCTTGTGATATTATATGGCAGTTTCCCTTAACATTTGGTACATGTGTATATGAAGGTTATCACTTGCTAAAAATGGTTTTATGTAATTACATAATCATTTTTGTATGTTAATGAAACTTAAAGTACTGTAAACTTATTGATATATAAAAAATATGATTTCATAAAATGCGTGTAACAAAATGTTGACACTTTATTGAGAAAGAAAAGTTTTTTCTTTCCTTTGATGGATACAATGAATTTATATTTGTTTATTATTGCCTACATATACAATGCTAATTTCTAGAGTTAATCTCTCACTTACCTTGACATTTCATTGAGTAGTGTTTCATCTTAAACATTTCTCCTGTTGGACAGTACGTTGATGGAATGTGGAATATCCATTGTTTATACGTGCTTTAGGCCCAGCATGGCCAGCTGGGTTAAGGCATTTGAATCGAAATCTGAGGGTCACAGGTTCAAATCCTGGTCACACCAAACATGCTTGCCCTTTCAGACATGGGGGTGTTATAATGTTACAGGCAATCCAACTATTCGTTGGTAAAAGGGTAGCCCAAGAGTTGGCAGCAGGTGATGATGCCTAGCTGCCTTCCCTTTAGTTTTACACTGTTAAATTAGTGATGGTTAGCACAGATAGCCCTCGTGTAGCTTTGTGCAAAATTCAAAAACAAACAAACAGTACATGCTTTCTTTTATAGTTCATGAGTTGGTCAGCTACAGTACTGAAAAAAAGTGTCTTTTATAACATGGAATGTTTCTACTATTTAGGGAAAGTGATGGCTTATAGAAGGAGCATTTTCTTTCCGTGAATCCTTAAAGTATTTGTGTACCTATTAAGGTAGATTGTGTAGATATTAAAAGCAATTGTAATTTATATCAAGGTTTTTAAGTTTGATTGTTGCTCACTATATCTACATAAGACTATGGCCAGTATTTCTTTCATCCTAGAAAACTTGTGAAAGAATCATGTTATTTTGATATTGTTAATGTTACTGGATTAAATTGGTCAATTGAAGTATGTATCATAATTTAAAAATTACACGCATGCCATCATAGTCAAATATTTTCCAAGTAACATTACTATTACTGTCTGTATAAGTTATAATATTGTATGGAACACAAAAGTAATCTTGTGTTTGAAAATTAAAGTATTGGAGAATTTATCTTGGTATCCGTAATTTGGTAAAACAGTATTAGTACTTTACACATAGATGCTATATGAAACTCCCAAATATTTGAAAATGTGAATAAATATTTACAGTGTATGGACAATTGCATAGAATGTCCTCACTTCATGATAATACTAATAAAATTACATTTCTAAAAAAAAACTTCAGTATTACTTTTATTTCAGGAAAAACAGCGATTATCAGAAGATACACAGAAGGTATGTGTTACAATAGTAATTTGTGGATTCTTATTATAGTTGAACACTTAAGTGTTTGAATAATACGTTGAAAGTTGAGTGAAGAGGAAAAGTAGTTAGAGGTGTACATTCTATAGCATATTAGTATGCTATGACTTATTGCAATAAACATTTCTCACAAGGTTGTGAGCAATACATATGTATATACAGTTCATATTGTTAGGGTTAATTGATCATATCTGCATGTTTTATATTCTTCATTCTGTTGTAATATTGTATAAATATTTCTTGGTATAATCAACTTATCAAAAGAATAGGTTAGTTGTCTTACTTTCAAGGTTTTTCAGGATGTGTTTTCCTATTAACTGTTTCTGTTTATTACAAGAGTTTCTTCCATTCCTTGTATATTAATATTTTAGGTACAACTAAAAAGAAACTTAACTATAATAATGATCACTGATTACTAAGATAAATTGACGAGTTTAACATGAAATTACAAGTTGTCAAGTAAGTTCTCTTCATGTAGCTGTAACTAATTGAAATTTAGATGTAATTTCCTTGCAGAACTAATTTTTATTGAAATAAGTAAATTTTTAAAGTACACATTTGAGGGGAAACTAAATTCAATATTCACAATATTTGATCTGTTGTATACGATGTGTAAAAGATTAGTGGTGTTTAAAATAGTATATGCATTATAATGTATGATGCTCATATACATGTAAAGGCATAGTGAATGAGATATATTTCATGCTTACCAATACTATGGCTTTTAAAATCAGCTAACTCAAAAATGGTTGGCCCTCTACAGTAGCTATTTCTTGTGTATATATATACATTTGAGATTTTGCACATGCCATTACTCTTAAACTATCTCCCACCTAAGCCATACATTTTCATGTGAACTATGCTTGTGCATGGTATAGTCATGAGACAATAGCCCTCCATCAATAATAGGGTGCCATACCCTCTGTAAGCAGTAAATCCCCATAAGCACTTGGACTTAAAATTAATTTTCTTTTTATCCTTGTAATTGTCTTTCACAAACATTTATCTTTAAAGTTAATAAAGTATGACATTTGTATTGCCTTTTTACAGTGTTAACTTTGTTTTATTTCCTTTTAGTTTGTTTTAACTTCATTTTCAAACTACATTCCCATTAAATAACTTCTGAAATGTTTTGTTTTTGTATGTAGAGAATTGCTACAATGACCACAAATTCTCAATTGATGGAGACTACAATCTTTTTTTAAGGTTCTGACAATGATTCTAAAACTACCCTTACTTTCTCTGTAGCCAGTGAAGGTTCTTTGACTATGGAAGTATTTCCTGCCATAGTTCATCATATTGGTTATTTGATGCCTTCTTGCTTTTATCTACCTGTTAGGGACAGTGTTTTTCTTCCAAATTTCTCTGTGGATTTGGTTAGTTAATATTTTTTTTCTCTTTAATTTTCAATTACGTCTTTTGGTTCTTCTCTTTCCTTGCTATATGACACACTAAGGGTTATTTGGTTTTTCTCATTTTCTAGTCATACAAATCCAAGTTATCTCATTTGTGGATCAGCTTTGTTTCAATTTTCAAATGCTTTATCTTTGGGATTTTTCATCATAAATTATGAAAATTTCCTTTTTCAGTTCTCGGAGTCTGTCATACCTGCTTGACAGACTAACCCCCTGTCTCCAGTAGCACTGTCTAGTGGTTAGTTTCTTGTCTTTACTTTTGCTGTAACCATCTCCTTTAGCTGTAATTTCTTCATCTCCTAATCTGAAGCCATACATCATGATTCCAATAGTTTCTTTGAGAGTTTTTAATGATTCCTTTTCAGTACCCTGGCCAGGGCTTCATCATCTTTGTTTTTTCACACTTAGTTCATATGTAGTTGGAATCTCCTGTGACTGTCTTCTCTCTACCATTCTCTATCCTAATATTTACCCCTGGCTTTATTTTTTCCTGAAGTCTTTCAAGAGTGTTTCTAATGCCTTCAAGGTTTAGTTCAAGGCTTCCCTGTTACTAGCCCTCCATTTTTGTCTTGATTTCTCATCTCTCACAGTCTTAATAATCCATTACTGTTCTCAAACCCCATGAACTCTCTACCTTTATTTCATTTACTGGGATCAGGTGTACCAGTTTTAAACTTTTCACTTTGGCATTGCTTTGGTACCTTATGTTCTCAACAGAGTCATGAGAGCATTTACTCACCTTATCCACACAGTCTTGGATTTTGTTTTCATTATTACATGGATGACTGGCTTCTCCTCACTTAATCTCAAGAAGCTTCCATCTCAGCCACATCACTTTTTCTCCAAGAGACACCTCATTTAGGTTGGCCAATCAGTTTCCTAAATCCTTTCTGATTCCAATTCAGTACTTGGTCACCTTAGAAAGTTTTTTTTCAATTCTCAACTCAGTTTGTTTACAAGATATAAAGCATCTAGTCATCTGGATTCTTGCCTCTCTTATACTCTTGAGCAACAAGTTCTATCTTTTGTGCAGACTCTTGCATCCCTGGAATTTCTTGCCCCTCCATACTAGGCTCACTCATGGTTTCTTCAATAGGCTTTGAGGGGCCACTAGAAAAGCTTTTATGATTCTTTGTGCTCTCTTATTAAACTGTCACCTTCTCTCTCAAGGACTTATTTTGATAACTATATCATACCTATATTATGATCAGCATCCTATTGTCACCTCTCTCCTCCTCCTCCTATGAACTTCCATCTCTTCACCGATGTTTATCTTAGTGATTAGGCACATCTATGGATAACTCTATTGCTTCAGGGGTTTGGTATCTTATGGAACATACCTTTCTCATCACTCTTCTGGATTTCTTGGTCATCCATTGGGCTTGTTCCTATTTCCTACCTTGCTTTGGGGATCACTTGATTATGATCCACTCCAACAATTCTGTATTCATTTCCCATATCACTTGCAAGATGGGACATGCTCCAGTGACTTTCAGTTCTATTTGGGTTTGTGTACAGCCTACAATGTCCTAGGAGGTTTGAACTTGGCAGATTGAGTCTTGACCAGATTGGATTCTTCCCACATAGCAGTTACTCAATCCTCTGGAATTTAATTGGATTTGTTTCTAATTGTGCATGTCATTAGTTGGTATCTTTGCCATTCCTCTCAATACCAAACTCTCCCTCTTCTGGTCCCTGGTACCTCACTCAATGAATGCCCTCAGCCAGGACTGGTCTCATCTGTTTCTTTATAGGTACACTCCTCTGCATCTTGGTATTGATTCTTGACATGTGTTCTTTGGTCCTGTTGGTAGTATCTTTTTAGCCAGCTCAGTCTGAGTTTTCTCTTTGTCAGCAGTTGATATACAAGACACTTCTTTTGCTTTGATCTCATTCACTCTTGCCATAACTTCATGTCTCTCTTTAACTTGGGAGTATCTTCATGAGTGGGATTTGTATGTTCAAGTTTTTCTGATTATACAGCACTTCTGTTATCCTGTTGTTGCTGTGCTACTCTCTCCACCTATCAATGAATATGTTGCATTTTCATTATGGGTCCAGTTGGATGGTTATGTGGTAGTTGATCCTTCAACCACCTACTACCACAAAACCATCCAACTGTTGCCAACATTTTGGCTTACTTTACTTGGTTTCTAATCAAGAATTGTTAGACTATCAGGTGGCTATATCAAAAAACGTTCACCTCTTTCACAATGGTTATGACTTTTCCTCCCCTATTCTTTCCACTTTGTTGTGGTATTTTTTAATTAATTGTCTGGTTTCTTTGCCTGACTGGGACCTTCATGTGGTTCTGCATTCTGTTTCCCAGACTCTGTTTGAACCTTTAACCACATTCTTCTTATACTGTATTTCTCTGTCTTTGTTTTGCAGATTTGTTGTTCTATTTCCTAACTGTTTGTTTTTTATATGTCTTTAGCAATTCACAAGGAAGATTGTACCTTTCCTCCTATGTTTATTCTATCAGTCTTGACCCTTTATAATTGTACTGCCTGTGATTGCCTTTTTATGTACAGTTTAGACAGGTATTACTTGGAACACACATACTTCCTTTCTCTTCACTACCTGGGAGTTTCTTCTCCCTTATGATACTTCTTCCCTCCAGTCTACTTACTGTCTTGAATGAGTGCCTCATTTCTTTATCCATTTGTAGCATACTCCCATTCATTTCTGAGAATTCACCTGGTGGACAGTGTGTTTCACATGATATACTTCCCAAAACTCATGTCAACTCAAGGGTAGAAGAAAGTGTTAAACACATCTGCTCTGGTTCCTGATGTGTCCACTTTTAAAATGGGGTTTTCCATAACGTGTGTGTGTATAATTCATTGTCCATTCCAGCAAAGGAGAATGTGTACCCATTTCAATGCCATATTTTCAAATTGGATTTCATGATAACTCAATGAATTTTCTCCAGTCAAAGGTGTGTTGTGATTAAGTTGTATTGGGTCTAGGCATCTCACCAACATGAATCTCTCCCCTTCCTTCCCCTTTCATCAAGTGGAGCATGGGTGATCTTTATCACTACCAATTTTTAGCTATTGGGGTAATGAACATGGAGAGTTTCTCTCCAGTTGTGCAGTCCATTTGGAGAGAGTCTGAGTGGCCAGCACAATATGGTGAGAAGTAGAGCAGAGGTGTTCATGTCAATGTTGTGCAGGTCACCCCTTATTGTATGTGTAAGTTTCTAGGTAATTTGGCCAGACTGATGAGGCAAAGTGTTCTTGTATGGTGAGAATAGACTTAGTTCCTCTTCCTGTATGTAAGGTGAGTGTTGTGCAACAGAAGGTATACCAAACTGTAAGATCTAGTTATTTCCACAGTCACACTACTCATTGTGTCTAACTGACATTTGTACACAAATACTTGGCTTGTTATGTCTTTATCTATTCGTGCAACACATGAACCAATTTTGCCTTCATTTGATACTTTCATATTGATAAAAAAAAATACACCCTGCATCTTACATGAGATGGATACTGTCTCCCACAGATGTTACCCATCTATTAAGTCCCCCCTATAGAGTGTCACAATATAGGGTCATTTAAGTTTTTTACAATTACACCAACTCCCTCTACCCCATCAATCTGGGATTCTATCTACTATATGCAGAACAATAGCATTTTCCTTACCTCAAAATGTGTTCTTAATAGATGCATATCTCTCTACACTTTATCCTACCATTCTTTTCCACTAATGGTGCACATACACATTATTCTTGCCTCACCAAAGAATTAAGTTAATTGCATGTACAAGTGATTATGGGGATCTACTTTGGATGGAAGATATCTTGTCTTCATTTTCTTGGATGGTTAATGTTGCATGTTGATTACATCATGAACTAGCTCCATTTGTGTTATAATGTCTTAGGTGGGTGATAACTCAAGATAGTGGCATGCAAAGTCAAATGCACGAAGAATGACTACTGTGTGTGGAGAGGTAAGAACATGTCAGAAATACATGTTCAGGTAAGGAACGTATAAACCTAATTTATCATACAGATATGAAAACTTAAGCAGACCTTATTTATTATGCACAATGTATGAAAATTAGATAGATCTTTTGTATGTATTTACTATCCACATTGGGTGACAATCAAGAACATTTTTCACTAATGATCTACATTCTGTGAGGGTTAAGTAAGCCTAATATGTACTTACTATCCAGAGAATATGAATACATTTATGTTTATCTATATGTGAGACTTAAGTACTTCGTATATGATATGGTTAAGTGGAAAATAAAATGTTGCATTTGAATTTTACATAAATGACAAGTAAGCTCTACAATATTTTTTAGTATTTTATTCTGTCAGATTGTTTTATGCTGAAGATTTTTCTTTTATACATTTGTAGGAGTATTTTATCAGTATTATAAAATCACCATTGGTGTAGATTTTGCTTTGAAGTCCATATTTTGGAATCCCAAGATGCATGTAACATTACAGTTGTGGTAAGTTCTCAGTTGTACAATATATGCAAAATAAATTTAATGAAGTGCTTTTCTAAATACAAAAATCTATGTAAGAAGGATTTATATTAAATATTTTGTTGTCATTTTTGTGTTTAAGCTTAGCTGATAAGTACTGCATACTTATGCAGTTTCAATTCCTCGTATATTATGTCAACATTCAGTGGTATCAAATTGACATTATTTAAACCTGTTTTTCTTTCCTAAAGTGTGTAATGTTTTTGTGATCTTCTGATCAATATTTTGATTATAAAATAGATCATCTTTTAAAATTGTAATTTTTACAAGACTGTATTATAGAGTAACTGTTGTAATTGTAAACATACTGATTAATAAAATGCTCATTGTAGTCTTCTTGCCAGTTACTTAAAATTTAGATAACTTATTAAGAAATGTTAGCTGTTTAATATTGTACAATGGAATGTAAAATTTGAAGAACCTCATTCACCAGTAGCACATTTTTGTATCATCTCTTGTGACCATGCAAGCGAAAAAATAACTATTTCTCAAAATGGTTACCCGATTGGCCGTGTCACTTAAGTTTTTGAAATTATTGAAAGAAATAGTTACCATAATTGAGTGAGTTTTCCATACTTATTATATCTGGAAAAAATTTTGAACAAATGCTTCTTAGCTCTATTTAATATAAAAATAGATATGAATAGCTCAAGAAAAATAAATAAATTTAGTCACTTGAGCAGTTTTATTGTTTTCTTATAATAAAGCATCAAAAAAACTCAGATTAACCTTTAAAAATTTAAAACAATTTATTGTGAATTCTGCATGCTTAGAATATGTGCAATAGTTTATATTTGCTAAAAGAATGTAAAATGTTTTATGTGCACAAATTTTCTGTGTTTTGTGAAATCAATTCATTTTGTTAATAACAATTTGTGCTACTAATAATACAAGAACATTTCATCAAATTTTTATCACAATATCTTTAAACATTAGATACCATATACTAACACCTTTGACAGTGACTGCATGCTGCTTATGTTACTTCTTGCAGTAATTTTAAATATAAGTCAGGCATCAACTTATGTTTTGAGCTGTCAAGAATAATTGGTTTTGTTATCATGACTGTAAGTTTTTTATGTGTATGTGCCTCTAACTGATCAATCTACTTTCCTCTAAATATCTATACATTTATTCCACAGACAAATTTTTCCTTACCTTGCACCAAATTTAATTATTTTGGTCTTACTTTTGTTTCCTTTTTTCATCTTTATATATTGCATTAAGATAACTGTGTTATCCATAAAATTAATTAACATTTATATAAATGTGATGCATTGGTTAGAAGACACTACTATACGGGCACTCTTAAAAACTTTCTCTAAGAAACATTTTGCAATAAAAGTAGGTGTTATTTGGCTTACAGTCAGGTTTTTTTCTAGTGTCAGTTTAAGGCTGAATATTGGCTTTGTTCCCAGTGAAAAAAAAACAAACCTTCATTTTTCCAAATGTATAAGGAAACATTCTCAAGTGCACTGCCACTAAAATAAATATATTTAACTTTACTAAAGTCTTTATTTAACTATAAAAATATGTTTTACATTAAACATCTCTCATAGTATTTGATTTTGTTTTTGTGGCATTATACCATTTTACAGCATATGATAAAATGTCTCTAACAGCAACCATTAATTGAAGAAAATACTAAATAAAGATGAAGAAAAGCACTACACACCTTCTGATTGAGAAAATGAGTGAGGGTCAGCACTTGTAGCATTATTGTTGACAGTATTGGCATAATACTTTCATGCTTGCCTGCATCTTGGGCTCAATAGAACTACAATTTTCTTGACTTTTAAGCAATAAAGATTTAGTGACAGAAAGTATGAACTCTTCAAATAATCTAAACTTTCAGGTTGGAAGTCTGTCATAGTCAAAAAGAGATATTAATCAGTGTTGATGATGCAGTACAGTGTTTTATAAGGTTTAATTTTATTTCTGCCAGAGTTTACAACTACCAGCAAAATACCATAAAATTCACAATTCAGAAAGCTCCACACCTCATTTTAAAAGTGGCACAAATAGATCTCTGTAAACACACAAAATAATGATAGGTAATACTTGGGAACAAAAGTCAGTGTATTTTTTGTTTATTTAAGACACTCAGAAAAAAAATAAAAAATAAATAAAAGAAAACCAACAAAATGCAGATGACCTATTTTGACTTCTGGAAAGTAGATTTTATTTCTTTTGTAATGTTGAACCAAGATAAAGAGAAATTATTTTCTGAAAACTCTTGGGTTATTGGGTTTCTTGATCTATCTTTTGAAAATTTTCAGTACATAGGCTTTATAACTTCTTTACATTCCAATTTTTTTTTTTAAATTTAACTTAATAAACTATATCTTCTTCTGTGCTTCTTCAGGGATATTGCAGGCCATGAACGTTTTGGGTACATGACCCATGTGTATTATAAGTATGCGTAAGTAGAATGGTTCTTTTATAAATACTTATTAATTTTTAAGTTCTTTTTTACTTGTAAATATTACATTTTATATTTAAATTTTTTTAAATTCCTCAGCTAGCTTTGGTTTGGAAGAAAGACCACCATAAAAACAGATGTTGCTTCAATAGATTTTTTGACTGTTTGGTTACAGCAGTGGAGCATGCATATTATATTAATGGCTTATAGCCATTCTGTACTTGTGAAATTACAGTTGTTACTTCTGTTCGTTTAAACTAAAACCTTGTTTTGAAAGAAGCAACTAATTGTTGTATAATGTGTTTTACCTATTGTTTGATGCATTCACTTGAATAATATTAAACATTTTCTGGTTTTGTTATGTATAAATGTGGGTTTACTACTAGAAAAGTAAAGCAAAATATGCATACTTTATTATATACAGGAATAGGTAGTCATGTGTCATAAAATTATAATAATTGTTCATAAACTATAACATTATTAAAGGCCTGGCATGGCCAGGTGGTTACGGCACTCAACTCATAATCTAAGATTTCGGGTTCAAATTCCCATCTTGCCAAATGTGCTTGCCCTTTCAGCCATGGAGGTTGTTGGTAGAAGCATAGCCCAAGAGTTGGCAGTTAGCAATGATAACTAGCTGCTGTCCCTTTAGTCTTACACTACTAAATTAGGGATGACTATCTCAAATAGCCCTTGTGTAGCTTTGTGCGAAATTCAAAAAACAAACAAACATTATTAAAACTAAATTAAATAACAATGTGATTAAGGTTTTACAAATATTATCTTGATAAATAAAAATAAAATTTTGTAAAAATAAGCTTCTTTAGGATATTGGCAGCTTTATACGAAACCAACATAAAAGTGATATATAAAGCTTTTAGGTGAATTTAAAATAATTTTTGTTCAGTTTCATATGATAGTTAATGTCTGGGTTATGTGGATTGTGAATTTTTATAGTGTAAATTCACAGATATTCTTAAGTTATTATGAAAATATATATTATTTTGAATAGTTGTGGATTGTAGGTTAAGTTTTTAATGAGAGTGGAGCAAGGAGTAAAAAAATTAAAAGTAGATTAAAAGTTAAAGAGCCTAATGAAACTGGAACAACCCATGAACAAGTGGGAATTCCTCTACAAAATACCATATTTTTGTAGAAATGCACATGTTGGAGAAACAAGATAAATCATTAAACAAAGACTAAAAATACGAAAAGACTAACTAACTCATTGGAAAGATTCACCATTGGCAGAAAATAATTACAAAATAGATCATATCACAGACAAAGTATAACATCAAAATCTATACATACTTCACTATTCACCATCAGCACTTCAGGACAATGGAGAAATCCCTTTAACTGAAATTGCAGCATTCTGCACTTTGTTGAGACCATGGCTACTTCAGCAACCTCTGAACAACAGTTTTCTTACTAATTAAACTATATATATTGAATAATGACATCAATTATAACACTTCCTGATATACACAATCACATAGAAAAACATACACACTGAAAGGAGCTCTGTCACAGTGCTGTGCTAACCAATAGAAATACATAATTAACAACTTTGGCATTCAACCTGAACAAGGTTTAAGTACAGAAGCCAAAATACTCTACTTATCTGGGAACAGGCAGTAAAAAACAAAATAAAGTTAAAACTATTTGACCAGTTACGAATGATACATTAGTATGTATGCTTTAAAATAAATATCACAGTAATACCTTGTTTAAGTGGCTTAAAATAGTTACTGGCACATTATAATATCAACAAAAATTACAAGTTTTTTGTAGCATTGGATGTAGTTCGACTTTTATCTTTATATGATTTTATTTTGAAATCAATTATATTTCTATTTCTGTATGTAATTTTTTTCAGATCAGTAATTCTAACAAGTATCTAAATAATCCTTTTGTTTCTTAGCATTTTTTTTTTGCTATGAAATTTAATTAACTGTAAAATAAATGCCAGAAAAATATTTTACAGGGCTTTTTTCCTTTTACCAAAATTAAAACATTTGTTTCTTTTATCATAGTTTTGTTCAATTTAATACCATGTTTCTGTTTTTTCAGAACTGCTGCTATTATTGTTTATGACTTGTCAAGGTAAGATTAAGAATTTTAGTTAATATATTATTTGAAGCTTTGAATTTGTTGAAAACCAACATTAAATGTTATTTTAATGTAGATACTTCATCTACATGGAAATACCTGGTCTTAGCATTAACTTAGTAATATGATTAGAAAACATCTAATTATTTGCTATTGCCCCAATAGTCACTTGTTAGTTCTAATTAGTTTTCTTGTAACATAAAATACTTAAGAAAACTGCATTAGTAAGTGTTTTATTTGTTTTGTAATTTTGAAAAGTTGTTAAATAATTATTCTATTATTCCTAGAGGCCAAAGATTTATATTTCACTTTTCACTTAAAATGCTAAAATGGGTATTTCTATTTAGATTAAGACCCCCAGTCACAAAAAAACTGACGTCTCTTGGCATTGTGCCAAATTTTATCCCAGAAGGCAATGATTGGTAGAAATAAACTACTTGATTCTAGTATTCAGTATCTCTTTTTCGATTTAAAATTCATGAAGTATTAAAAAAGATACTGCTATACGTATTAGTAATGGTTTTAGAGGCTTCATAGTTTCCATCTTCTCCAGAATCAGTATCAACATCATGCTATCTTGTAATTCAGTTTTAACCTCTCAAATCACTTGCCCTTCTAATTAATATTCTTTCTCCACATTTGGCATTGTTTAATCACTTCCAGTTAATATGATTTCCTTTATTCAAGCATAAATCTGTAAGCAAGCAGCATCTACAAATTCCACAAATAAAGCAGTCTCCTCTCTTTGTGTATTTATATTCTTCACAAGGCATTTTACAGATTTCACTTATGATTATATATATATTTTTTGAATCAGAAGAAAAACATTTTTTTATATTATGTTATTGGATTATGGTTATATAGTCTGGTACCCCCATTCCATTTTCAACTCTGATAGGTTGTTTTTTTTTTGCCATAAGTATCAGTCATCTTTTTGCAACCAGATTTCTTAAATAATGTAATGTTAATTTATGCTTAATTAGACCATTATGCTGTCTTATGGATGACCGGCAGTAATTTTATAGATTTACAACTCCAAAATTTGGATTTTGATTCTTCACAGTAAATAATATGCAAATAATTAATTCTGTAGTTTTGCTTTATAAGATGCACATACATTAAACTGTTTTATATATACTTGAGATGAGAATAGTCTAATGGCTAATATTCCATGCTGTGGATCAAAAGGGTGGGGCTCAAAATGTGATGCCACTGAACACATTTCAGGTTTAGATGTGGGAGCATTATAAAAGTGACAATCAGTTCCTTTACTTATTTGAAATATATGAGCCACATCTGGTGCTGAGTGAGGGGAATTGAACCCTGATTTTCTTATAGTAAAGCTACATCTAGAGGACTCAAAGATATGAATATAGCTCTTTTTCGTTTTGCTTCGCTTTCATCTTGTCATTAAACAGAATTTAATAATATAATTTTAATAGTTTTCTTTCTTTTTTTGCTTCACTTTCATCTTGTTATTAAACAGCATTCATTTTATACTGTTAAGATGTATTTTGAGAACATTCTCATGAACATAAAATTCATTGCTTAATCTTAGGTTGATGTTTTTAAATACAAGATATTTAGCTGAATCTGAGCCAAAATCTAGGAGGTACAAAATATTGATCATGGATATGATGCCTGCAGTGATATAATGTATAAGATGACCTATTTATAAGGTTAGACATAAAATATGAAGTGTACTGGTTACTGATATTTTTACTTTTATCATGACATTTGTATTGAGAATAGCTTTAAGCATAGATTTTGTTCTATTTTGAAGTTATACTGTTTTTTACAACCAAGTACAAATGAAAACTATCTCATGTTTGTAAATTCCATAAAAATGCAAGTTGAATAATGCTTTCTATAAAAAGTAATTGTAATTGTTATTATTAGTTTCATCATCTTTGTAGTTAAGGTTTTTTCTTTTCTAATGACAAGTAACTTAATTATATGAGTGGTGAATTCATAGCATTTAACTAAGGAAATACAAAAATTGTATCAAACAATTTTTAAGAATTTAAATACTTTTTTTGTTTATCTTTATGTTAGGAAAAGTGAAGCTCAGATAGTTAATTTTGTAGTTTTTCAGATGTACATAACACCCTGTACCAGAAATTAAATTTGAAATGTTTGAAATGAAGAAGGTAATTGAAGAACTGTTTGTGAACTCCCACATCAGATGATTGTTTTACCTTTTAACCATCATCATTGTTGTAAATGCCACCAGACTGTATGAACATTTATAATTTTATTCTTTACAGGCCAACAACTCTTGAATCAGTTGTAAAGGTAAGTAGTTCTACTTTAACTATTTTAAGATAAGTATATAAAATAAAACATGTTTATTAAAATAGAAGCAGGTTTGTGCATAGATAATGCATAAACACAAAAACTCTTATACTGATGTAAAAAACTATAGAATATCAATGTCCACAAGACATTGAAAACAAAAATTTTATTAGCTCATATGCATTGAAAACATCCAAGTCGAGGAGGATTGGCTGTTGAGTATAAGCACTGTTTCTTTCAGGACCATTTCTGTGAGACCTACAGGGCTGGACAAAATAAATGAAATGCCTGTTTCTGTTTTGTATTTGTTGAATATAAATGTTTCTTTCAGGATCAATTTGTGAGACCTACAAGGCTAGACAAAATAAATGAAACAACTGTTTCTACTTTGTATTTATTAATATGGAATTGGTTCTTCATGTGCAGACAATACAGACTTGTATCAATAACAGCTGGTAATATTTGAAGTGGTGTTCCTGGTGGTAATCTCTTTGGTAAATTGGTTTCAATAACTGACCTTACATGCCTTTGATGGTTTTAAATCTTATTACTCATGTACTCATATTTTTGAACCAGTTCTTCATTATTTTAGCAGTGTTAATTGGACATTGACTTAGTGAAACAGACCATCTTCATTTGGGAATACATTGTTCATCCCTGAGTGAAGTTGGTCTGTAATGAGATTTAAGAAATCCTTTCAGTAAGGTCATAACCTCTGGTCTATGCCAATGAAAATCTACTCTTATCATTACAGAACATCCACCATACGTAATTGATGGCATAAGATGACCATGATTGTAAGTTTCTTTTGGTTGTTTCCTCACTTAAATTTGTCCATTGTGTAGAAGATGATTCATCTGATTAAACCACATCATTTCATTGATCTTCAGTCCAACTTTTGTTTTATCATATTACTGAGGCTTTAAAGTTTTGGTATTATCAGAAGTTTCTTATTGGCAGGCCTGCCATAATAAACTGTCTTATGCAGTTTCCATTAAGGTTTTTAACTGAGATTGTTTATTATTGGCTAATTTTAAGTTTTTTACCCACTTTTGATACTGTAGTCTTTTGTTTTCATTTTGCAACTAGTGTTAATACTTCTGTCACAATCTTTCTTGATCACTGTTCTGTTTCTCTGACATGATTTTATTGTATGATACTCATGCTAACATTACTGTTGCCACTGTTCCTTAGAGTATAGTTTTTTGATGTTCCTGTCATTGAGGATCCAGCTATACCTATACTTACAATTGTGCCTCTTTCAAACCTGACATAAATACTTCTAACGTATCATTTTTAGAATCTTTCTTTATTTAAAAAAAAACTACAATATACTGCATATATAGAGACAGGTTAAGTAGAGCAGAATAATTTATTACACAGTTAGATTACTTCATGGCTAAGTTTTCTTCTCCTGGACAATGACAATGAATAATATTTTAATGTTAACATTAAAATAGGTGATCTGTTTCCATTTTTCCATGCAACCCCTGTACTTTTTAAAAACTTAGTTTTGGTGGGTTTATATCATTACATTTATCCTTTCTTCATTTAGCAGCTCCAAAATCCTGTATCGATACTGCAGTTATTTAATGTAATTAGAATAGTAAGTCAAAGTAAGCCTTGGCTCACAAACATGTAATACATGTATTAGCATAATGACTAGGACTAGTGCAAACTGTAATGCTTTTAAAGGAATTATAGTTGTGAGTGTTTGATAATATTTTGAAGATAAGGCAAAGGAGTAGAAGAAAAAGGTTAATATAACATAAGTATAAACAGAAAATGATTTTAACAGATTTTTTTAATAATTGTTAATATCTGCAGTAAAGCTGATGTAATAAATACAACAAGCTATAGTACCAAAAAATCTTCTGGTGCTGTAAAACTTGTGGGTGTAAGATATGCATAATGTTTGAATGGTGAAAGAAAGAGTGAGGTTTTTAGGAATTCTGAAGAAAAATATAAACTGGTCTGTCACTTGAATTTCTCTTTATAAATCTTGAAACATGCATAAATCTGTTATGAGTTCATGATATACAGGTAGTTTATGGAAAAACACTATATTTATGTGACTTTTCAAGAAAAATGCTTAAAGCTTGCACTTATGTAACATTTCCTGTTTGTATTAATCCTTAGGATCTTACAAAATCAAAAACTTGCATAAGGTATAAAAGGATAGAACTTGTTGACCTAATTACAGGTATTGCTCTAGACTATCAAGTTTTATGTAGTTATTTATTTTCATACATATGTAAAACAAAAACATCAAAAGTCTGTATCGTGTTAGGTGGATTTCGGTATGCTCAGCTAATTATCAAAGTATATATACTGGTGACATAATGTTTGAAACATCAGTGTCACAGTTTAAGATTGCTTGTTTTGGCATTTTATGGTGCAAAGCAACTAGGCTGTTTGCACCAATCAACCAGTAAAAAATTAAAAATATAGTATAATTGTTAAAGTTTGTAAAAATAAATCATATTAAAACAAAGTTCAATTTTTGATTTAAAAACTTAAATAACATTAAAAAGGCTAATGGCCCTCAAAAAATTAAAAACATTTCTAAGGTGGATGGTGTTCCCATCTCCAGTGACACTGTCCATTGTTAGAAGTAAACCTGTGGGTAAAACTTATCTAAAATATTACTGTCATTCAGAGTTCTAATGAAGGCAAGACAGTAAAATGTTGCTTATTGTGATCTGAGTGTTACACAGACAACATGTTGGTGCATCAGTCCCAGATGAAATAAAATGATGATTTACAAAACTGTGACTAGTGCATAGTATAGTTAGAATAACTTCCTTCTTTTGATCCTCATTGAAACAAAATAGCCAAAGAACAATAGAGTTTTATCTGGAAAGTCTTGTTAACACTTTGCTCACTCCATGTCAACTACCATCTGGTACAGAACCAAGCCTTGAATACAGGATCATAATCAATGTATGGAACAGACACAGCAGTAATAGCACCAGAGCACACTGATTTAGCTACAGTGTTAGAGAGCTCGCTCCTGCAAATATAAAAGTGGCCTGGTATCCAGAAGAACTGTATAAAAGTATATGTTAAAGATAAATGGGTCAGTCGGTTTTAAATATCGGTGAAAACATGGTGAGAACTAACGTGAAGGTATTCCAGGGCCAGTAAAGAGCTAAGCAAGTTGGTATAAATAGTGCAATTCAAGTACTGCTTAGCTTCTATATAATCCAGGGAAGAGAAATAGCATACAATCTGGCATTGAACACAGAAACTGCAGAGAGGATTCTGTGTGCAGCCATCAAATTACAATAAATCATGGTAGAGCCCACAGAGCCATCTGATTTCGAACCATCCACATAAATGGGAATGGAAGGATGGTTCGAAAGATGTTTGGTAAATAGAAGACAGTACATCCAACTGGGATTATCTGCCCTTCTCAAATGACTCAAAGAAAGGTCACACTTGGAGATGGTAATAATCCATGGTGAGATGCTGTAGTAAGGATTGAAACTTTGAAGCACAAGATAAAGACAGTTGCAAATGGCAGAGGTTCATATGACTCTGTGTATGAACTCTAAACTGGGGAAGTGCAGAAAACGCTCTGTGCAGAGCCAAAGCCACTGATGATGAATGGACTCCAGCATCTTTAAGGCTGAAGTTGCAAATAATCTTTAACATAGAACATCAATCCACTCCCCAAGAGGTGGAAGAGAGGACACTGAGGATGTTCTGTGCCCTTGTACACTTGACTCATAGCTGTTTGATGTGTGGTATAAAGTTCAGTTTGTGGTGAAAAAAAAGCCCCAAGAACTTTGCCTTAGGAACCACAGAAAGCACAACTTCAACAACACAGAGCTTAGGATCACACTAAATACCCCATTACAGGCAAAAGTGCATGCAAATAGTTTTGAAGAGAGAAAAGTTAAAACTGTTTGTTATGGTCCACTTCAGTAAATGTTTGAGGCCAGTCTGAACATCATGTTAAATTACTATGAAAAGTGGAAGTTGCTGACTTAAAGTCTGTTTGCAACAGTAGAAGGGAGTTGTCCAGTGAAGGCATTAATCTTTATGCTGAAAAGTGTGGCACTCAAGACTGAGGGACTCCAAGTTCCTGTAAGAAAGAAAGGGAAAGTGTCAAACCCACAAGAAATTGAAATTGCTTGCCCATTAAAAAGGTTTTAATGAAAATGGGCAAATTACCATGCAACACATATAAGTGGAACTCTCACAAAATGCCACACCTCCAAGTAGTATCTTAAGTCTTCTCAAGATCAAAAAATAGTGACACAAGATGTTGTTGTTTGAGAAAGGCTTCTCTGATTGATGTTTCAAGGTGAATCAGGTGGGTAACCAGAATGAAGCTTTTTAATTTACTTTAGGAGCTCTAGGAGAGCCAGCAAGTCACTCTTGTCCATTCTGATTAAAAAAAAAGAAAGACATTTGCCCTAAAGATTTGTCTGATAAAGAATGTAATATCAGAAAATGAGGTACAGGTGCTCAGGAAGTTAAAGATTACTGTTCAGAATCTACAAGTTGTTTTCCTTTATCTATGATCTGTTTTTTTATTATTTTTTTCAAATTTAATTAGGTGATCCATAATAAAGAAAGTGTGTTTCGGTGCCCACTGACTCAATCCTCTATGGAACCCTACAAGTGGATGCACCATAGTGCCAAACAAGAACACTGCAGTAATACCAGGGTTTTGTGAGCACTATACCCGAACACCAACATCAGACACACTGTCCACAACACCCGTTAAGAACATTCAACACTGGTACTTGGTTAATACTGGCCTACTTGAGAGGCTCAACCACCAGGATCCTCTTCTCCTCTTCACGTGTTGCCATGCACAGCAAAGATATGGGTGGATGTTTAGATCCAAGAGGAGGTAAACTGAAAGAACGGAAACTTCTCTGGGGGGCCCCCCTCACCACTTAAAGGAATCCACATGGAGGGGAGTGAGACAAATGTGTTTAGAACCTGTAAGAAAAGAAACCTTATTAAAATGTTGGTCTTTATTATTAAAGGTTAAATTTGTTTATATACAACAATAACAAAAATCTCAACTTTTAATAAATCTTTATGTAGAAAGTGTCAAAGGCTTTTGGTTAAGAAACTTTATTTGTTTCAATATTAAAATGCAGTCTGTAATGATGTAAAGAGAGTTTTCAATTTTTTTGTTTGTTTGTGTGTGTGTGGTGTGTATATTTTGTGTTTGTATAGTTTTGTATTTTTTTTAATTAAATGATTTGGTCTTTTTATGTTATTGCTTCATCTGTATGATCTGTTTGAGTGTGTACTTCATGCAACAAATTCCTTTGCTTGATTTCATAATACTCTAAAGTTGTCTGTGTTTTTATTGTTAAATCCAAAAACTCATAGCTGATAAGATAAAAAGCACCAAGTCTAATTCAGTTGATTTTAATGAGGCCAGAATCATATTTCTATTGGTATTACCTCATTTTGTTTCTATAAGTTTAAAATTTCTTCCACCCAGCAGCTCAGTGGTAAGTCTCAAGGCTTGTAATCCTAAAAACTGGGTTTTTACTCTTGTGGTAAGCACAATACAGATAGTTCACTGGGTGACTTTGTGCTTACAACTAAGAAACAAACAAATTCAACTTACTGGCCATGAACTTCTATTATTCTCTGTTTCAGGCATCCAAGTAAAATTGTTATAGAAAAAGATAAAGATATTTGAATACAACTTTCAAAACCATGTACTTGCAGCTGTTTGAGTTAGGAAACAGAAATCAATAGTTTTATTTTTCTTTTAAAATCTTTTTATTTTAGTTCTTTATTCTTATCATTCCGTAAAACTAAGTTACTAATTTTAAATAGGAAATTTGGTGGTTACTTTGACTTTTCTTGTTCCCAACTGAAATAGTTAAAGATGAACATCTGAGTAATAACTGTGAAGGTAATTAACTGTTTATGTAGAGTGTTTTTTAAAGAATTTCATAATGAGTGGCTCTTAATGTGCCATTTAATAGATCTTGTTTATGTAGATTGATTTTGCTGTTTGAGTACATTTAGAATGATTTTTTTTTTCTTAGTGGCAGAATGATGTTAAAAACAAGGTCACTCTACAGAATGGACAGCCAATTCCAATAATTTTGTTAGCAAACAAGGTAAGAAAGTAAGGCATGTTATAATGGGAAATTTTAGAATAAATTTAATGACAAAGTCCTTGTAATCTGACCATTACCTGCAACTTTAGCCAACAATAATGTACCATTTTGATTGACAGTTAGTAACATTTATAGTGTTAGTTACGACAGAAAGTATTTGTACCCCTGCGTTGTGAGTAGTTTTTTTCACTATAACTTAAAAAGTATCACAATAAGGATAATGAAAGTATAGTATATTATACATATTATACTAACACACATCTACATAAATTTTTATGTAAATTGAACAACAAATAAACTGTTTATAAGCAAATAACCAAACATAGGAGGGGCAGAAAGTGTTTGTGCATTTACTTTAATGGTCAGTTGTATAGCCTATCAGGTGAATTACTTGGCACAATCTCTCCTCATGGCCCTCCATGATTGTTTGATTATACTCGACTGGTATTTTCTTCCATTTTTATTTACAGGCCTCCAACTCTTTGCAGGCTGATGTACCCTGGTCTTTAACTCATGCCAAACATTTTCAATTGGGTTGAGATTGGGTGACAGCGATGGCCACTCCAGAAGGCTTATATGATTCCTCTGCAACCAGGATTGCACATATTTCGATGTGTGCTTAGGGTCATTGTCATACTGGAAGATTCAACGATGCCCAAGTCGCAAGTTCTGAGCATCATTCTTGAAATAAGTGCCTTATATGTCAACGTTCTCTTCTTTTTTCATGATTCCGTTGACGCGGTGAAGGCTGCATACACCAGAGGAGCTGAAGGAACCCTATAGCATGATCGAGCCACCTCCGTGTTTAATTGTGGGGACGGTGTTCTTTGGAAGATTTCGTTCCCCCTTACGGAAAATATAGCGAAATCATTGTGGCCGAAAAGCTCAATTTTAGTCTCGTCTGACCAAAGAATACTCTTCCAATAGGTAAAGGGTTTATCTCCATGCTTTCTTGCATACCTCAATCGTGCTTCTAAATGAACAGACTTTAAATATGGAGTTCTACGAGGACGGCATGCTCTGAACCCAGAAGAGCGTAACATGTTCGTAACTGTAAAGGTTCTTACTTCAACCCCAGTTTCCCTTACCAGTTTCTGTATGTCATTACATGTTAAACGAGGGTTCCTACTATCTTCTCTGAGAATCTTTCTCTTAGTACCTCTCTGGAATTTTGGTGGGGCGTCCAGAACAAGGGAAGTTAGCAGTTGATACTGTAAGCTTAAACTTGGCAATTATGCTTTGAACAGTAGATTTCTGCACATTAAGTTGTGTAGCAATACTGGAAAGAGACACACGAGACTTGTATTTTACAATAATTAGGTTTTTTAAATCACTGGACAGTTGTTTCATGTTCACCATGATGACCAAGCAGATAATGACAGAAACGGCACTAAATTGCCGGAAGTACATTTTTTGCTGGCTAAATTCCAACAATAATGAACCAAGTATCTAGTTCTGGAATGGTATATTGTAGTTTATTTGCCAAACTACACAAAACTTTTACAGGAATATCAGTTTTTCACACGTTCTGAACTGTACGAACACTTTCTGCTCCTCCTATTTTTGGTTATTTGTTTATAAACAGTTTATTTGTTGTTTAATTTACATAAAAATTTATGTGGATGTGTTTTAGTATAATATTTATAATATATTATAATTGTTAGCTTGCTTGTGATACATTTTAAGTTATGATCAAGAAACTACTCGAGATGCAGGGGTAGAAACACTTTCTGTCATAACTGTACTTGTCATAGGTTATGATAATGTTATTTGTAGAACTTTATCTTTGCCAGTAAGTTCCTTGTATTGTGAATGCCTTTTAAACCATTGACAACTATATGATGGATGTCAGTTCACTGTAATTAGTTTTATATGTTTTTAATTTTTTTGCAATTTTATAATACATTGTAAGTTGAAAATATGGTTAAGGTATAACATATGAAAATACTATGATGGTAACATTATTTTAACTGTTATGAAGTATTACGTTTATAAATTTATATATAACCACTTTCATGATCATTATCGTGTCCTGATAAGTGGAATGCTATTAATTCATTTAGAGTTGTATGTAATTGGCACTTGCTAAGTTTCTTTGCTTTAGTGTGATATTGAAGGTGTTTCAATCAATTCTGAAGTGCTGAAAACATTTTGTAAACAACACAACATTTTAGCCTGGTTTTTTACATCAGCCAAAGAAAATATTAATATTGGTAAGTGTTATTAAACTGAATGTGGTAACTATTTCTTGTTTAACTTAATTAATTCACAACTTATAATATTATTGTAATAGCTTTTTAGATATTCAGGTGTGCCATTATTATTGTTACATTTAACTTTCATGATATTCTTTTAATTTTTAAAACTTTTTTTTTTGCAGTACTGTAAGTTATTTCTAAGCTCTTTGCAAACTCATTGAGAACCTATGAATTGGTACATGAAACATATTTGTATTCAGAATACTGTGACCTGAACTCTCATATACTTGTCTGATGGCTTCATATTTTCTTAACACAAACTTATCACAAGATTTGAACTTCAACTGCTTTTCTTACAATAATATAATATTTCATAAGTAACTTTGGCAATTTGGATTTATTTGATAAAACTATATTTTCCTAACATGCTAACAGTGATTGAAAAAAAACTAAACTCTTATGTGATTTGACACACACTGACCGTAAATTTGATATAAATTAAAGAAAAAGTAAATTGGAATGATTCAAACCATAAGAATAAAAATCAATAAATTAGTGTTGTGATATAAAATGGCTTTATAATAGTTTTCAAATAGTCTGTGTTCAGTTGTAATAGTTTTCATTGCCATGAGTATATTTGAGTGAGTAATAATTCAAGTTGTAAGTAAGTCAACCATGTTAATATTTGGACTTTTCTCTTTAACATAATTTTAAATTTATATTTGGAAATATCTGTTAGAAAGAAGACAAACAGTACTGCCATAAAAGAATTGTTTATCTTTTAACAAAAAATGAATATGTTATCAGATGTGAGTCGCACAAAAACTATGTATGTTGATTGTGTTTTAAATTGTGTTCCAAATGACTCAGCTCTATGTCTGAAGGCTTAGAATTCTGAAAATAGGTTTGATACTTGCAACAGATACAACAAAGATAGCTAATTGTGTAGCTAGCTTTTTGTTTAATAAAAAAATGTAAAGTGTCAGTTACATAGGCACAAAATATAAAAATGTCTTTATTTTTTGACGAGAGAATATTTTTAAACAAAACACATTTTCATGGATTTTTAAGCTTTCACTTCCAAGATGATTCAATGCATTAACAGAAAAACGTTTGAAGTTTTGTATTCTAAACATAAAAATGATGTCACTGTCACTTTTTGTGCATGCTTACCTACATTATCAGCTGATTGCATTTCTCATTCATTTAATAACTTTTTTAGTATAACTGTTCAAGAAAGGAAAAATTAATAAACGTGTTTCAACCACACTGTTTATTGTATATTATATTTGCATATGTTGCCAACAGCATTCCAGTTTGATTAGTGATGTTTTATGTACTGTTCTTTACATAGTGCATTTCTCAATCCTCTCATTTGAGTTAGAGTTCTTATAGCACTGTAACTAATTTGTCTATAGGTTTATATCTTCCATTATTGCATGATTGTATCATTGTAATCTTTTCAACTAAACTGTTTTATCTTGAATAACAGGTTTTTTACCAATTTCAATTTAAAGTTAACAACCAAACTGTTTCTTCTGGATTATTCTGAGTTTTCACATTTGAGAAAAAGAAATTCATGCTTAGTTTTTATTTACTGTATTTGTTGAAGTGTATTCTTTGAAAGTTAATTGTTGCATCTATTTATTATGCATAAACATTTATGTTTATTATATTGAAAATATGTAATATTTCATTTCTCTTAGAATTTTCAGCATCTTGTCAGACAATTTTTATTAACAAAAATAATTTACATTTTAAAAAAATAAATATTTTTGTTGGCTAGTCATACTGTTGTCTGAACTTTTTTCTTTTAAAAGTTGCTGTAACATGTTTCTTATTGACTTCACTTTTTTGGCAAATGGTTTTAAGTGATCTCTTACTAATTTGTTTTTTCACTCATTAGTAGTGAAACTTTTGTCTATTGCAGATCAAGCTATTGAGTATCTCGTCGAAAAGATCGTTTCTCAGAGATCTGATCACAACAAACCAAACAGAGATAATCTCATTAGTCTTGCTTATAAACCCAATTATAAAAAGTTGAAATGTTGTGGGACTTGAAAAAAATCATTTCTTGTGTATTTGACTGTCTTCAGAGATGGAAAGCTGTATAATGATTGTCAACAAGTTTGTAGACTTTACTGAAAGCTGCTCACAAGATTCTCTGTTAGATTCATACCTAATAGGTTGTTGGTTGTAAAGTTCAAGAGCTGTTTGCTAACTTGAAATACATATCTATCTTAAAGATTTCAAATGTGTATATAATGGTTGATAATTATCTTTCATATGTATTCATGAAGATTGGAATTAATTTTGGTGAAACAGATAACTTTTGTGTGTGTTTTTTTTAAACTACTACTGTTAGATATTGTCTCAAGACTTTAAAACTGAATGTGAATTAAAGCAAGTTTCCATGCTATAAATATAATAAGATTTTATTATTATATTGAGAATGTTGATAGACCTCATAAAACTTGGATCAATTCAATATGCAAGTTACTTGATTATTACAGTTATTATGATCAGTAAATTCCCTTTCTTAGATTATGAAAAACTCAGTGTGATTCCAAAATTTAAAATGTTAGCCTGTTTCTTTACAGCTGGTCCAAAACTGTATAGTTTGTTTTAGAACTTTTTGTCGGTTTTAATAATATATTTATTTTAGTTAATAAATACTAATTACAAAGAAGTTAAGCATGGTGGCTTGAGGTTTTGCATGTGTAATAAATGTAAAACTAAAAATATATAGTTTTGAGTTTTTATTTCTTTGTAAACTGCAGTCTAGTCTTGAAAGATACTATACTAAAACATTTTCTGACTACACTATATACAAGTTCATGTCAATGTACCTTTATATAGTTAACTTCTCTGGAAGTTACAGTGTACTTTTATATTTTAAAGCCTCTACAGTAACACTGTAGGCACTGGTAAGATATTTTAATGCACAAAGTGCTTTTACAAAAATACTTTCATTGCTCACGGTACTTTCATAGAAATATTTTTATGCTATTTTTACTTAGATTATTATCTGTTGTTTTTTAATAGCACCTAGTTTTAATATAAATGAAGTTCAAATGTATGTATCAACAGAAACATGTTGAATTTATTTTGTATGTACTTAATTTCTTGTTGTGTACACTTTAAAACAAATCATATAGTATTACTGTGCCTTCTATGAATGTACAGAAGCCTAAAGCATGCTGGCATGCTTAAGTGTCATATTACTATATTTATCATAAGGTTCCTAGAATTTTATTTTTATTAATGAAGAGCTGTAAAGGTTAGAGACTGTTCTGCTTGTATTTTTAAGCTTTAAATGAATTTTCTATCATATATAAATTAAGTTCAAAATAATGGAATTTCTTCTCACAGTTGGCAGAACTAATGTGAAATGTTCCCTAATAATCTAATATGTAAATTTGAGATAGTATAAAACATCATTAAATATTTATAAACACATTGAATGTACTAGTTCTTGATATTTCATTCTATATGAAAAGAACACATTCTTCCTTTTCATTGTTGGTTTTTTCTTTGTTATGTTTGTTTTAGACAGAACATCTAATTTTAATCTTTATTAACAAGTTAATATAATTTTACATTCTTTGATTCTAACATACAGCTTTTAGTAGCAGTATTATTTCAGATATATATGTAAATACTAAACTAACAACTCTACCAAATATGGTAGATGAAATGTACAGAAAATTTAAATATCCACCCTTTTGTTTTTTCTTCCAAAGATGCTCCATATAAACGTAATATTTTTAATTAATTGTTTTCAAAAACAACTTTGTTCTTCAATGCCTTTACATGTTTATTTGACATGCAGTAAAGATCCAAGTACCTTTTTATACAGTACAGTTGAGTTTGTAGCAGCTTTTGGAAAAAGAAAAAAGCTAATTAAGTTATCTAATCACCAACAAAGTTATCATTAATAATTCATCTTTAAAGTTTAATGATTTTACCCAATCAGAAAAAACAGTTTTTAAATGAAATTTTGAATCTGAATTAAAAACTTCACTGAAAGAAAGACCAAATGATAGGTATATACCATATGCAGAATAAAAATTTAAACTTGAATATAAGTCTGAATTTTAAATTATTACTGAAATTCAGATTTTCATATGAAATATTTATTTAATTAGCTTCTATCTTTACAAGATAAAGCAGCTTATTTTATTAGTTAATTGGTTAATGTTGCTTGTTTTTAATGGAACATTGTATTCTGTATATTGTAGCTCTTTGTAAATTAATCTTTAAAATTGGAAGATCCGTAATTAATATTTGAGGTCCTTTTAAAATATTTTACAGTTTCAAATGTGCATTTTGTTTACTTTCTAAAGGCATAAAAAGAAGAGCTGTAATGATGCACTTGTGTGTGTGTATAATATTCTTATATATTGATCTGTTCTTAATCGTATTTTAGCTTATAAATTTACAATTGATACAGAGATATTACTACTATATTTTTTCAAAGTAATACAACTTAAAATTAGTAACTTGTAAAAGCCTTTCTAAGAGCTCAATCTACTAAAATATATGGAAAAATTTAGTTGCATTGTATATAACTTGTATTATTTAAATGACTGCAGTAGACTAAGTTAAGAAACTGATAATTAATATTAATGTATCCATGCTGGTTTAATAATTTACTTGATAATCAAGTTCAGTTCAACTGGTTAC